>NC_081552.1:269481865-269840108 GCF_963082655.1 Stomoxys calcitrans
TTCGTGTACAATGTTCGTGTTCGTGATCATATTTCGAGGTTTGTCAGAGACTTTTTGGGAACATCTTTTCGCCGTTATGTTGATCTACGTAATACCATTTTTTTTTACAAGGTTGTTAAAAGTGGAGTGCCCGTGCCCTTATGCGGATATTTCAATTTTTCACGCTCGAGTAGAAGCACGCATATCATTTTGCCCCGTATATTCCGGTCTATATTTGAGAGATCATTTACAGTCCGTGTGGCTAGATGTTGGAATTTATTACCGGCTGAGTTACGGATTTTTTCACATTCTAATAATGTTTTTCGCCTTAAACTTATTGCCTTTTTCGCTTCTGATTCCACATAATTGTTTGCTTTGGGTATATTATTCTTGTTTTTTTTTTTCTTTCGCTGCTAACATAACAAGGACATGTTTTAACTTTTAACTTATTAATTTTTAATTAAGTACATAGTAATGGCTGGGGAGCCAATTGAATTATTGCAAATAATCGTTGTAGATTATCGAGTTTGTTAATTAAGTATGTATATATAAGTTTTTCTATTTGGGAATGTAATCTTGGTAATACGTTTTTGGCCGCGAAGGCTTTGGTATTACTTTTGTTAATAAATAAATAAATAAATAAATAAATAAATATCTTTTTCGTAAGCCTCTATGTTCTTCAAAAAGTCTAAAATCTGCTAAAGCACATTGTAACCAAGCTTTGGCTTAAGATGTTGTGATGAATAGACAGATGTCGTATAGAGCGCCTTTTTCTATATCAGTAATTTTGCACTGAGAGTTTAGTAGTTATGTTTTGAAAGAGTTAATGGCTGTTGCTATCCACCGCACCTTATGCATGGCGCTTGGTGGTCGAATCTAGAATGTATTATCTGGGTCTCCACCAAGAAATATTATCGCAAGTTTAAGTAATTTTCGATAGTCCGACCCCTCTTGTAAATAGTAAATGGCTCTTTCTTTAAATTAGTTGTTGTTGTTGTTGTTGTAGCAGTGTGTTATACACTGAGGCGGCAGCCCTTGCCGATGAAGAACCACATCGGGTCAATCCGGTACGTGCAACCGGCTGCCATGGGATAGTAAAATAGTAAATGGTTCTTGCCATCCACCGCACCTGATGCATGGCGCCTGGTAATCGAACCAAGAATGTATTATCTGGGTCTCCATCAAGAAATATTATCGAAAGTCCAATAAATTCTTGATAGTTCCCTCTTGTAATTTCTTTGGTTAAATCAAATCGGTAAAACTCGATCGGTGCCTTAACATCTGCAGCATTAACACTGGATAAAGTTTTTGCGCAGCTCTTGTATTTTTTAGGATCTATTTTTTTTAAATTTGTAAACAATGTAATTTCCTGATTACCGGTTATTTCCTTGTCCTTTGCCTTGCATACTCCTTTCAAAACCAATTCAAAAACGTATAGACGATATTGGAAAAACAATAAGTACGATCAAGTTTCAGTTCAAAAAAGACGCAAACGCCATTAACACGACCTCTATTGGATGCAGTTTTATCGCAACAGAGAATTCGCACCTTGTCATCAAGATTCCAAACAGCAATTGCTTTCGAAATTGCTTGGGCTTGTTCACGACCAGAAGAGTCGACCAATTTCGGCCTGATCTACAAGGCTCCATCTGCCTTTGTTGTTATTAATGTTAATCTTAAAACGAACGTTCCAGACATCAGCATGTGCCATATCAAACAAATGTTGAACATTTTGAACTAACGTCTAGTTCTTGACGTTGCGATTCGTTTATATTTTTTCTGTTTGCATTTTTTTCATCCATCTTTTGTAGTCGGAATAACTACTTAACTCAATTTGTAACTGATTTTGTGGTTATTCAAACCTTTTTCCAAAAAAAAATCCATTTACGAATGGTTACATTTGCGCTTTCATTAAAATTTAAATTCACTACGAGAATATTATGAAATAGAAGGGCTAGTAATTCGCCATTATGGAAAGCTTGAGAGCCATTTGATGCTTTGGGTGGCTATTAAAAGTTAAGGCATATGTGGTGTGCTGGGTTCCACAGTATAATTTTCAATACATGCTAAACCATATAACCTTGTTGAGCCGTATTCGTGTATTGTTTTATATGTGCCTGTGTTTATTTTCAAATGACTTCGAACGACTTATAATTTTTTAATTGTTGAATCTTTACAGGATGCCACTAACCTAACACGTCGCCCTTTTCTTCATTGTTCTACCTTAATTGCGCTTATTTTAATTGCTTATTTGTCTGCGGCTTGTCTAAATTATTTCAAATGGAGCTTGTTGTTGGGTTCAATACTTTGTGCCTTCGTTACGCACCACTCGCGCGATGCTACCCGGCGTGGATATTGGATCTATCCATGGGGAAATACGGAAAGGATCTCCAATCTATCTTATATCATAGCTACTATAATCACTCCGTATATTGTTGGATATCTACATTCACTTTGCCGTGCACCGACCGTACAAGAATATTTAGGTCAATATATTAAATTCAACGACAACTTTAATCAAAGAGAGGTAAGGGGTTATCGTTATATGCAGGTTTAATTAATTTGGGTAAATCAAAAAGAAGAAGCATAGCTTCTTTCGATTAGTACAATAGTTGAAAAACAAAATTACCAAACGTCCACGAATTTCTTCAAAACATAATTCGTGCTTTGTACCTCCAATTATAATGTGATTGTATGGACTTGAGACATATGCGTAAATAAGAGTATTTAGTACATAAAACATACGTCTAGGTGACGAGGAAGTCACAATTTTAGTAATTAAACTTAGGTGCGCACAATTAACCATTTACCAAAGTCTACACGCAGAAAACATGAAATCTAACTTAAACAAAATCTTCCATATGTGCTTTATAAGTAGATAATTAGGAATCATTACTATCACACTATGGCTTTTGTCCCTATTAGAAATGTGATAATAAAAGTGATAATAGAAAGATGACATATATATTATTGTATGCACTAACTACATTTGATGAGTTTTTTGTTGTAAATCTCTCTCTCTCTCTCACTCGCGACCCGTCTTTTTTTGTTTTACCCAACTGCATTGAAAGGCCTGTAATATTAAAACTATTTTTATTCATTTAAAAATAAAAAGTTTGTTCCAAATTGTTATTTGCACTTGACTCTTATACCAAACTAAATATCTAACTTTAAGAAAATGATAAAAAAAAATCAAATTCATTTGTTGTTCAACTTTGCAACACAAAAATGCTTCTCTGATTGAAAATGAACAAGTATGAATGGTTTTAAATGCCATAGCACTAATGTCTGCCACGGCTGCCTAAATCAAACTGTTAAACATGGAAATGAAATAAATTAAAGAATAAAATTTCAAAATTTCTTTTCCTGCTTTACGTTAAAGCATAAACATATATATACCTACTCACATTAGCTAATAGTGTTTTAATAATAATTTTTGTACCGGTAAAAGGTAAGTATTTCTTGAATAAGAACTTCAAAGCCGAAGTCTATTGAAGATGACCTTCAACTAATTGAAGAGATTTCTGTCCGTTTCAAATTCATCATCTTGATAGTAGGAAAGGTGATCATCATCGAATTCAACTAATCTTGCCGCAGTTGCATCCCTTTTGAATTCGTCGCGATTAAATTTGTTATCTTCTCCGTCACGCAAACGTTGGTATACTAGAATGTGCTTTCCTGTTCTTGAATTTATATACTGTAAAAGAGAATCAACATTTAACTCATTCTCCTTCATTAGTGCGGACCAATCGTTCAGGATAATATTGGGGTCAACATTGTTGTTTACCTCGGCATTTTCAATCGTGCACACTTGCTTATAGTCTACCAAGAAATCATTAATTGTCTTGGCTAGAGGCTCATACAACACCACGTGTGATGGTTTAGCAGAACGAGGATACGAAGGAATATGAGATCGTAACCAATGAATCGGAGACTCGAAGAACAGATCAGCTTCGTCCTTGTAGTCGGGCAATTGTTTTAGATTTGGCTCACACGTTAAAAACCGCATTGAGACGTTCTGGTGAATATGACTGAAAAACAAAAATTATTAATTTTAATATAAAATAAAAACTATATCCCATAGATGACTTATGACACTTTTCTACCTATAATATGGGGTTGAATGGCATGGCATTAAGAATAGTATATTGACAGGACGATTCTCCGAACTGCGGTACTCGACAGCAATATCACCAAGTTTTGCCATCACATCGATTGGTCCTCTCTGGTGGACTGTACTTAAATACCATGCTGGAATGGCATTGCCAACCACAATGAGAATTGCGACAATCCATAGAACCAGGCTAATTAAAAAACAAAATCATGCAATATATTACCATACTTCATTATCACATTATCACAAATAATCACCTTGAGGCTTTATAACTCCATCTGGTTAATGTGTCTGTTGCTATATAAAAACATAGAGGCATTAGTACCGTCACAAATCGGAACTCCTTGTGCTCAACTGCGCTTAGCACGGCCAAGGCCAGAACTATCGTAACAAGTAGATATTTTCGAACGGGATATGACTCGTGTTTTCTAATAGTTTCGATTGTGCCAAACAGAAATGGAAGAAAATTAATTCCCAATACCGTCGGTAAGCCAACAGTGAAGTACCAATACCTAAAAAAGAAAATATTTGTTTTTAGTTTGATTTGATTTTTGCCTTTCGACTTTTTTATGAATATTAAAGTTTGTATGAAATTCGTCACGAAACAGACAACGACTAACATATTATTTTATTTCGCTTATGTAATTCCAAACCATATGACGCTAAAATAATACGCTAAAAATAATAATATGAACATAATATTCAATTTCTTGGCAAACTCGAAAATAATAATTTGAGTTGTTTAAGTGCAGAATTTAAAATTATTTAGATTTACTAATTATAAACTTAAAGAATTGAAAATCATTGTAAACAAAAACAAGTAGGAGCGTGCTAATATCTAATATACCCTCCACCTTCGATCGCATTTGTCGAGTTCTATGCGCGGTATCTCTTTTTAGACAAACATAGAATATTGAATAAGAACTGCTATTGGAGCTATATTATATTGATCGATTCAGACTATATTAGACACGTATGTTGAAGGTCAATTTCAGCAAAATCGGATTAAAATTGCGCCCTCTAGAGGTTCAAGAAGTCAAGACACCAGATCGGTTTATATGGCAGCTATATCAGGTTCTGCACCTCATGCAAAATTTCAGCCAAATCGGATGAGAATTGCGAGCTCTATTGGCTCACGAAGTCAAGATCCAAGATCGGTTTATATGGCAGCTATATCAAAACGTGGACTGGTTAAAACCATACTTAGCGTTTTTGTTGGAAGTGCTACCAAAACACTGCGTGCAAAATTTCAGTTAAATCGGAATTGCGCCCTCTAGAGGCTCAAGAAGTCAAGCATATGGAACAAGTGAAAATTCGTAATTCAATAGGCAATGTATTCAAATTCCTTGTAACCCGAACTACAAAACATCGTTCTGCAACACTTGCAGATATCCGAGGCAATACGATTTGTAGATTTCTACTTGATGTAGAAAATGAAAGCCTACTACATAAGAGTATATATGTATGTTAGGGTTGGGCAATTGGCATGGAAGTAAAAAAGAAACATAATGGGCCCTTCGCGCTTCTGTTTCTTGGGATTGTACTGAGCATAAAAATCCACTAAACCATATGTCTGCGGTGAAAATCGAGCCTTCAGATTTTGACTTCCAGTTTTTTTCTCAGACTTTTGTCACGTTTTATTGGATATTTTGGTCTATAACAGCCAGACCATTGATATTTTCGATCCAGTGTTGGCCTTGGAATGCGCATGTGGAGCCAAATCGACGAGATAGTGGATTTTATAAGTCTGAAGAACATATTGGTTGCAGCTATCCAGGAGCTAAAGCTGACCAACACCTGCGGCTTACACAGTTGTCACGGATACAATGTGCTATGATCCTTAGATCGCTTAAGGAATGTAGGTGGAGGAGGCTTTCGTGATACACCATTCCCAGCAGTATAGACGCATCTCGCCTGCACCTGGCGCTACATGAAGTGCATGGGGATAGTAGTCGGGTCAGGTACCGCCGAGATAGAGCTATATAACGTGTACATACCGCCGGTTGGTAGCTGTGTCCCAATTAATGGCCAAGCTTACAAGTCATAAGTGGGCCATAATTGTCCGGTCCTAGGAGACTAATGCACAATTCATTTCATGGCATTCTTCCCTATGCAGAGTAGATTGAAGGCTCCACGTTTTGCATGCTGAATGAGAATGCCGCCATTAGGACGACGAGGGGGTATATCAGCTCGCCAGACATTTCCACTGCATCTCCTGAGTGACGTAAATTGGCAAGCCGTCATTTCTTTGGGATCAGACCACCTCCCAATAATTCTCACCTTCGACCGACCCTCCGACTGGGCTAGCTTCAGAGAGTACACCAATAGCCGTTTCAGTAAACTGACACCCCCCTCGAATGTGCTAGTTGTCGAGGAGAAATAACGAGACATCATTAACGCCTACCAGCCGGTGGAATACCCCAAGTGTGCCCCATAACTGGTCCGAGGAGATGCGCCAGGTTGTTCAACCGTCAATTTATTGTGCATCCCGAGAGTGACAGGGCTAGGAGGAGAACCATTCGTTGTATCCGTGGTCTCCGAGCCGATGGATAACCAACCCAATTTACCGTGGGCTAAGTTACGAATGTCATCCCTGGTGCCAAATCATCCCAGGCGTTGAGCCCTGATAGAATCTCTACACTGATGCTGAAGAATCTGGAACTACCTGGAGTTAAGTACCTTACTACTGTCTTCGAGCACTCTTACAATTCCCGGTGGCTGGATGATAGGCAGAGTGATCCCGCTACTGAAGCCTAGAAAGGACCCGAATTTGGGGAGTCGTAGAGACCGCTACTGAAGCCTGGAAACGACCAGAGTTTGGAGGAGTCGTGGAGAACGATATCCGTTCTATCACCTGTAGCCGGGACGCTTCAGGCACTACTCCTCTCGAGTCTCGTAGGAGAATTTCCATACGCCGAACATCAGCATACATTTCGAAGACTGCATAGCACAACAACTGCTGTTTAACTGCCCAGCCAGACCCACTCGACTCAGACCCAGATAGTCGCAGAGTTCCTGGATCTTGACACTAAACAGAATCAAGCAGACGAAAGATAAAACACAACAAACTGCTACAAAACAACAACAACAGCTTTCCATGCCATCACCGCACACATTTATCGTGGCTTCAATCAGCGACACGGTCAGCCATGCCAAACTGTTTGGAGATAACGCCAACACGTAATTCCAGCCAGACCTGAAACGCTAGATCGCGAACTATCTGTGTGGTCGCCAGTCATTTGTGGAATTTATTTAACCTCTACCGACCTTCCATGTCGACGAAATTTGCGAGGTCCCAGCCATGCATGGTCATGTAAATTCTCCCCAATGAGGTGTCGCACTGCGGCACGCCGTTCGGACTTGGCTATAAAAAACGGTCCCCTCACTGAGTTTGTATTGCAGCTCGCAGCCAAGCTTCTCATGACAGCAATGAACACCACACATATTGGATGTCAATGTTCCAGCCTGCTATCCCGTGCCGGGAGACGGTACCGACTCAGTGTACAACACACTACTACAACAACAATAGAGGTTGTTGAAAGCGCGCAACGTTTGGGCCTATTAATCGAAGAATAAATCTTTTTCAAGCGAAGAGTATGATTGGATTGATTTCGGATTGTAATGAAAAATGCCGGTCTTAATATCAACATTTTTTTTCATCTGACTAGGGTTGAAAATGGTTGTGACTGTATTAGCCGTTATACATATTTTTTATAGGATTTTACAAAAAACTTTAATTTATAGACAAAAAATTTCTAAAAACGTTAGAGATAAAATTAACGTGTACCTTTTGAACGAAATTTAGCTTCCTTAAAACATATATTCTTACCATGGGTGTGATCCATAAAAGTTCCCAATGTTCTGAAAGATGTTGTATTTCAAAAATTCATATGGCGTAACCAAAAATCTTCCATGCATATAGGAGTCAATTCCAATTACCACAGCCGCAACCGTCAAGCTGGATGGAAAAAGAATAAGTAAATTACTATGAACGCATTTTGTACGAAAAATACGGCACAACAAACCTGATTACTAAGTAGCGCTTGAAAATCAAATTAGTCCAAGAGATTTTGGATTTGCGTAAATGATAAAATACCAAAGGCAGCCAAATAATTGCAGCGGTTGGTCTCAGGAAACAACAAAGTATGGCAGGCCATAAATATGCGATTCCTTCGCCATACCATGGAAAGAAACTTAAGGCAATAGTAGTAAGCGACGATTCCAATGTGTTGCTTAAAGTCCTTGAACCCATGTAAAACCAAAACCATGACGCTATTGTGAGAAACAGGCCCCATTTTTTCTTTCCTGTCCAAATGAAAAATCGGTAATCCGAGTATGCCGATAAGGTGGCTTGTAAAATACGGGGCACAATCACCAGCCACTGCGCTGTATCTAATCTGAGCAGTGCTAACAGTTTATAAACACCGGCTATTAGCATTGGATAAACATAACTGCGTATTCCATAGACCCATTCCCAGGTTAAGTATCCATAACTTCAAAGAACATAACAAACGGAATAAATATATAAATATATGCAGGAGATTATTGTGTTACATATATTTGATTACAACATGCCATACCCGAAGGTTATTTTATGGGCCACTTCAAGGCTTTGCCAGTACTCATCGGGAACATAAAAGGTTTTAACAATGAACACAGAGGCCACACGCACAGCAAAGCAAAGGAAAAATACGAACAACAAATTCATTTTGAGTTGTTCTTTTTATAGTAAATTTCGCTTATTCATGGGTCAAATAACTACAAAATTTTGTTAAATTTCAAACGCACAGTTTTTACTTTTGACATATATATATATATTAAAAAAACACTAAAAAATGTTCTTCTTAATCGAAATTCCTTTTTAAATGCCACGTTCTACACAAAACATAAAAAATAAATTCTTGTACACGCTTAAATAATATGCTAAAAGCTAAAAATAAACAATATAAGTAAAAAAAACGAAACCCGGCAATTGTTGTTGTTAATATTTATATGTGTGACGTCATCAAGTGACGCTTTCACATTGAAGATCTGGCAACATGACGCTGATATTGCTGCGGCCAGGGTTCACTAAAGATGGAAAGGGCACTAGCCCAGCTGATGGTAAGGTTGAATTAAGAAGGTTGGCTCACTTGCCCAACTAAATAATTGTCCAACTCTAGAGTTGCATCCAAATCCCACTAGAACGTCAAATGCACGACATAATTGCCAGTACCAGTACTGGTGTACCGTTACAGCTGAGTGCAATTTTTTCTCGCGAAGAGCACTATCTATCAACGAGTTTTGGTTGTGTGTTTTATAGTTAAGAACCATATACACAGAAACAACGAAAAATGGCGCGAACTACACAAAATCAGAGTTGGAGTAATCACTTACTTTTTGGGCAACCCAATATATATATATATATATATATATATATATATATATATATATATATATATATATATATATATATATATATATATATATATATATATATATATATATATATATATATATATAAATTTGGTCCGATATGGGCCACGTTCGGTTTGAATTTTGGGGCCCCTAGTACAACTTTCTTTTTCAAATTTTAGCGAAATCGGGTAGTAAATACGCCTGTAATAGACTTAAGACCCTATATCGCCAGATCGGTCTATATCGCAGCTATATTCAAATATAGTCTGTGCAAAATTTCAAGTCAATAACTCAATTTTTAAAGACTGTAGCCCAATTACTTGTGATACTTGTGAGGAATTCTCCTCACAAGTATCAATTTATTGACCAGATAGTGACAAGACTCGAAGGGGAGCCATTCGTCGTAGCTGGACAGCCATCACAATTTACCGTGCACCAAGCTACGAATATCATCCGTGGCACGAAGACAGGCAAGGCGCTGGTCCCAGACGGAATCTCTACACTGATGATGAAGAATCTGGATCTGCCAGGAGTCGAGTACTTTACAACTGTCGTCAACCTGGCTTATCACTATTATAGTACCCGATGTTTGGAAGATGGGCAGTATGATCCGGCTACTGAAACCTGGAAAGGACACGAGCAAGGGGTCGTACAGACGTACAGATTGATCTCCCTTCTCTCATCAGTAGCTAAGACGCAAGAGGAACTATTCCTCCCGATGATCCCATTGGACAATTTCCATTCGCCGAGCATCAGCATGCATTTCGTAGGCTGCATAGGACTACTACTTTACATGCCACAAAAGTAGTGTAGCATGCAATGGTCAACTACAAAAAATGAATTTTACAAATAAAAACCCTTTTTTTTGGTTTGTATGAAAGAAACAAAAATGGGATCGCAAATGAAAAATGAACTAAGCTTCTTTTGTGCAACGGAACTAAAAGGAGCGATCAATTAAAGGAACTAAAATGACCACCTTTACTGGGAGGTATGCCGAATACAAAACTTCACGACGGCAGAAATAAACGGACTGATCGCAGCGTAGCCAATCGATAGTGAAGGGAACATAGATCTGGTAATCACAGACTCCAAAGCTGAAGAGGGAAATTACACAACGTCATCACCAGGAAGGAATAAGAGAAGGATAAGAGAAAATTCCAATTCTCTGACCAGCTAAAAATATGAACAAAATCCATGCATAATGCATAAAATTCCCTCCGTGGCTAAAAAATTGTTAATGCAACCTATAAAACTAAAGGCATTTCCTTCTAAAAAATAAAAATACACCAAACACTCGCGTGAATTATTATTTTAACTTACTTCAAAAGAAAAAGTCGTGCAATCTAACCTTAAATTGGATCCTAAATTTTAAATTCACTCGCGAATTTTATAATTTTTTGTCAAAATCACAAAAACTATAGCAAACTATTCTCCATTTTCGAACTGTTAAAATTTGTTCTCTCGCGCTCTCTTCTGCTGTCAAATTAAGTACGCAAACGGCTTTCAGTATAAATTTGTGTAAATTTTTGAGTTCCCGATTCCTGATTTATTTTCTTCAAATATGTTTTAAATTGGTATTTTCCCCATTATAACACTGTTTTTTTTTTGCTTATGTATGGAATATCCGATCAAAAAACGTCGTTTTAAGATATTTGTTTTCGAGCGTTGCGTTGAAAAATGCCACACAAAAAATTCCACAAAAACAACCCGCAAAGGTTAAACAATTTTTATCTTTGACGCTCAAAGTGGATTTAAAAAGGTGATCTCACCCGAACAGACGATCACCTTTATGGCAAGAATGCGGATTGCACCATATGATTTGTGGTTGTTGTACAAATGAGTCCACTTTTAATTGTTTCGTCATGTTTGACGTTTTAAAATACTATTGGGTTGCCCAAAAAGTAATTGCGGATTTTTTAAAAGAAAGTAAATGCATTTTTAATAAAACTTAGATTGAACTTTAATCAAATATACTTTTTTACACTTTTTTTCTAAAGCAAGCTAAAAGTAACAGTTGATAACTGACAGAAGAAAGAATGCAATTACAGAGTCACAAGCTGTGAAAAAATTTGTCAACGCCGACTATATGAAAAATCCGCAATTACTTTTTGGGCAACCCAATACTTTAAGTGTTGCAACACATAACGACGCTCGATTTCGTTTTTATTAACCATTCTTTGTAATCAGAAGCCTATAAGCAGTTGACCAACAACAAAATATTGAGTGCACTAATATTTTGTTGTGTATAGGCTGGTACTACGTTTTTTTTTGGGAAAAATTTCCCTAAATCGTTCTTTCAGTGATTTGACACAATTGATTTTTTGGGTTTCTTTGGCCAAAATGTTGCCATTTACATATAGAAATTATCATAGCACCAACCAATTTATCAGCTGCTTACGTATATGCTTACCCACAAATGTGAGTATGGGACCGTGCTCAAATTCATATATGTCGTTGACAGATAGTCCGCTTCGCAAGAAAAAATTTTACTCAGCTGTTTACGGTGCACTACCGTAGTTATGTCATGCCTATACAACCTCAAGATGCACCTATAAGATGAGGTCATGCGAACAGCTGAGTGCTTTTTTTTATTTTTGTTCATATTCATAGTACCAGCCCAGGATGTACTAATAAGGTGAAGTCATGCAAGCAGCTGAGTACAATTTTTTTTAATTTTGTTTTGATTTTGCAGTACATCTAAATGTCAAAAGCTTGATATCACAGCAGTGACATATTTAAAAAATTTTAAAAATATGTTCTATTTGATCTGATATTTCACACATAAGCAAAAAAACAGTGTTCTAATGATGAAATTACAAATATAAAACACATTTTTAGAAGATAAGATGTAAAATATAGTTTATTTCTAGAACCACTTTTACATTTCAATTTACTGCATTTGCCAATCAATGTAGTATGTTGGGGTAGATATGTTGTTGTGCTAATGACCCTTCTTCTTAATTGTACCATGGTACCAGCCTTTAGTTGTGCAATGGTTGCGCTACTGGTATATGCGAACTTAGCTATTCACACGTCGTAGTTTGGCGGGTGGTTCAGTTACTACAATGAACAGCGATCGAATAAAAAAAATGAGATTACCAATGGAAATCAAGCAATTGGAATTATCATTTAAGGATCATGGTAAAACCTTAGCAACTGCAGTTCTATGCCTTGTAGTTATACATACTTTTTTATAGGAATAAAGTGTTCAACTTTGCAACAAACTCCTGATAATTACGACAACATGGAAGTTGTAATGCCTGGCCCGAAAGGCTCACCGTATGAGGATGGTATTTTCAGAATATCAGTTAATTGCGGTGATCAGTATCCATTTCGACCTCCTACATTTAAATTTGTCACTCCAGTTTTTCACCCGAATATTGACAGTTGTAAGTTTATTTTTTCTGATCCTTAAATTACAAAAATTAATTTTGTATACAAATTTAATATGCCTTTTAGCAGGGAAAATATGTTTGGATCTCTTAAGGATGCCACCAACTGGTACATACAATCCCGCTATAACCCTAGAATCTATTTTATTATCTATTCAGCTCCTGCTAGCGAATCCTAACCCAGACGACCCCCTTCAAGGAGACGCTGCGGATTTATACAAAAGTAACAACAATCTATTTAATAAGAAAGCAAGGGAAACCGTACTTAAATATTGTAAGAATGTGAAAATTTGCGAAAATGATGTAAGCAGCGATACTTCTACCGACTTTCATAAAGAGGGAACCTCATCCAAAGATGATAAGGGACCAAAGCGTCTAAAACTAAGCTGCCTAAAGTAAAAAAAAAAAACAAAATGGCAATATAACCAAAATTCCTTAAATTTAGATGCTTCAAATTTTCCAATTCTTCGAGGTAACCTTCAACATTTAGTCTTTCGTTTGCAAGCTATTTAATTGGCTTAAATGAGAACTTTCATAAATATTGACTAATTCTCTAAGTGTTCCTTGAAGTAAGTCACACGGTTTGTTTGGAACGCATTTAATCTTTCAATAAAACTGGTGCACAAAACTAAAATATCCTTTTCTCTAGCGTTCATGCTTAAATCAAATCTCTTTGTTTCAGTCGTTGAGACACCAACGAGTGAGAATGTTTTCTCTGTTTTATTTTTTAAATTAACGTTTTTTTCTGAATTAACGCTAGAAAAGAAAAATCTATTTGTGTGCACTAAATATTGTGTTTATGATTACAATACGTCAAGCGTTTGGTTAAATTAACAATTTTTCATAATCTCCCAAACGAGAGGATAGGGTCTGATTACCATGGGAATGAATATCACTAGAATGAAAGGTTATTATTGATTATAGAACAGAAACTGCCAGACACAGAGGAGGATTAGACAAAGAAACAACCGCACCTTAATTGACATTTTGGTAATTGGTTATCGTAGAAGTGTCGCTCTGCGGCACGCTGTTCGGACTCTGCAATAATCCCCTTATTCCAGTTGTCGAAGACGTAATCGGATAAAATCGGTGTAATGGTTGTCGATGCAAAATTTTTGTGTATCACGTAAGTCGATTTCGACTTTTATATTATTTTGCCATTTACTACAATTTATTGCATTTAATTTTATAAATCAAACATCGCCACCGTGCTTTGCATTGATGGATTTAAAAATAGTGAAGTTTTCGAAATACAAAATTCGATATTAAAATCGAATATGATTGGACTCTTTTTTATTTAAATATAAACATAGTAGAACGCTCAAAACAGCCGTAAATCTAATGAGATCAATTGAGTTGCCCAGAGAAATGTTGGATTAGCTTAGATTTGAAAGTGTGTTGTTTTTAGGCTACTAGGTAGAGCATTCCATTGCACTGACAAGCGTATTACAAAGGATTTTTCAAATACAAACTGATTGAAACTTTCAATATGTATCTGTGAATTCCGGATGAATGTAACTGTGTTCCCCATGCATAAGGGTACTAAGGAAAAAGCAACTAACATTAAACGCTCAAGATAACACCCAAGTTACTGTTTCGCAAAATATTCATAGTCTCATCTTCAAAGACGACTGTAAACAAAGCGTAGTATACCACAATGTCGAAGGCAATTACGTTACAAAATAACACGAAATGTAAAATTCGACAACGAGAAATATTGCAAATAAAGAGGTCTTTTATCATTGGGCTTAAAACTTGATTTTGACTGTACTCATGGATATGGGAGAAGTACTTCCGCTGTTCTTTTTTTGCACACTTCACGGCGATGTACTAGCGCAAAGACACCTAATAAGATAGTAAAGCACGAATCTTTTAACATAAACTTATGTGATTACAATATTTATTGATAATGCTTTTTAATTTTATTTTGAAATTCAATGACAAATTCTTATATATGTGAGAAGGTAGGATTTTCAAACAATTTTGCTAATAAACAAAGTTATTCTTTAACAAAACCAAATTAGTCCCTTCTCAATGCTAAAAGTAAAAATAAAAAGATTGAACTAAATTTTGTTTGCAAAATGTCTTAATCAAAAATAAATTAAAGAGGTAAAGAAACAATATGAGGATTTAGAATATTGGCCGATTTTAAAGACGTTATGCTAAAAGCTCGAGGAAAGAGCGTAAATATTTCAAACACACATAGTAACTAAAGATATAATAAAAGATGGCGTGTAATTTCTTGTACATATTCAATAATGGGGGTGGGGCAAGGGATGGATGAGACAAAATGTGTTAGCGATCTATGTGTCTTGATGTTTTTCATAAAAAGTATCAAGGAATTTTTTGTACTCGGTTTGGTCGGCCCACATCATCGCGGCCTGCGCGTTTAAAGGACTGTCGTTATTTGGCTCACCCAAAAGCGATTGTATGGATAATAGAATGGTGCGAACATCATACAAGGCTGACCACTTGTCTTTCAGAATGTCTAAGCAAATAGCTCCCTGCAAATCAACGTTGGGATGAAAGCATGGCGTCAAAAACTTCACAACGGGTGGTGCATATGGGTACGAGTTGGGAAATTCTAAAGACAGTCGATATTTCTGTTGAGCATAGACTGTATTGATGGGTCCCGCAATTGTTCCGATCCATTTAAAAATGTTTTCTCCGTCAGGAAACGCCGAGATTCCCTTCTCGGTGGTCATCATTAGACTCATTAACTCTTTTTGTAGTCTGAAAACGCAAACGTTAAAAGACCAACCTTAGTTATTTTCCAATTTTTTCATTAAACAAAAAATAATTTTGTTGATAAACGTAGGTTTGATATGCCATCTCACATAGCTAACACAAACCTTTTGCTAACGGCATGGTTGTCCTTAATAGGCACTGAGTCATCATTATGTTTAGCTCCTTGAGATCCGCCTGAGATGCCGCTGTGTTCGGGGCTTATATTTTGTGCCATCTTTATTGTACGAGAAAGTCCAAAAATTTATTTATTCACTTATTCTTAAAATGATAAAATTTGTTTGTGCCAATTTTGACGTTTTCACTACAAACAAACAAAATGGAGATTTTAGGTGGGAAAACTATATAAATATAACTAATTAATGGCGGCAGCGGTGACGTATAGCTTTCAGCTAAAGGTGCTATCTGACGACATGTACTTAACATGTGACATGTCAAACTAAAGCTGCATTCACTCAATTAGGCCTGTTCCAGTTTTTGGTTGGCACTATGTTCGCTATTCGCGAAACTTTTTTGTGGTTGCTTCTTTTTAGATAAAAGATTTTGAAGCAAATAAAAAAAAAATGTGGAAATATCATTTAGTTCGACATTCCCTCATAATTTATGAAAAAAAATTACTAAAAGTATTACGTTATCATTGTGATTTTTGTAGTGGTTAAAATTTCTGTGAAAAACACGTTTTTTCAACTGTGAAAAGCGAACCTAGTACAAGCCTTTTCATGGAAGTTTGCGATTAAACATGGTACAATTAAAAGGTAGGGTCATTAGCACAACAACAAAAATCTACCCCCAACGAAACTACCTTGAGTGCCATATAACGTAGTACCAGCCTTAAAGAAAAACAAAGTACGCTCATGTACTTGCAGGATTCACGGAATAAAATTTAGCCAAACAATTTATATTTAATTTTTGGCAGTACTTGGCATTGAAGATGTCAACTTTTTTGTTTTACATTTATTCGTTGTTTACGTTTTCTCCTATTTAATTACATTTTCAATCGCCAGATTTGACATCCTTAATGATGTTCATGTTGTTGTCTAGTTATAAGTTATTTTTTATTAACAGGCTCTGTTCTGTAAGTAACAGTAAAGGCCGGGAGCAAGCCTTTTTTGTTTTCATTTCGGTTTGTTATTCGCAAACGTATGTAGACAATATACCCTCAAGCGTATAGCTAGTATCTATAACTACCCTGTATTGGAACGAGACAATAATAGTTTCAAATGTCATATTAAGTAATCGATAATCACACTGCCATGTAATCGAAATAGAAGAAGACTCAAATAAACATACATACATACATACAATGATGTTAATGGGGTCTATCCAGGGTGCACTTATAGGTTGAGGTCATGCCAACAGCTGAGTACAATTATTTTATATTTATGTTTTGATTTTGCTGTAAATCCAAATGTGAAAGGCGTGATAACGCAGCTGTGATTTTTTCTAAAATCTTAGAAAAAGTTTCTATTTAATCCGATGTTTCACACATAAGCATCAAAACAGTGTTATAATGATGAAAATACAAATTAAATACACATTTAAAGAGGATAAGTTATAAAACAAAGTATAATTCAAAAACAACTTTGACATTTCAATTTACTGCATTTGCCACTCAAGGTAGTTTCGTTGGGGGTAGATTTTTGTTGTTGTGCTAATGTCGCTACTTCTTAATTGTATCAAACGTATGTGCAGGCGAAAAATTAAATTCGACATACACAAACCGAAAAAGATTCGAGTTCGAGCGATTGTTGTTTGTTCGTCTGGATTATTGTTCGACATCCACAAAGAGGCTATAATTCAAAAATTGTTTGACTTTTGCAGTTCCATCAGCTGCGCTGATGCGGCCACCTTTTTAAATAAAACTTCGGTTGCTCTTTCTCTCTGCAAATTTTACTGAAAAAGTAACCGAACACACTTAATGTTTAGCATATTAAAGGTTTAATATAAATTATATATCAATAATATCAAAAATTAATTAATTACAATATAAATTAAAGGTTGTGAACATCTTTGTGCTTCGCAAACGACTCATGGCTGTGTTTACTCAGGTGCGGAATCCTATGACAGGACAGAACGAATGGGCATCAAATGACGATGAGTACGATTACCATCAAGAAGTGGCTAATGCTGGATTCGGCGATATGCTTCACGATAAAGAAAGGAATGAAAAATACTACCTAGCTTTAAGGAAAACTATTTCAAAACTACATGGCCAGGGCAAGGAAGCTCACGTCTTAGATATTGGCACGGGAACGGGCATACTTTCGATGATGGCAGTTTGTTCCGGCGCTAATTCAGTGACGGCTTGTGAAGCATTTCTACCTATGGCTAATTGCGCTGAGACGATTCTGGAGGCAAATGGAATGAAGAGCAAAGTACATTTAATCAAAAAGAGATCAACAGACATAAAAATGGGTGAAGATATGAAAAGAAAAGCAAATGTGTTGGTCAGCGAAGTACTGGATACGGAATTAATAGGCGAAGGTGCTATTGGTATATATAATCATGCCCACGATCACTTGTTGACTGACGATGTCATATGTATCCCTTCGAAGGCCAATTGCTATGCCCAAGTCATTAGTTCTTCTCTGGCAGCGCAATGGAATTCGTTAAAGATTTTACCAAATTTAGATGGCGATGTTTTACTGCGACCACCGCCAGAAATTGTCACTTGTAAAGGTGAAGCAAATCTTCATGATGTTCAACTTTCACAATTGCCTTTGGATGCATTTCGTCCTCTTGCTCCTCCATTGGAAATATTTCAGTTTGACTTCGGTGGCAAAAAATCTCGTGAAACAAAAAGGGAACGTGCTTTTGAAGTCAAGTCATGCTCCGTGGGTAGCACTGACTTAGTATTTTATTGGTGGGAGATTCTTATGGATATTGAAGGTGACATCAAACTATCTTGTGCCCCTTTCTGGGCCCATCCCGATTTAAAATATCACGCTGCTAACACCAATTCTGGCGAAAAACTAGCTAATGTTCTACCCTGGAGGGATCATTGGATGCAAGCGATTTATTATTTACCGAAACCATTAAACGTTCAACCTGGCGAAACATTTTCATTTATTTGCAACCATGACGAATATTCGTTATGGTTTGATGTTTTTCCCCAAGCCCACAATCACAAGACAGGTGTGAAAAGACACGAGTGTTCTTGCTCCATGCATATGACATATTCGAGAACGAGAATTGGACAAATGAATCAAGCAGTGCGCAACAAGCGATTTATTCAATACCTAGAGGAACGAATAAAAAATAATATGAAAGTCCTAGTTTTAGGTGATGGTTGTCTGGTTGGATTAGCTTGTAGTACGTTTGGTGCCGAAGTTTTTTTTCACGAACCTCATCGTCATTCGAGGCATTTTATGGAGAAAGTGGTTAAATACAACCAACTTAAAGGTGTAACATTTATCGAAAAACTAGCTGAATTGCCGGAGGACACAATTCGCTCAATTAACTGTGTATTTTCGGAACCCTATTTTTTAACGTCCATTCTTCCTTGGGACAATTTTTATTTCGGGACATTGCTGACGCAAATAAGTAAAAATTTTTCACATTCTGTAGAAATATCGCCGCGCGCAGCTCGAATTTTTTGTATGCCGGTGGAGTTCTTAAATCTGCATAAAATCCGAACTCCTGTAAAAGAATGTGAAGGCTTCGACTTGAGATTGTTTGACGCAATGGTGGAGGTAATGACTAGAAACATTAATACAACACATATTTTTAACAAAGAAACATCCTTTTTAGAAATCAATGTCTGTAGCGCATGCTAAAGTGGAGGCTCAACCTTTGTGGGAATATCCCTGCATTGCCCTGGCAAAACCGCAACTTTTATTGGAAGTGGTGTTTAAAGAATTTGAGAAAGACCATGATTCCAAAGGAAACATTCCAATTGAATTGTATGTTTCACGCTACATTATTTAAAGCTTAATTCTATGCTCAGAACTTTTAATTATAGTTCATCTCGCTGTAACGGCATCGCCTTATGGGTGGATTGGCTACTGGATGATACCAACTCGCCGAAGTCTACTGTCACCTCTGGGCCCCTTGAAGATGTAGGGATTGGACAATTCGTGAGATGGGATATGTTTGTAAGGCAGGGTGTCCATTTGTTTAGTCAATCACATAATGTAACGAGCAATGAAAGCTTTGTGGAATGGAATGTCGATTTTAAACCTAAGCAAGGAATCCTCAACTTTCACTTCGAGGTGAAAACAAATAAATGAAATCAAAATAAAAGATAATTTTTTGATGAAACTTTGTATAGATGCTGTATTTTTGTATTTTATTTTTTTTTATACAATTAAATTAATTTACAATGCTAAACTATAGGTAGATCCTTATTTTTGTAAAATCAACGTCTTTTTTTCTTTTCTTGCTTTCTGATTTTATGGAGCCGGCGATTGTTTGGTTGCGAATCGATTCCATTAGGCTTTGTATCCTGCAAAAAAAAATCAAAATGATTTAAAAACTTTGTGCAATACACTTGTCTGTACATTTTTACATCCAACGAGTCCACGGTATTGTCTTGATGGGAAGTGTACGGCCAAACAATTGAAACCACAATGCACGCTAGTTGAAAAAATGCACCTAAAGAATAAAAAAGAACAAAATTAAACAAGTGAACTCTTGGCTTGCTCCATGCGCATCTTTTGCTTATTTAAGTAAACCTGAGGGGGTGTTGAGACCTTCGTGTCCGCACACATTTGAAGAAAGGATTGTCCTGTAGACGTATCTATACTAACCCTTCATCGAAAAATGAAATGGAATTACATCCGAAAATACGTCCCTAAATGGAATTGGATTCATTTATCAAAATTTTTCAATTCCTCAAAATAAGTTTGAAAAATGCAATATTTTATAACAGCCATTATCTTGGAGCCAAATTTGTATGTGGTGGTAGTGATGCTCGCCAAGCTCCATGGGTGACGAAACTCGTCGCGGGAACGTAATGGCCATTGGTTATTTGAAGGGGCCAATACTCGCCATGTCATATCAAGTATGACAGGCACCCAGTATTTGAGCAAGAGCCGGTGTTGCCCGCCCTCTCACTGAACACTGTCGACACGATATCGCTTATTGTCCGCGACAGAAATTGCAGATACTCCGCATATGAAGCATTCCACCGTGCGCAACTAGCCCAGTAGCTCTTAGCTGAGCTCCTCGTGATGATAATGAACACTGCACAAATCGGAGCTCAAAGTTCCAACCCATGTGGTGCTCATAGTCATCCCGTGACTGGATGTGCCATAGTACTTTAAATGATTACCCGTGAATTGAGTTATACTTTTAAAATATCCACATTAGGTATATGAATAACAATTGGACAATCCCATGGCAGCCGGTTGTACGTGGAGGATTGACTCGGAGTCCTTCATCGGCAAGGGCTGACGCCTCAGTGTACAATCCACTGTTACAACAACAAGAACAATTTGATTTTTGAAAATATATAACATTAGTGCATTAGTTTTTTCTTAATAAATATGTAATATTACCGTTAAACTCGAATTTCAGTAAATAAATAAACTCAAATGAAAATAATCATCCAGGAAAAATGTATGTAAAAAAATAGATTACCAAAATATAGACCCCATTTTAGCACTGCGCCAAATATATCTTCGTCTCCATATTTATCCAAAATATTTGCGTCCATGTTCGCGAATTTCCAATTTTTAATAACAAAAGCAATAAACTAATTTCGATTGTTTATACTAGGGATAACGTCTTCTTCTTCTTCCTCAGTCTGACATTCACTTAGAATATCAGAGTTATAAAAAAAGGTAGTAGTCATGGTTGAATTAAAAAGGTTGGCTCACTTACCGAGTTGATAGAATTGTCCAATTCCAGAGTTTTGTTTATTTCATTTATTTATTAATCAACAAACGCCCTACTGGACAACATGTTTGATAAAATGTTTTTACATTGTGTTCCTTTTTTTCACATTTTAATAGTTTTAATTTATAATTTACACGTTTATAAAAATAAATCTTTTGATCATGGTTGAATTAAGAAGGTCGGCTCCCTTGCCCAGCTGTAGGAATTGTCCAATTCCAGAGTTGTATCCAAATCCCACTAAAACGTCAAAAGCAAGATATGTTTATTTGCTGGTAGAGGCAATTGCCCAACAACAAAATATTGAGTTCACTATCTGCCAAAATCAGTGGTTAGTCCATTCTGGTTGGTTGGCTTGTATAGTTTACTAGCTTCACTTAATATGGCACAAAATTAGCCTTTGAATATTTATTTTCGACAAAAAAAGAGCTTTTAATGAAATGCCATGCTACGAAAAAAGTATATGCATATCGCTGGACTGACAATATAACAATATATAAGTGCCTTTATCTGAATTCCATATGACCTTTATTGGACCACGAATTCGCTCGGAGGGTTTAATGCCATGCTAAAAAGACTTTATTTCCGCCCGATATTCTGATGAAGTCCGATTTAGGAGTGTTTACGGGGGTGAGGTGGTCCCCTAGACACTTGGCCCTTAAAAAATAGCATCATCGTGCTCTTGTCTCAAATTCTATTTATTTAAACCCCATATTGTCATTGGTTTAAGTAGAGTATATTGGATGAGGCGTCCCCCAAACACTTGGCTTCAAAATTGGTTATCAAATTAGTTTTACAATCTCAAATACCTTTCATTTAAGCCACATAATGGCATGGTCGGCAAATTTCTACCCTTTGGAGGGTTTTTGGGGAAAGAGCGGTGAACCAAATACATGGTCCCACATTTTCGTATTCGACTCTTAAACACCTTTATTTGAGCCCCATATTGCAATGGTGAGTAAATAATTGCTGTTTGTGGTCTATTTTGGGAAAGGTGTAGACACCCAGAAAATTGGTCCCGAAAGTGGGGATCAATTTCATATGAGCCCCACATTGGCATGGTCGGTAAATATGCCAGATTTCTCATGTATCCATACATCGTTTATTTGAATCATATATTGGCATTGGCCTAGATATCAAATTCGTTTTCTAATCTCAAATACCTTTCATTTAAGCCCCTTATTGCAAAAGTCACCAAATATGTCCGGTTTGGGGCCCAAAACCTATCAATATCGAGCTCCACTGTCTTGAAGACCCAAATTGTTTTGGTGAGCAATTACGTCCTATTTGGTGGTTCTTATGGTGTTGGGACGTCCCCTATACAGTTGGTCCTGATTGTTATCTGATTCGTGGTCTACTCCCAAATACCATTCAATTGAGCCCCATATTTCCATAGTCGGCAAACATGACCGGTTTGGGGGATGGGGCGGCCACTCAGTGACTCGTCCTTGAGCCCCATATTGCAATGGTCAGCAAATACTTCCTTTTTGTGTTATAGGGGTGGGGTGGTCCCATAGAAACTTTTTCACGAATATTGATATCAGATCCGTGCTTAACTCCCAAATACCTTTCATTTGAGCCCCATATTGATATGGTCGTAAATTTGTCCTCTTTGGGGCATGTTTTTGAGGAGGGGCGGCTCCCCAAACCCACATTTGGATATCAGATTCGTATTTTACAATCAAATAGCTTCTATCCATCCGAAATTTGAGTCCAAAATTTTTGTTTGTAGGTTACTATAAGAAAGCACACAAAATTTCGCTTAAATCGCACCACCCATCTCCGAAATCTGGCGTTTCTGAAAATTAGGGTAAGGGGGAGGGTCCGCTCCCCCTTCAGATATCAAAAAATGTAGTAACCCAATTTACACCACGGGATTATCATGCACCATCTGTGAAAATTTCAAGAAAATCGGCTCAGCCGTTTTTGAGTCTATAAGGAACACACAAACAAACACAAATTGATTTTTATATATGAGATACATATGCAAAATAGGGTCCATATTTGGATGTAGCGCCATATAGATCGATCTCATTTTTGAATACGGCTGTCATATGGGGATTTGGTATTTTTGGTAAGGCATAGTTGGTACTTTATAATTTTAACGTATAAGAGAGTCATGCTTGTTGTTATTCAAAGATCTTATCGAACGTGACAAATACTTTACTTTAATTGGTCATAACAGAAAATGTATTCCTCTAGCCGAACGTAGAATAGATGCCCAATCGCCCAGATCTTCTGCACTTCTTCTCCAATTTCTGACACCCAGTTTCGGGAAGTTTCTCTCCACTTGTTCACTCCATCGGAGTTTTGGTTTTCCGCTTTTGCGTTTTCTTTTATGGTCACCTTCACAAGACTTCTTTGCTGGAGCTTTTTCATACACCCTGATAACAGAACTTAGCCAACGCAAACGCCTATCTCCTCCATTAACGCAAACTGGTCCACATATTTTACGAAGGATTTTTCTCTCAAACACTCCAAGTACTACTTTATCTGTTTTCGCAAGTCCCAATGCTTCGGAGCCATATAACAGCACTGGTAGTATCAGTGCCTTGTATAGTGTGTTTTTTTTATCTGTCGTGAGGTGGTTTTGCTTCTCATCTGCTTGCTCGGCTCGGTCCAAAATAGCATCTGTTAGCCAATATTATCCTTTGTTTTATGTCAAAATTGGTGTCGTTTGTTCGGTTACGGCGGTTGCCAAGGTAAATAAAGTTGCTGACTATCTCAAAGTTGTAGCTCCCTATTTTCTCTATTTTCTTTATCTGCTTGGGTTTACAGGGCTTTGTGGGTGTTGATATCATCTCACTTTGTCTTATCTCTATTTACTGCCAAACCCATTTTCGTTGATTATCTTTCGATACTTTCAAAGGCTGCAATTGCTTCTTCTGGTGACAGGCCCATAATATCGATGTCGTCGTGCCATACCTATTCACACCTTATACAATCTTCTCCTGCAGGATATTAAGGAGATCACACGAAAGGCTATATCCCTGTCGGAAACCTCGTTTGGTATTGAATGGTTCGGAGAGGTTCTTTTCTATTTTAACTGGGGAGCGTGTATCTAAATGCGTCATCCTGCAAAGTTGTATCAGTTTTGCGGGGATACCAAACTCAGATATGACCTGAAATATCTTTGAACGTATAGGGCTGACGAAAGCGTCTTTGTAGTCAACGAAGTGATGGTAAGAGTTGATCTGTCCTTCTCGGGTCTTTTTCAGGATTTGGCGCAGTGTAAATTAACTGGTCTGTACTGGATTTACCAGTTCTAAAGCCATACTGATGGGGCCAATTATTTCGTTGACTTTAGACTTTTATCTTTCACAAAGTACGTTCGATAGTATCTTGTATGCGATTGGAAGGAGACTTATTCCTCTATAGTTGACACATACCATTTTGTCCCATTTCTTGTGTACGGAACATAGTATGCCGAGGTCCCAATCATCAGGTATGTGTTCTTCTAGCCAAATTGCGTAGATGAGCTGATGCATACGCCTTATCAGCGTGTCGCCTCCGGTCTTAAAGAGTTCTGCCGGCAACCCATCGGCTTCTGCTGTCATATTGTTTTTCGGCCGGGTTACAGCTACGTGGACCTCGCATTGACTTCGTTAGTACACATTTTACACACTCATCAGGGATTGGATCTGCGGTATACTCATAGCCACCATCATCGGATAGTAGCCGCTGGGAAAAGTGTTCTTTCCATATCCTCAGCACACTATTTGTATCAGTTATCACATTTCCTTCTTTGTCTCTGCAGAAGGATGTGCCTGTACCAAAGCCATCGGTTTGATGATTCATTTTTTGGTCGAATTTTCGGACGTCATTCTGGCTTTTAAACATCTGAATTCGCTCACACTCACGTCTTTTCATTTCCTTCTCCTTCTTGAAGAAAAAACGTTTCTACTCTATCCATTTCTTCCGAAACCTCTCCTTCATCTGTCGCGTTTTTACTAACTATAATGTTGTCCTGTATGCCACATTCTTGGCTTCAGTACCTTTTTGGCGTTCCTGGTCGTACCATGGATCCCTTGGGGCAGGCTTCTGGTACCAAGTACGGATGTAGCGACTGTTTCCATGGAACTTGCAATGGTCTGCCATTGCGCTGCTATACTATCGGGACATGAAGTGCTTTCTTCAAGCATTTAGGACAGCCGAGTGGAGTATGCCGTTGCCACCTGTAGCGTTTGCAGCATTCCGAATTCCAGCTTCCGTGCAGTGTCAGATCGTATTTTTCTCGCCAGACTAAGACCTGTGCGAACTTTTGCTGCAACAAGGTAATTCGCTCCTCGGATCGATCTAACACGCTGGTTGAATGCCTTCCATCTATCAAAACATGATCAATTTAGTTTTTCGTGTTTCGATCTGGGGACAGCGATGTGGCTGTGGCAATCCTTCGATGTTGAAATCTGGTGCTGCTAACTACCATGTTTTTTGCTGCGATGAAGTCTATTAGCCTTAATCCATTATCGGAAGAATTTTCGTGTAAGCAAAATTTTCCGACTGTTGGGCCAAATATATTTTCCTTCCCAATTGAAGGTTAGTACTATATTCGCTTTTCGCGATATTTCGTCGATTATTTTTTTTAGATAATAGATTTTAATGTAAGAAAACTAGCTGATTTCATTCAATACTTATGGTAAAATTTTAATAAAATGGGTATTTTATAATTGCTATTTTCGTAATTTAAAAAAAAAGTGATCGTTGAAAAAAGGGTTTTCCCCGGTGAAAAACGAAATATTACCAGCCATCACGCATTAAAGTCTTCCAGATCGATTTTAATATCATTTAATAATTAGGCCTTGCGGATTGTGGCTTGCCTCTCATTCACTGGATTAAACCTGGAGACAAGATGTTTCAGTCTCCGACTAACCACAAGTCCACAGCCAAATTCATGCCTCGTATCATGGCAGCTATAATGTAGGACGTCCCACCCAGTGTTGTTGTGTAGCCCTTCCCGAGCCATCGCACTTCCAGAATGGCAGTACATAGCAATACATCCGCCAGTGCACTCCGTTTATGAATAGTGCGGACATTCCAGGTGCAGATACGCAAATCATGGTCCTAAAAACGTTTGCGGGGGTCGCCAACATAGGGGAAATCCGCTTTTATTCCTCTTCGTTTTTAAACCCTCCACCATTGGATGGGGGTATACTAATTTCGTCATTCTGTTTGCAACTCCTCGAAATATTCGTCTAAGACCCCCACAAATACTTCTTGTTAGTGTAGGTTGGTTGGGATTGTAAATGGGCTATATCGGTCCACGTTTTGATATAGCTGCCATATAAACCGATCTGGGATTTTGAATTCTTGAGTCGCTAGAGGGCACAATTCTTATCCGATTTGGTTGAAATTTCGCATGAGGTGTTTTATTATGACTTCCAACAACTGTGCTGAGTATGGTTGACATCGGTCCATAACCTGATATAGCTGTCATATAAACCTATCTGGGGTCTTGACTTCTTGAGCGTATAGAGCAATGAACAATTACTATCCGACTTAGCTGAAATTTTGCACGACGTGTTTTGTTATGACTTCCAACAACTGTGTTAAGAATAATGTAAATCGGTCCGTAACCTGATATAGCTGCCATATAAACCGATCTGGGGTCTTGACTTCTTGAGCCTCTAAAGGGCGCAAGTGTTATCCGATTTGGCTGAAATTTTGTACGACGGCTTCTCTCATGACCTTTAACATACGTGTCGAATATGGCATGAATCGGTTTATAGCCTAATACAGCTTCCCTATAAACCGATCTCCCTATTTTACTTCTTCAGCCCCTAAAGTGCGCAATTCTTACTAGATTTGGCTGAAATTTTACAAAATGACTTCTACTATGGTCTCCAATATTCAGTTCAATTTTGAACCATGACTTCTACTATGGCCTCCAATATTCAGTTCAATTTTGAACCATAACTTGAACTTGCAATAACATAGCAATTCTTTTCTTTTAGCCTTTGTTTGAAAAGGCAAGAGCTCGACAAATGCGATCTATGGTGGAGGGTATATAAGATTCGGCCCGGCCGAACTTAGTACGCTCTTACTTGTTTCAAAGTAATATCTTTAAGTTATCCGGGTGACTAGGTGGGTAGCTACTTTTAACGGATGTTATAGGTAGCTACCCAGGTGACACCGCGGGGAGGTTTGTGTGCACATTTGAGATGAAGGAAGACCAAGTTAAGCCCGGATTTTGCCAATTCAAAACCAATCAGAACCGTTGCTTGGTTTCCAACATCCCCAAGTCACCCAAGTGACAAAATTGACTCTGCATTTATGTGTCGGTAAATGTACGAACTTAACACTTAACTATTGGTAAAACACGCCCATTATTATGCGTGCTTTTTTTCTCCGACGCAAATCTAATTTCCCTTATGTATTGTGATTATATCTGTTCTACAGCATTTCCGTCAATAAAATTCGGCATGCAGAAAATGAGCTCAATCATTTACGTATGTGAGCTTGTGTATTCGCATATTTGAGCAGTGTTCTGCATTTTCTTCAAGTCGATCTATTTCCGAGTTAAACGTGATTTTGTGATATTGTTGTATGCTTTGAGAACTTTTGTCTATTCTATGATATTGAAAGCAAGGTGTTGTCACGTATTCGTGTGATTGGATACTTTTATAAATATCTTAAAATTATTATCATTCATCACATTTAGAAACAGTCATCATCTAGCTATACAAAGTTACGGGTTTAATTGAATCGACCATAATGATTTATACCAGGATCAAATTTGTTGCTTGTGTCCTAGTTCTGGGTAAGTCTATTATCGAAATGTACGGTACTGTTTTATTTTCCAAGGTATGTAAATGGTGAGAGTTCCAATTATCTTTTAATCTTTTTTTTGACTGAAGGGCAGTATGCACCTCTGGCGAAATTTTCGTTACCATAAGAAAGGCCTTGACATATTCTTCGTTATCGATGCCGTTACCGAAAATTTCGCTTCCAGGTACACAGCTCAAATGAAATTTTCTTGCGGGTGACATAATAGGTATTGCAGATTTTTTTCTCGCAATTCATTCAATTCGCAATTTCATTCCATGCAAAATGAAATAAAGTTATTTGCAAAAAAAGTTTAATTTCGTTAATTTGGGCTCATCCATTCGAAAATCAATAGAGCAAAAATTTTTTTTAAAAATGTTTGACTTCGACAAGTGCTTTTTTATGTTCATCAAGCATTGTATTGATTGTAAGAAAAAGAAATTAGTGACGAAAGTGTGTGCATGTGTCTTAAACAAAGCATTCGTTGTATCAAGCAAGTAAAAGCGTGCTAAGTTTGGCCGGGCCGATTCTTATATACCCTCCACTATGGATCGCATCTGTCATGTTCTTTGCGCAGTATCTCTTTTTAGGCAAACAAAGAATAATGAATAAGAACGAAGGAGATGGAGAAGGAGCTATATCAAGTTATAGTCTGATTCGGGGCTCAAGAAGCAAAATCTGGATATCGGTTTATATGGGAGCTGTTTCAAGCTATAGATCTATTCAGACCATATTGCACACTTATGTTGAAGGTCATGGGAGAAGCCGTTTGTGTCAAATCGGGTGAGAATTGTGCTCTCTAGAGGCTCAAGAAGTCAAAATTCCAGATCAGTTTATATGACAGCTATATCAGGTTATGTACCTATTTGCGCCATACTCATCGCAGTTTTTGGAAGTCAGATTAAAACATTTCATGCAAAATTTAAGCCATATCGGAAGAGAATTGCGCCCTCTAGCGGCTCAATAAGTTTAGATCCAAGATTTTTTGAGATGATCGATTGATAAATGGGTTAGCAAAGGCCTTATAAGTGAAAATCGGGAGATGCATTTATATGGGATCTATATATAAAACTGAACAAATTTCTATGAAACTCATCAGTCATCAAAAGAGTTATAAGATTAACCTTCTTGCCAATTTTTGTGAAGATATGTTAACAATTTATAAAATTATTGAGTATTATTTAAAATCGTACGAAAATATATATGGGAGCTATATTTAAATCTGAGTCGACTTCTATTAAATTAAATACCAACACCTGGTGAATCGGTTCACAATTTAATTTTGACCAATTTAATACAATACTAGTCCAAATCGGAGAAAATTTTTGTAGGAGCTATATCTAAATCTGAACCGATTTCTATGAAATTCTCCAATAATGTCGAGATTTATAACAGAATGGGTACAAAAGTGACGATAGCTCAAATAGCCCGATTTTAGCTCAAATCGGAAGACATGGGAGCTATATCCAAATCTGAACCGATTTTTCCCAATTTCAATAGGCTTCGTCTCAAGGCCCCAGAAAATGCTTGTGCCAAATTTTAAGACGCTCGGATGAAAATTGCGACCTGTATATTGAACACCTCTTCCTTTTGTGTGTTACAAACAAATTCACTAAGTTATAATACCCTGTACCACAGTAGTGGCGTAGGGTATTAAAACTAATAGAATCACACGGATAGCATAAACAACTTCGTGTGGGTTCGTTCGGCTGCCTCTAATTCAATTAGTTGATGTTTGATGATACTCACGCAAACACAGTTTGGTCTTTCCAACAGCGTTAGGAGTTTTTTTCGGTAAGTGATTTGCAGTCAGAGTGGACGCCGTAGAAACAAATAGATCCGCTGTACAAAAAGGGAGCTGGAATCAAACAATATATCGCGAAATCAAGCAAACACTCAACGATAGAGTTCCAATTGTAAATAAAGGACATATATGTCAGTCACTATTGGAAGGAACTGGGTTGTGTGCGAATGTGAACTCGGAATGTAAAAAACATACACATAAAAGGATGTGTACATCTGTAGATACATCTGGAAAGTGGACCGTATTCGTTTTGGAACTCCCACAAACGTAAGCCCATAGAGCAACATTATTTTGCAAAATTTGCCCATGAATAGGGCAAACTTCTCACACATCAATAGGTGCTGTCCACTTCAAGATTAAGGTCCTTCTTTTTATAACCGAGTCCGACGGCGTGCCGCTCTTTGGGAAGAAGTTTTTACATCGCTGCCACAACAAATGGTACAGTATCTCAAAAATGTAGGCATCATTAGGAGGGGATAATCACCGCTGAAAATTTATTCTGATGTTCTCGCCAAGATTCGAACCCAGGCGTTCAGCGTCATAGGCGGACAAGCAAACCTCTGCGCTACGGAGGCCAAAGACCAATAGAAAATCAGTAGGTACCGACTTTGTAATACCCCACACCTACACTATAAGTACAAAGTGGGAGCTCGGATGTTATTGATGGGTTATTGAATAATCCGTATCTAATTTTGGTCAAACTTCTTAGACATTGTGGTGGTCATCGGGGAAAGCGCTGTACAAAATTTTGGCAAGATTAGTATAATAAATGCGTTTGCTGTGGCTCTAGGAGCGAAAATCGGGCGATATATATGAGAGCTATATCTAAATCTGGACCAATTGAATTCTATGAAATTCACCATTAATATCGAGAGTCATAAGAAAATCCTTTCTGTCAAATCTCGAGAGAATCGGTTTACAAAAGAACGTTTTATTGCATTATTACTACAATTCGGACGAACATGTATATGGGAGCTATATCTTAATCTGAACCGATTTTTTCCAATTTATTTTTGTTGAGGACTCTTCAGCAGGATGACGGAACATGACAAACTTCTTATTCATCACAAACTCTTGCATGAATTTATCATAAAAGATCTTTTTTTTCGTAAAAGTCTCAACATTTTTCACAAAATAGGTTTACTGGTCGAAAATTTCGTTTATTGCCAGTGAACTATTTTTTTTTTGTTTGTACTATTGAATAAAGCCTATGCACCCTCTAAAATTTGTAGTTAAATATGTTTTCTATTAAATCAAGCCTAATATTCATTTACTAAAGAAAACAAATTTTAAAGCTATGCTGGTAAAATGTCCTCTGAAAGTCCCCAATTTGTACTTTTCCCATTAAATTCCCATACCCCAAATGAGAAAACAATTTCCTCGATCACAAGAAAATAACAACACTGGTTAGAATTGACTTTTTGCTACCAATCATATTTGTTGCTGCTTACAAAAATAGAATTGACGATTAATTAAATTTTTCTTGCAGCGCTATCCGTTTCTGTATACGCCAATCCTGGTCTAAAACTTAGGGAAAAATTGGCTCGACTACTCATGGATCCCGAAAACATCGAAAGGAACAATGAAATCTCGCAAGAGGATAGTCAATGGAAAACGGACTCAAGGGCGAACACACAAAAGGGAATGGTTTTAAAAAATAGACCAGGATCAACACGGTCTAAAGATCGTAAGCCTCTCAAGACCATGTTTGAGGTAACAAAACCTGTGGAATCTGAGGAAAGCCATGAGAGCCGTGAATACAAGAAAACATCGAAAACAACCACAACCACAACTCCAGCTTCGGACACAACGCAAGACATTGTCATGGTGGGCATGGCTCCTTTCAAAGCTATAATGAATCGTATCCTAGATATTTGGAATTAATGAAGCGATCCCTAAACTATATAGATATATAAAATTTTGAGAGTTTTATTTGTTAAAAATTTAAATTTTATATTTATTTAAATAAATAATAATAGTTATCCAATTAAAGCTTTTTTTTGTTAAATATATACCCCACAAAACTTTTTCTTCTAATGCTACATTGAACATAGGGCTGTCGCAGGAGAATTCAACTTTTTTCTTTTTTAAAATTATCTTCAAATTTTATTCAAAAAAATATTGAAAAAAAAGTAGAATTCACTGAAATGACTAGAGAAAGAAGTTGAATCTTTCCTGGAGCAGCCAATGTTAAAGTCGTGAAAATTAATGTAGCATTGGAAGTTAAAGTTTAACCCATGGCACTTTTGAACTTGATATGTCAAAATTTTTAAACAAGCTCCCAAATACTTGACCCGTTGCATTGTCCATTGACACAAATAACATGAAAACGCGCCACGCACTCATGTCCGAAAAATGCCAACGATAATATATATAAGACAATGAAAAGTTCAAATCAGAAACAAGCAGCGCGTCATAAACACACAGAGAAAAAAATTAAAACTGGCTTCAGTAAAGAAAATTGTAGAAAATCCGGTGAAACATGCATATCTTATGCCCCATAGCAGCTATATCGAAAAATGTTCCGGTTTGGACCAAATACTAATAAGTACAAGTCATTGTTTAATTGTGTATAACAAAATATTGATCTTCTTAGGAGCTATATCTTAAAATAAACCTATCTGAACCATATGCGATACGGATGTCGAAAAGCCTCACATAAGTCACTGTGTCAAATTTCAGTGAAATCGGATTATAAATGCGCCTGTTGTGGGACCAAGACCTTAAATCGAGAGATCGGTCTATATGGCAGCTATATCCAAATCTGAACCGATCAGGGCCAAATTGAAGGAAGATGTCTTAGGGTCTAAGACAACGCCCTGTCCCAAATTTCAGAAAAAATCCGACAATAAATGTGGCTTTTATGGGCCTAAGACCCTAAATCGGAGGATCGGTCTGTATGGGGGCTATATCCAAATCTGAACCGATCTGAGCCAAATTGACGAAGGAAGTCGAAGGGCCTTGCACAACTCACTGTCTTAAATTTTAGCAAAATCGGATAATAAATGTGGCTTTTATGGGCCTAAGACCCTAAATCGGAGGATCGGTTTATATGGAAGCTATATCCAAATCTGGACCGATCTAAGCCAAATTGACGAAGGATGTCGAAGGGTCTAGCGCAACTCACTGTATTAAATTTCAGCAAAATCGGATAATAAATGTGGCTTTTATGGGCCTAAGACCCAAAATCGACGGATCGGTCAATATGGGGGCTATATCAAGATATAGTCCCATCTTCGAACTTAACCTGCTTATGGACAAAAAAAGAGTCTGTGCAAAGTTTCAGCTCAATATCTCTATTTTTGAAGACTGTAGCGTGATTTCAACAGACAGACGGACGGACATGTCTAGATCGTCTTAGATTTTTACGCTGATCAAGAATATATATACTTTGTAGGGTCGGAAATGGATATTTCGATGTGTTGCAAACGGAATAACAAAATTAATATACCCCCATCCTTCGGTGGTGGGTATAAAAACAAACACATTCATTAGGAAAAAGTACAGCTAATAGACAGGGTTGTCGAGTGTGGTTAATCTGGTAATTGTATCATAGATGCGTTTTAGCAATTAAAACGATTTCAAATACAACATACCAACGCATGGCCCTTGAAGCCATCACATCTAATATGGTTGAAAAGTCTTCTAACCAAAGACGAAACGCGTCCCATAGTAGTTGGTGTGTGTTGCTATCTCTGGCTTTCCTTTTCTATTTGCAAAGGAAATCTCCGATCATTGAGCTCGTCTCGAAAGAGAAACGAACAAAAATGTTAAAATTTAATGATCTTCGCCCTAAAAGGCAAAAAGCTTGATATAAAAAAAAAAATCGGCAGAGCCCAGCCGGGATTCGAACCTGGGCACATAAAACAAAAGTTCGAAGCTATCAATACAACTTCCAACAGATGCACAGAATCATGTGTACTTGTCGCATAAGTGTAATTGTCGCAGAAAAAAAGTCTGACATTTCACAAAAACATATGCATTGGGAAAAGTATAGCTAATAGACAGGGTTGTAGAGCGTGGTTATACTGGTAATTGTATCATAGAGACGTTTTCGCAATCAATACGATTGAAATACAACATACAAATTCACGGCCCTTGAAGCCATCACACATAAAATGATTGAAAAATCTTCTAACCAAAGACGAAGCGCGTCCCTTTTCTATTTGAAAATAAAATATCTGATCATTGAGCTCGCCTCGAAAGAGAAACAAAAAAAAATTGAACAAGTAAAAACGTTCTAAGTTCGGTCGGGCCGAATCTTCGGAACCCCCACCATTGATTCTGCTAAAATTTCATACAAAATACATAAGTTTAGTTGAAGAGCATAATTTTATGGTTTTTTGGACCGGACTTGGCACAGTTGTTGGAAGTCATAACAGAACGAATGTGCAAAATTTTAACTAAATTGGACGAAAATTTCGGCTTTCACGGGCTAAAGATGTCAAATCGGAAAATCGGTTTATATTGCAGCTATTTCAGGTTATAGACTGATTTGATCCGTATTTGGCACCGTTGTTGGAAGTAAATAGAACACCGCATGGAAATTTCAGCAAAATCGGACAAAAATTACGTCTTGTAACGACCCAAGAAGTCAAATCGGGAGATCGGTTTATATGGGACTTATATCAGGTTATAGACAGATTTAAACCATTCTTGTTACATCTGTTGGAAGTAGTAACAAAATACTACATGCTAAATTTCAGCCAAATTGCGGCTTGTAAGGGCTCAAGAAGTCAAATCGGGAGATCGGTTTATATGGGATCTATATCAGGCTATAGACCCATTTGGAACGTACTTGGCACAGTTGTTGAAAGTCCTAACAGAACGCTATGTGCAAAAAAGAGGGAATCTTAATGGAAACGAGAATTTTTCTTCTTTTTTTTATATTTTTAAGCAATATAATTCATGTACGCAATTTAATCCAATGAAATAGAAAGTTTTCATTCATATGAAAAATATCAATTATTTATTTTTATTAAAATAGTAAGAAAAAAAATCTTAAAAAAAGGCCAATTTCAAATAATTGATTTATGGAGTTATTTACCACTTTAATTGTGCTTTTGAGTTTAACATGAATCAAAATTGCAAATTGTTAATCAATAATACAAATTCCTTTATAAGACCGATGTCAAATGTACATATGTAAATATAATCATTTCCTATGTAAGAATAATCATATGGATACCACGTTAATGACAAATACATGTCGTCTGATAGCAACCTAAAGCATTATGAATGAAACGTTTCTCCTTAAAAAATGGGATCTACTGAAAAAAATGTATTAAAAATTAATAAAATTTCACATATTACATATTACCAGCGCCATCAACTATAGTATACATAGTTTTTCAATTCACAATTCTCAGTATATGGAAAGAACTGTTTGTATGTATTTCTGATTTGAGTATACCAAACATATTAATATGCCCCAATGGAAGACAAGGACGACCAGACTAAGGATATTTTCGCAAGCCACTAGAGAGAGAATACGACCGTTGCCTCGCCTTCTTCGCATTAAAATCTCGTTCTGGGAGATTTTAATGCGAAGATAGGGAAGGAAGATATCTTTGAAGATACTGTTCATGCATGAATTACTTATGCAGCAGTTACTTAAATTCGAATTTGTGAATTTAAGGGTAAAACTAACTGATTATCAACATCGAAAATTTCTAAATTTAATTCATTAGTTGGAATTATATAAGAATCAAATTCAATATTATTGAAATCGATGAATATTGATGACCAAATGGCTTTAATGTAACTGAAGGTTCATTAATTTAGATCTGGTAAATCCACCATAGACCAGAAAAGATCCGAGAAGAACAGATCAACTCTTACCACAAAGCCCTTTTCGACAGCCCTATGCGTTCAAAGGTATTTCAAGCCATGTCTGAGTTTGGTATGCCTGCAAAATTTATAAGACTCTGCAGGATGACGTTCCTCGGTAAGAATAGGAAAGAATGTCTCCGAATCATTCAATACGAAGCGAGGCTAAAGACAAAGAGACAGCTATGCGTGAAATCTCTTTAATATCCTGCTGGAGAAGATTAAACGAGATTCAGATGTGAATAGATATGGCACCCTATTTACAAGAGAACGAGAACATATGCTACTCGTCTATGCCAACGACATCGACATCATGGGTCGGTCGCCGGAAGTAGTAACTGCAGCCCTAGAAAGAATCGAAAGAAAAATGAAAGCGGATATGGCAGAAAATGGAGATACGAATGAATGTTATCAATTCCCACAACGCCTAGTATAACCGAGCAGATAAAGAAAATAGAGAAAGTGGTTGAGATAGTCGGCACTGCCCTAATCAAAACGAATGAACACCAGTTTCAAAATAAAACGAAGAATACTATTGACAAACAGATGCTACTTTAGATTAATCAAGCAGTTTAGAAACAAGACGAAGATTACTCTACACAAGACACTGATACTTCCCGTGTTGTTATATGGTTCGGAGGCATGTGTACTTGTGAAAGCAGAAGAGCCAGTGCTTGGAGTGTTTGAGGGAAAGATTCTTCTGGACCAGTTTGCATTAAAGGAGAGTATCCGCGGCGTATGAACCACGAACTATATGAGCTGCACGACGACGTTAGCATGGTAAAACGTATCAAAATACAACGGTTGCGTAGGCTAGGTCATGTTGTCCGAATGAATGAAGAAGCTTCAGGGAAGAAGTCGATGGCAAACTGGGACGACGGAAAGATCACTTGGTGAAAGATAACTCGAAACTTGTTGTCAGAGATTTAGTAGGAGAAGAAAAAGGGGAGGGAAGAAGAGAAGAAGGCTCTTGTAACGCTATTCTATGTTGGACTAATGGTCTGTCATAGCCAATTAAAGTAAAGTAAAAATATAAAGAAAATGAATTATATTTATACAACTTTTAACAGATAGCAAGGGATGTGAAGAAAACCTGATCCAATATTTCCTTATAGTCCTTTTTGGATATTGTTTGTTGTGCTTGAAGTTTGCTAAGAACAATGCAATTCGTAATACATTGCTCTGCATTTGAATGTTACGAAAGACATTAAAGTGCTTAAAAACTACAAGCAAATTTTCAAGCAATGTTAATAGCCATTTTATGGAATCGCGTATTTCATGTCAAGCCATAAATGGGAAGGCTTCCAATGTTCTGAATAAATCTTGGCACACCACTCAAAACTTTGCTTTGGCGTTCCATCTGACCAAAATAGCAGAAATTGTGGCAAAGAACTAAACAGCCGTTGTTCGTTTGAAGGTTATCAACTGAACGTTGGCCAGAAAGACCATACTCGTTTATGGTGGTTTAACCTGGCTTTATGATTTTGTGTGGTTAGCAAAGTGTTAGTTAAGAAATACACACAAGCAACTAGTTAATAAAGATGAAAGCCGTTCTTATCATTTTCAAGTAGAAGAAGACAAAGATTTAAGTTCTCTTGTCGTGATAATCCACGCTGAAAGTTATGAAAATGGTAGCCCAAAAATGTTCACAAGTTGATTCTATGTTTTTATATTTGTCAAACCAATTTTTTCAAATCACTGTTAACCATACAAATGATGGCCCCAAAATGCTGCTAGAAAATGTCAAACTCTCTAATGGAAATGTCAGATTGCCCAGTATCACATACGTTGAATAGGATTAGACAAAAAGAAAAGATTTACCTGTTAGTATTCCACTGTACAGTTTTCGATCTCTATCTAAACATGAAGTTTGAATTCGAATATTTTCTTAAATAAGGTTATAAAGCCAGACTGCAATTAGACCCACTTAGGCAATTTGAGTTCATGTGTATTTCACATTTTTATACCCACCACTATAGTGGTATATTCCTTTAGTCATTCCGTTTGCAACAGATCGAAATATCCATTTTCGACCCTCCAATATATATATATATATATATATATATATATATATATATATATATATATATATATATATATATATATATATATATATTTCTGATCGTCGTAAAATTCTAAGACGATTTAACGATGTCCGTATATCTGTCCGTCCGTGTGTCCGTCAGATGTAATTACGCTACAGTCTTTAAAAATTGAGTTATTGACTTGAAATTTTGCACAGACTATATTTGAATATAGCTGTCATATAGACCGATCTGGCAATATAGGGTCTTAAGCCTATTACAGGCGTATTTACTACCCGATTTCGCTAAAATTTGAAAAAGAAAGTTGTACTAGGAGCCCCGATATTCAAACCGAACGTGGCCCATATCGGACCAAATTTATATATAGCTGCCGTATAAACCGATATTCCGGTTAACGATCTTAAGCCCGTAACAGGCGCATTTATTATCCGATTTCGATTAAATCAGAAACAGTCCGTTGTTTTAAACCTCCCAACATTCGACTCAAATATGGTTCAGATCGGACCATATTTAGATATAGGTGTCATATAGACCGATCTGGCGATTAAGGGTCTTAAGCCCATAAAAGCCGCAATTATTTTCCGGATTCGATGAAATTTTAAATAGTGAGTTGATTAAAGCCTCCCGATATTCGACTCAAATATGGTTCAGTTCGGACTATATTTAGATATAGCTGTCATATAGAGCGATCTGCCGATTAAGGGTCTTGAGCCTATAAAAGCTGGACTTCTGACACAGTGACTTGTGTTAAATCTCCCGTCATCCGACCAGCATACGGTTAAGATCAGACTATATTTAGATATAACTAACATGAAGACCTATCTTCGAATTTAGGGCCTACTTCCATAAAAAGCGGATTTGTTGCCCGATTTTGCTGAAAATCAGACTTGTAAAAGAGTTTTTGGGACCTGAATATGAAACCAGCCCCATTACTATGGGTATGGTAGTGAAGTTGTTATAAAAGAGGATGGTTAATTTATCTACAGCGGCGGGTATCCAACGTTCGGCATGGCCGAACTTAACACGATTCTACATTTTTTTGTAGCAGCAGACCGAATTCTTTGCATCAGACTGAACGCGACTGCCGGAGTGCTTTAACAGCATTTGTTGTCAATTTCTTATTCACAGATTTCTGCGAGGTTGAGTATAATAAAATAAAACGCAATTTCTTTCTCAGTCTAAATTTGTTGTACATATGTTTCGATTTATTTATATATTGTTCATAAATCTAGCACTTGGTTGTTATATATTAAGGTTACATTCGAATTTCCACATGTGTTTAAGCAAAAATTCCCGAACATAAATGCATTATTACCAATGGTGGCAAGTCAATTACTAGGTTGAAAAAAAAAAAAGTTAAAACCAACGACTTAGAACACAAACTTAAATTTAAAATTGATTTGACTTCTTGAAATCGAAGAATCGTCTTGAAAACGTGGCAAGTTTTTTTCTTACTAAAAATTTTTCTATGGTATCTGCTTTACACCTATAGAATGTCAGTGCTTTTTAAGCAGCTGATAATGCATTGCCTTGGATGACCAGACATTTTCACTGAGCTCACTAAACTGCCCATATATGCGAGAGACACAACCTGTAATGTGTAAAAAGGTGGCATATGAACTCTGTTCTGTATACCTATGTATATACACTGCAGACACAAACCGATTAAATATCTTAGAATGCGCATTAATACCATTTCTCCGAGGCACCGTTGCAAACGTCTTTTGAAATTTGAACAAAAATTTAATTTTCTCGCCTGCACTTGCGCACACGATGAAACTTAGAACGGATATGAAGGCGAAATATCCAAGTGCAGTGATTAAATTGCCAAAAAGCAAAAATTATTAAGTGCAACAAATGTTAGTTTTGGTCGGTCGCTGGCCTAGCTGTTCTACCGGCTGGAGCTACGACGGCCGTTAATCTTGTGCGATTGTAAGTTGACGTTGCCAGTGACCACATTCTGTGCGAGTGTGAGTTTCTCGTTGGGGTAAATTTGGCAAAGTTGCAAATATTGTATATTCTGACACAAAAGGTGCATGTGTATGAATGCATCCAACTAAAACCAGCGTTGAGGCAGTAGTAGTCTGCATACAAGCAACCAACCTTCTGCCATCATGTAAGTCCGAATGCGCTAAAAAACTCGAAGAATGACTGTAGATTGGCAAAGCATGCCCAATAGATTTCGTATTTTCTAGATTCATTGATTCATTGATGCGTTGTGCAATGGTCAATAGAATTATTAAGACGCACAAACAAATCAATTGGACTGTAGAATAAACGGTGCTATCGTATTTCTTACCCAAGCAGTCAAGTCGTATTAATGATGCTTGGCAACAAGGACTTGTTTTATATAATAAAGTCAAAATAAAAGATCTTTTACGGTACTAACTTTCTGTCCCAATGTGCTATGGACAACTTACTTACAAAAAATAACAAGTAAAAAGTCATTAAATTCGTCCGGGCCGAACTTTGGATACCCACCACTTCGGGTATATATGAAAACCCCCTTTCGTCAAATAAAGCTTTTATTCGCTTCAGACCCTTTATCGGGATATCGGTCTGTATGGCAGCTATATCTAAATATAGTCCGATCCGAACCATATTTGGGACGGATATCGGGAGAACCAAGACTACCCACTGTTTCAAATTTTAGCGAAATCGGATAATAAATAGAGCTTTTATAGGCTTCAGACCCTTTATCGGCAGATCGGTCTTTATGGGAGCTATATCTAAATATAGTCCGATCTGAACCACATTTTGGTCCTATGTTAGGAGGCGTAAAACTACTCAATGTTTAAAATTTCAGCGAAATCGAATAATAACGAAAGCTTTTATGAGCTTCAGACCCTTAATCGGCACATCGGTTTATATGACAGCTATATCTAAATACAGTCCGATCATTACCATATTTGGATCAGATGTCGGGAAGCCTAAAACGACTCACTGTTTCAAATTTCAGCAAAATCGGATGAAAAATAAAGCATTTGTAGGCATTAAACCCTTTATCGAAAAATCGGTCTTTATAGCAGCTATATCCAAATATAGCCCGATTCGGCCCGTTTAAGAACTTAACCAGCGTGCATCAAAAAGATGCATCTGTGCCAAATCTCAGCTCAATATCTCATTTTTTGAAGGCTACAGAGTGATTACAACAGACGGACGGACGGACGGACAGACACACTGACATCGTTAAATCGTCTTAGAATTTTACGACGATCCGAAATATATATACTTTGTATGGTCGAAAATTGATATTTCGATGTGTTGCAAACGGAATGACTAAATGAATATACCCCTATCGTACGATGTTGGGTATAAAAAATGGCTTCAATCGCAAAATTAATTGACCCAATTGATTTGTATACCCACCACCATAGGGGGTATACTCATGTAGTCATTCCACTTGTAACGCCTTACAAAATGGATTTGCGACCCAATCTTTCTTATATAAAATTCAATTTGTGTTTATTTGTTTGTCGGTTTGTTTGTTTGTTCCGTATAGACTCAAAAACGGCTGAACCGATTACCTTGAAATTTTCACAGATTGTGTAGGTTGGTCTGGAAGGAAATATAGGCTATATAATTTTTTGATATTGGGAGGGGGCAGACCCTCCCCCTTACCCAAAAGTACTACCCAAAAAAAATTGGACCGATCGAGACAATATGGGATTCAAATGAAATGTATTCAAGAGTAGAGTACGAATTTCATAATAAATGTTGGGTCCAAGTACCTGGGGGCCGCCCCAGCCCTAAAACCCCTTAAAAATGGTTTATTTGACGATCATGACAATGTGGGACTCAAATGAAAGGTAGTCGAGAGTAGATTACGAATATGGTCAGAAAGTAGAAATAGGTTTTATAATTTATTGATAGCGGAAGGGGGCGGACCCTCCACCGTTACCCCAAACACACCACCCAATATCAAAAGCGGACCGATAAGGATAATATGGGTATCAAATGAAAAGTATGCGGGAGTAGATATCGAATCTGGCATTCAAATTCATGGCCAATTATAGGGGTCACCCCACCCTGACAAAAACGCCCGAAATGGCCACATTAGCCAATCGCGGATACATGTGACTATGTTTGTTTGTTCTGTATAGACTGAAAAACGGCAGAACCGATTTTCTTGAAATTTTCGCATATTGTGTAGGTTGGTCTGGAGGGAAACGTAGGCTATATAGTTTTTCGATATAGGAAGGGGGACGGACCTTCCCCCTTATGCCAAAAACACAACCCAAAGTCAAAAGTGGACCGATCGGGACAATATAAGTATCCAATGAAAGGCATTGAAGAGTAGAATACGAATATATTCAAATTTGAATCCAAGTACCCATCGGGCCGCTTCAACCCCAAAATTCCCCCAAACAGACATATTGGACGTCCATTTCAATATGGGGCTCAAATGAAAGGTATTAGGCAGTAGATTACAAATATGACTTAAACTAAAGGTCCAAGTATGGGAGGTCGCCCACTCCCAAATACCCCCAGATGGGCATGTTAGCCCGACAATGGTTATATGGGACTCAAATGAAAGGTATTAAGGAGTAGATTACGAATATGACATTAAAATTTGCATTCAAGTCTAGGTGACACTTTTCCTCCTAAAGTTACGTCAAGTGGATCAAGTTTTTTGAGGTACGTCCTAAAGCACCCCCTAAACTGAACTTCATTTCCGTTGGGAATAAAGAACGAATTCGATATCTATTTTCCGTGCAAAGTGCTGGTGGCCGCCCAGCCCCAAAACACCCTCCAAACGGTTCAAATTTACCGGTCATTGCAAAATGGGTGCCATCTTTCCCCTAAAAAGCACTTGTCATTACTCTAATTTTTAAAAACACCAGGAACCGAGCATTGGCGAGCATTGGCAAACTTTTCACACATCGATAAGTGTTTGTTTAAACTTTTTTTTATAGCCGAGTCCGAACGGCGTCCCGCAGTGCGACACTTCTTTGGGAAAATTTTTTTAAATGACCATGCATGGCATTGTACCTCGCAAATGTCGCCAACTTTAAGAGGGAATAACCACCGCTTTGTCCGATGTTCTCGCCAGGATTCGAACGCTTTCAGCGCCAGGGGCTACAATGGCATGAATTCGATATCAACATTCAGGGCGAAGTGTCCCCAACCTAAAAAGATATTAGAGAGTTAAAGAAGGCTCAGCGGAGAGGGCCCGGTTCGGCTGGAAAATATAAATTGGTCATTTGTTAACGAAGCATTCTTTTATGACTCCTAACATTACTCGTGAATTTAATAGAAATCGGTTGAGATTTACATAGTAAATTTAGTTGACAAAGGCTCTAAAAGTGAAAATCGAGCGACACAATTATGTGGGAGCTCTATCAAAATCTGAACCGATTTCTATAAAATTCACCAATAGTGGCGGGAGTCATAAGAGAATGCCTCATGCAAAATTTCGTGAGAATTGATAAAAAAAATGACGAGGTTATCAAAATCGGATGATCATTGAGAAAGTTGAGCTGTTTGGAAAAAGGGTCATAAGGGTTAAATATTTGGAAAAAAAAATTTAAAACTATATCATAAAAAAAGAGAAATAAATTTTGTAATACATAGTTTTCGAATTGGGATAATTCATAAAAAAAACATCTATGCGTGGTTTTAAATCGATTTATTCATTTTAAAGTTATAGCGGTTCTAGAATTAATTTGTTAAAAATTTTGGGTCCTGACAGTATTGCAATCCTGCATTACACGAGCCAAAACGCATGTCCTTTCTTTTAGTTTTTACGTGTACTAAAACATGTATAATTGGCAAACAAAATTAGCATTTTTTAATGGTTTTTTCCCAGAGCATGTCTCATATATGGGAGCTATATTTAAATCGAAACCGATTTTTACCAAAATTTGTCTGTGGGCTAATAAAGAGATGTGTGAACAATTTCGCAATGATTGGATAACAAATGCGATCTCCACCCTAATTATAAGAAAAGGAAAGACAGAGGAATTTCAGAGTCGAACTAGACATTTTATGACAGCCACAGTAGTGGTACAGGATAAATTTTGTGTTTTTGTAATAAATTTTAAATACTCGTAAGTATGTACTTAGATAACCAATTTCATGCTAGGACCTAAAATAATCCACTGGATTCCTTAAAAAGTACTACCCCCACCTTGGGACGTCATCTTGGCGCGGGCAATCGTTAGCCGATCGCCATAATATTTCGTATTTTACTTCCTGGGATCAAGAGGAAAAAATGGAAGTATGGCCACTCTAATGTGTATGTATTTGCCAGAAGCTAGGTATAAATTTGACTCATACGCTCTTCTTTTTGCATTACAATGTGTGAGAGAGAACACAATGTAATCTTGAGCAATGCAGACATGGATTTACACATTGTACACTATTAAATAACATAACATAAATATTAGTTATAAGTACAATTAAAAATATGTTCAACACATGCCTGATTTACCAATCACTTGCCGCGATTAAAAAAAATCGAATTTCTTTGTTAAAAATGATTAAAGGCATTAATGAAGGGTTCTATAAGTCAAATACCATGTTTAATCCGTTAATTTCAGGTCTATATTTTTTCTGTGTAAGGACCCAATGAACTACTGTCTGAAAATTTTTATTATCTAGCAAACAAACCTTTTTTGAGGAAAAGGTTTTTTTTGGGACATTTAGTCATCTTTGTTTTAAGTTCTCCATCTTTGGCTCCATTCATTTCATTTGCCATATAAACCGATCTTTGGTCTTGACTTCTTGAGCCTCTATAGGGCGCAATTTTTGTCCGATTTGACTGAAATTTTGCACGTAGTGTTTTGATATCACTTCCAACATCTGTATGGTTCAAATCGGTTCATATACTGATATAGCTGCCATATAAACCGATCTTGGCTGTAATTTTGCAACATTTGTGCGAAGTATGGTTCAAACCGGTCCAAAATCTGGTATAGGTGTCATAACAACCGCTATAGGTGTCATATAAACCGGTGTAGGTGATCTTATATGGATCTTGGATCTCGACATCTTGAGCCGCTGGAGGGCGCAATTCTCACCCGAATTGGTTGATATTTTGCATGAGGTGTTTTGATATGACTTCCAAAAAAAAAAAAAACATGTGATAAGTATGGCGCAAATCGGTACATAACCTGATATAGCTGGCATATAAACCGATCTGGGATCTTGACTGCTTGAGCCTCTAGAGAGAGCAATTATAATCCGATTTGGCTGAAGTTTTGTAAAACGGTTTCTTCCATGGTCTTCAACATACGTGTGCAATATGGTCTGAATCGATATATAGCTCAATACAGCTCCCATATAAACCGATCTCCCGATTTTGCTTCTTGAGCCGTGAATCGGACTATAACTTGATATAGCTCCTCCCCCTCCTCCTCCTCCTCCGTCCTTATTCATTATTCTTTGTTTGTATCAAAAGAGATACTGCGTAAAGAATTCGACAGATGCGATCCATATTAGAGGGTATATAAGATTCGGCCCGGCCACGCTCTTACTTGTTTTTGTAATAAATATATCATCTAATAATAAAAAATATTTTCCAAAAATATACCATTATAAGTGTAAGTTTTGTAATGGCTAAGTTAAACAGTAGAACTAGATGAATCACAAATTGAAGCAAAAAATGCTCGTCTTTGGATTTGCTACATAGAGACAATGGTCAACATTTTGTTTTTGAATAGTGGAAAACTTTTGGACCACAAGACCGTAGTATTGATCATGAATTCACCCATTCATATCGGTCGGCACAAAAAAAAGATTTTTAATTACAACACTTTGGTACAATGTAAGCTAGAAACCTCTATTCAGCTGCTGCTGCGCCGCAAATTCAATGTTGCATGTGCTGACTTTAAAAAGAAGAAAAACAAAAAACATTTACAATTATGTTTGTATTTTTCCATCCGTAAACATTTGTATGCACGGGTATGTGTTGTGAACTGTTGAATGATCCCAGCAGTCCAAACGTCTATCATGACATTGTCTTCAAAGACTTCTTTAAGATAATTTGAATTTTGTCACCGATATGGCATTTTTGCTGTCATGTATTCCATATTATCTGTTTTAAAAATTTATTGTCGACAAATTCACTGATCGTGTCCCCAAAAGTTTTTTTTCGTTCTCTCTTTCACATAAAAAATTTACGCTGTAGAGGATATCTTAGCAAACCGTGACGTATAAAGCGCCATCTTACCAAAGATTTTGTTTTGTACATTAATGAAAAAGAAATCTAACTGTACCAAATAACAAACAAAGAAGAATGTGAGGGAACATGACCAAGTCATTTGAGTATCAATGTCTGCCGAGACCAAAACTTATGATACATTATTTTAAAAAGTCAAAACGAATTATTAAACAAAAAAATTAAAAATATTTTAAAAGAAATTGTTAGTAAGTATACTTATCTTGCGCGTATGCAAATGCTCATAAATGTTAACATTTCTTTATTAGAAACCGTAAAAGCCATTAGCAAACTTCCAAGAAAAAAGGAGAACCAACATTACATATAATTATTTTTTGTGTATATATATAATTCTAGTAATAAATGAATTTGTCAATATAAATTTTGTGGAACCTTTCCTCTTGTTTATCATCGAAGACAAACTTGCAGAAATGTTGCAATATTGTCGTTAACGAATATATAAGGGAAACTGTCATCTATATATTCATTGATGACATGTTCGTTTACAATGTCGCTAAAAATGTCATGCGTGATTTTCGCGACAACTATTTGAAAATGTCACCAACGATTTGTATGGGCTGTCGGCTGGGTCATGCACCCTTCTTTAAAGACGTCTTGACGACGCGTCCTACTGGGATAGTATGAAGTAATAATTGGTTTTATAGTAGCAATAAACTTAACTTTGTAGATTTTTGCGTTTGCTTTAATTCTTCTATGGCTTGCTGGTACACTGCAGACATGGTTTAACGTAATATCTAAGTGCGCCCATTCAAATGGTATTCACCTTCGATTTGCTGTTTAAAAGTATCATGTTCTCTTTTGGCTGGGAGATAAAACCCAAAAGAAAAAAATCATCTCAGATAAATTTTGCGGATTTGGTTCGTGTCTCAAATTTTTGGTTTTTTAAAAAGCTTGTCATGAAATGTATACAAACGCAATGTCTACAAACAACTGTCATGAATTAGAGCTTTAGTCGTTAGTGTTAAGTTTTTTTGTACGTTAATTATGATTTTCAGTTATGATAAATAGAAAAACATAGTATACACAACGGCCAGAGTAACTTACTTATTTGAAAGGTTAATTTTTATTTGAGAATACCAATATTTTTGCACGTAGTCTAAAAAAAGAACATCGGGTAAATGGAGACCCCCATTGGAGATCGCCTCTGCGAGAGATGAGGCGGTCGGGCAAATGTTGTCGCAACAAATTCATTGAGTCTACATGAAGGTATACACGCAAACGACGGTGCAGCTCCTTTTGCCGGTCTTGATTATATCTAAAAAGAACAAAATTATGTAGTTATTGTATTTTGGTTTTGAACATTAGAATTGCCTTATCTTACCTCTACATCAAATGCTTCCATTGGGCATTCCGGGCCCGCTCCGCTGCGCCTTCTTTTACTTAATATGGAACAAAAGTTTCCTTGGAATATTTATTTTCGACAATTAAAGATATATCGAAGTATATCGTTTGACTAACAGTTTAACAATATAAGTAATCTTTATTTGAATCCCATATGATCTTTATTGGTCTACGAATTTAATTTTGGATGTAAGGTGTACTCCATTCTTAAAATACTTTATTTCAGCCCGATATTCTTATGTTTTCTCTCATTTAGGGGTGTCTTCGGGTGTGAGGTGTTCCCCCAGACACTTGGCCCTGAAAAAATATCAGCATCGTGCTCTTCTCTCAAATACCATTTATTTAAACCCCATATTGTCATTGGTATAGGGGAGTTTACACGATGACGCGTCCCCCAAACACATGGCCCCAAAATAGGTTATCAAATTCGTTTTCTAATCTCAAATACCTTTTATTTGAGCCGCATGGTCGAAAAATTTTTAGCCTTTGGGTGGTGTTTTGGGGAAGGGGTGATGACCTAAATACATCGTCCTACATTTGGATATCGAATTCGTATTCCACTCCCAAATACCTTTTTATTTATTTGAGCCCTATTTTGCGATGGTCAGTAAAAAATGCTCTTTATGGTGTATTTTGGGAAATGGATAGACCCCCAAAAAATTGGTCCCGAAGGTGGGTAGCAATTCTTGCTCTACCATCTAAAACCTTTCATTTAAGCTCCACATCGACATGGTCGGTAAATATGCCCGGATTAGGGGTGTTTTGGGGATTGGGGTGGTCCCCCAAACACTAAGCCCGGAAAATATATCAGCAACGTGCCCTATTCTAATATATCTATATATCATTTATTTGAACCCCATATTGCCATTGGCCTCAAAATTGGATATCAAATTCGTTTTATAATCTCATTTGAAGTCCTTATTGCAAAAGTCAGCAAATATGTCCGGTTTGGGCCGAAAAACTATAAATATTTAGTTCCACTCTCTTTAAGACCTAAATATCTTGGTGAGCAAATACGTCCTATTTAAGGGTTGTTATGGTAGTGGGACGTCTCATAGACAGTTGGTCCCTAATATTGATATCAGATATGTGGTCTACTCTCAAATACCTTTAATTTGACTCCCATATTTCCATAGTCGGCAAACATGACGAGCTTGGGGGGTGTTTTGTGGGATTGGCGGCCACTCAATGAGTTGGCCTTGAAAATATATATCCGAATCATGATCCACTCTAAAAACCCTTTTATTTGAGCCTCATATTGCAATGGTCAGCAAATACTTACTGACCACTTTTCCCGAATATTGATATCAGATTCGTGCTTTACTCCCAAAGACCTTTCATTTGAGCCCTATATTGCTATGGTCGTAAATTTTTTTCAACCCCTAAATCGGACCGACCTTGGCAATATGGGACTCAAATAAGAGGTATTTGCGAGCATAATGCGAATCTGATATCCAAATGTGGGACCATGTATTTGGGGCATCACCCCTTTCCCAAAACACCCCCCAAAGAGTAAAAATTTTGGGGCCAAATGTTTGAGGACGCCTCATCCCATAAACTCCCCTTAAACCAATGGCAATATGGAGTTTGAGAGAAGAGCACGATGCTGATATTTTTTTCTGGGCCAAGAGTCTAAGGGACTACCTCACCCCCGGAAACACCCCTAAATCGGACATCATGACAATATCGAGCTGAAATAAAGACTTTTAATAATAGAGTATATCTAATACCCAAACGTTAATGACCCTAAACCCTGCGAGCGAATTCATTGACCAGTAAAGATCATATGCGATGTACATATATTATGTTTCACATATTATTTCACTAAAAGCTCTTAAATTCTCGAAAATAAATATTCAAAGGATAATTTTGTTCCATATAAAGTAAAAGAAGGCGCAGCGGAGCGGGCCCGGTTCAGCTAGTATGAGTCGGAGTCATTATTTTTGGTGATCCAGTACATTTGGAAGTAACTCATTATCTTGCAACATTTAGTATGTTTGATTCATTATCATCTTTGAGAAACGATGTAAATTTGCCTTACTAAATTAGCACTTTGTCTTACTAAGCATTCTACTATATTGAGCCTTTTTCGATGAAATATTTGTATTCCCTCCACCATAGGATGGGGGTATACTAATTTCGCCATTCTGTTTGCAACACCTCGAAATATGCGTCTGAGACCCCATAAAGTATGTATATTCTGGATCGTCATGTCATTTTAAGTTGAACTAGCCATGTCCGTCTGTCTGTCGAAAGCACGCTTACTTTCAAAGAAGTAAAGCTAGCCGCTTGAAATTTTGCACAAATACTTTTTATTAGTGTAAGCCAGTTGGGATTGTAAATGGGTTTGATATAGCTGCCATATAAACCGATCTTGGGTCCTGACTTCTTGAACCTCAAGAGGGCCCAATTCTGGTCCAATTTGACTGAAATTTTGCACCTGGTGTTTTGGTATCACTTCCAACAACTGCGCTAAGTATGGTTCAAATCGGTACATGTTTTGATAAAGCTGCCATATAAAGCGATCGGGGGTCTTGACTACTTCAGCTTTTAGAGGGCGCAATTATTATCCGATTTGGATATAAATTTGAACGTGCTGTTTTGGCATCACTTTCAACAACTGTGCTAAGTATGATTCAAATCGGTTCATAACCTGATATAGCTGCCATATAAAACGATCTGCGGTCTTGACTTCTTCAGCTTTAAGCGCGCGCAATTCTTATCCGATTTGGATGTAATTTTGAACGTGGTGTATCACTTTCAACAACTGTGCTAAGTATCATACAAATCGGTCTATGACCTGGTATAGGTGCCATATAAATGGATCTTGGATCTTGATTTTTAACCGCTGGAGGGCGCAGTTATTATACAATTGGGCTGAAATTTTGTACAACGGCCTTCAACATACATATGAAATATGGTCTGAATCGGTCTATAGCTTGATACAGCTCCCATATAAACCAATTTCCCAATTTTGCTTCTTGAGCCCCTAAAGGTCGCAATTCTTATCCGAATGAACTGAAATATTACACAATGACTTCTACTACTACTATGGTCTCCAACATTCAGTTCAATTATGGTCCGCATCGGACCATAACTTGATATAGCTCCAATATTAAATCAATTCTTTTCTTTTATCCTTTGTTTGCCTAAAAAGACTCAGATTCCGATTGTGATAACCGCTTTGTCGATTTATAAATTGATACGTAATTTTTTCAAGTGTATTGTTTGAAGCTAAAAGGGAAGGGGACGTATGGTCGGTCAACTTTGGCTCTTCTTGGGTGTTCTTCGTTGATATTTCAATGCCTTATTGTGTTTTATTCTATTGGATATCATATTGCTTGGATTAACCACAAACATTTGAAATAATTCCGGCCGGCTTTCTGTGTTTCTTTTTACTTCTTTCCCTTTTGTTTTGATTTGGGGCGTTTGTTTACTTTTGAGCAGAGTTGGTTAAAGATTGCTTGCGAGAGATAGACAGTGAGAGCGAACACACGATCATGATCTTGAAATGCAATTCCAAGAGATACTAGTGAGAAGGAATACTCTCGTACTCTAGCCAAACTGAGCAGCAACTGAATCGCTCGCGGTCTGTGGAATGAATGAATTTTTCTTGTTGCGATAAGAATTGACCCAGACGCACAACTAAAGGCATTAAGGAAATTTATTTTACATTTCAATAGTCAGTTGCTCGCGAAGAGCCATCCAGTGCGGTTGCGATGGTCTCCTAAAAAGAAATACAAGCGAAAAGTGAAAGTGCAATAAAAAGTGAAAAACAAAAAAAAAAGGATAAAAGAAATTAATTAATTTAAATATATAAGAATAAGGACATTTCGAAAGGACTCTTCAAGGATTAAGTGTTTTTTTAAAAAAAAAAAAACTAAAATAGTTCTCAATCCACTCACAGATAATGGGGTCTAGCCGCATAGCCCCCTTGCTTGTGTGGCTGGCGGGAGTTGTGCTGGTGTTGGAGATAACAGTTCCATCTAATGCTGAACTAACGCCGCCATATTTTAATTTGGCTACCGGACGAAAAATCTATGCTACAGCAACATGCGGTAGTGACACCGATGGGCCCGAGTTGTATTGCAAGCTGGTCGGTGCCAATACAGAAAACGATCCCTTTGATTATTCGGTTATACAGGGTCAGGTAAGAACATCTATTGCAATACGACCTACTGCGAGATATCAGCTATGGGTGCTAACTTGTATGTGTATGTGTGTGTGTAGTTAGTTACACTGTGAAACAAAGTGAATCTAGAGAATAACTGAATTGCTTCGCTTTGCTATTATTTGAATGGCAGCAATTTCCTTGGGGGAAACATTCAATCTGTTGCACAGTGTCAATGATATTATCTTTAAAGATTTGCTTTTCCATTCGTCTGCTAACAACAAATATTTGAGTTAATTTTAGCTTCATTTTTGTTTTTTATTTATTTTTTTAACTGCTATTGTGTGTGTGTGTGTGTGTGTGTGTGTGTGTGTGTGTGTGTATGACGATATGACATTTAGATAGATTTTAGATGTGTCTCCTAAAACTGAAACAAAATTGTGGCCTACTGGAAATATTCTCACTCGCAGCATACACAAATATAGCACTGATTTTTTTTAACAGTTAGTGCCAAACAAATCGGCCATTTTACAAGGCCTATAGATTTTACACCTTGACGATGAAAACTGTTTCTTGCTGAACTAAAATCTAGTTTAGTTAGCATATGTTGAAAGGCTACAAAGATTGTGTCTAAATATAGAGAGACAGGAAAAAATTGTTGTTAAAAGGCCATTTCATCATTTCGAGCGTAGCATTAGGAATTCATATAAAATTACTTTCTGTAGATTTGAATATACAATACTTTCTGAATGATGTAGAATTTGAATAGGATGGGCCCTTTTATCCATTTGAATGAAAGTTTTCATTAAATTGCGGGAAATGGATAAAGTGTTGTTCTCTTTCTGAAATTGCATGTAGAAATTCAAGTGCCGTCAAAAATTTAAAATTAATTCAATACAATTCAGCTAGTAAAGTATTTTCATTATATCATTTAAATAATTGTTGAACTATCTTCAACAGCAGCTACCTTCCAATTGGTCCCAAAATAGCTAAACTGGAACTCAAGTCGCACGGGCTTCCTGACTTTAATTGACGCGCTCTGGATTAAATACCCAATCAAGAACATGTTACAACCGAAATGTTGTCTCCACACTGAAAAAGTTCATGATTTATGCAAAATTAAAGATTTGTCCATTTTCTGACAGATGTGTGTTTATATAAAATATTTGTTGTCTTAAATGGTAGTATAATTTGGAATGGTTTTTTTTCAAAAATTTTAATTGTTACCAGTAAGGAAAGGCAAAAGTCGGGCGGGGCCGACTATATAATACCCTACACCACCGAGTCTACGTAATACTCTTAATATATAGCACTTATATCCAAATTAAGTCAGACTCCAAGTTTTGCATACCTATTGAAATATCGAATAAAACCTTCTATGATTTTCTTATGATGGTACGACAAATTGTGGTTTCTACAGCCTTAAAAGTCGAAACGCATAAAAGGTATAAAAGGGAGTTTTATCTTAATCTGTTTCGATTTTGATGACATTTTTTGCATGTAGTGCAACGTCAAATAAAACCTCTCCTGCAAAATTTTGTAAGGATGGGATCAAATTGTGGCTACTACAGCTTTAAAAGTGCATATCGGATGAAAGATATATATGGGAGCTATATATAAATCTGATCCGATTCTGATGAAATTTTGCACACATACTAGGACGTCAAAAAAGGCACTTCTTGCCACAGTTGGTAAAGATCGGACCAAAATTGTGCCTTCTACAGCCTTAAAAGACCATATCGGATGAAAGATATATATGGGAGCTATATCTAAATATGAACCGATTTTTATGAAATTTTGCGCACATATGAGGACGTTGAATAAAACATCCCATGAAAAATTTTGTAAAGATCAGACCTAAATTGTGACTTCTACAGCTTTAAAAGGGCACATCGGATGAAAGATATATATGGGAGCTATATCCCCTTTTTAGCGTTGCAAACAAAGCAAAAATCTATAATATCCAGTACCACGGTGGTGGTGTAGGGTATAAAAATCAATATTATTCACTATTAGTTATTTGGGACAATACAACGCTTGCTGTTTTCGTTCGATGGTGATTCGATGAAATCATTGTTATAATTAAAATTATTTTAGTTTTTAATTTGATTTTCACCGCAAAATTCGGACGAGTACTCGAACGTAGCAGCAAATCGAATGTACAATTTTGATTTTTAATTTGTCACTAACTGTATATCCACACATAATTGTAATTTAGTATTGAGGCATGTGAGTTTGGGTGGCTCCACAATTCCATTATAGACGGACGATTGCTTCGTGGCCATCATCATCGCCATGTTTTTACATAGAAAATTAAAATTCAAAAAATTATTTAGAAATAAAACACACGAAGCACATGTGTTGGTCTACTCCAGCACCCTTATTTGGTTCTTTTTTTAGCTCGTTCCTATGGGTCTTTTATTCATATTCTAACATTTGTTTACTTTGTATTTTTATCCTCCATTTTAGGTCTGTGATTACTGTGATCCCACCATACCCGAAAAGAATCATTCGCCTGAACATGCCATTGACGGCACCGAACAATGGTGGCAAAGTCCTCCACTGTCTCGTGGCATGAAATTTAATGAAGTCAACTTAACCATCGATTTTGGCCAGGTAAGCACTTCTTCGTAAACAAGTTCGAAGAAAACGAAAAATACAATACAACAAAAAAGAAAATTTAAACCTTGCGAGGAGAAACAGTGAAATTCTTGTCAACGAAAAGGTGTTGTTTCTCCACCGTGTATTTTGTTTCTTTTGTCGGAAATTAAAAAAAAAAAAAACAGCATACCTTGGATGAAGAGTATGCAACCTGTTTGAGGAAAATTCATGCAATAAAGCCTAATACACAGAGTAAAATAACACCGACAATCTTTCACATTAGATATTTTTGGAAATGTTGAATAAAGTAGAAAATTATGTCACCACATGGCGAACCTAGGATGAGGGTACCTATGTTGATCTCATATTGAACAAATTTGACTATTGATGGAGTTTGGCATTCATATTGCCTTTGGCTCGTTGTACCACGCAATATGGATTTTATGGGAGTTTAACATTTGCCTCGTGAATATAGAAAGTAGTTGATTTACCTTCTAAACCACCACAAAAATGTTTGCTGTGCATTTGTTGTAGTTTGTCATGAACTGTTTGTTGTCTGCATGAAGTTGATGGACTCCTGTTGAAAACCTCTTTGCCATAAAATTTTAAATTTTATGTTTATTACTCTTGCATGTGGGGAGAAACTTAAATAAAGGAACGCATAAATTCTTGTATTTCCCAAACAAAAAGAAGAAGGAGACTACAATATTGAGTGGTGAGTGAAACCATTGATCATGCTAAGGAGGGGGATAAAGTCAGTGCACATGTGGTGAACATTAATTCGATCACACTGTATGGAGTTATTTGCAGCATAGGCATTTTAATATTTAACTTGGGGGGTTATCTGGCAAATGTGCCTTAAAAATCTAATACACTGAAAAAAAGCTGGCCGAAAATTTATGACTTTTACTTATTCTTAGGATTATAGCAACGAAAATGAGCCAAAGAACCAAAACTTTAAAATAAAGATGCTATCTTTAAATTAAAGTTCCTATTTAATAATAGACACGAGCACCACTATCAAATTTTGATCGCTGAGTGATTCTTATTTTACATCCTAAATTTCTGTCCAATCATTATTTTTTGAAAAATTCTGTTTTTTCAAACTTAGCATCTTAACCTAAACACGTGAAAAGGCGTTAAATTCGGCCGGGTCGAACTTTGGATACCCACCACCTCGGGTATATATGTAAACCACCTGTCGTCATAATCCGGTGAACAATGCATAATTTATGCCCCATAGCAGCATTTTCGAAATATGGTCCGATTTGGTCCAAATTCGACACGGATATTGAGAGGTCTAATATGTACAAGTCATTGTTCAATTTTGTAGAACAAAATATTGGTCTTTTTGGTAGCCATATCCAAATATAGACCCATCTGAAGCATATACGACACGGATGTCGAAAAGCCTGTTACAAATGTCAGCGAAATCGGATTATAAATATGGGGCCAAGACTTTAAATCGAGAGATCGGGCCAGAAGAAAGATGTCGAAGGGCCTAAGACAACTCCCTGTCTCAAATTTCGGCGAAATCGGACAATAAATGCGCCTTTTATGGCCCCAAAACCTTAAATCGAGAAACCGCTCTATATGGCAGCTATATCCAATTCTGAACCGATCACGGCCAAATTGAAGAAAGATGTCAAAGGGCCTAAGACAACTCCCTGTCCCAAATTTCGGCGAAATCGGACAATAAATGCCCCTTTTATGGTTTTATGGGTCAAAACCCTTAAATCGAAATATCGGTCTATATGACAGCTTTATCCAAAACTGAAACGATCTGTGCCATATTGCACAAAGATGTTGAGGGGCCTAACCTAACTCAACGTCCCAAATTTTGGAGACATCGGACAATAAATGCGCATTTTATGGTCCAAAACCTTAAATCGGCAGTTTGGTCTATATGACATCTTTATCCAAATCTGAACCGATCTGGGCCAAATTGCAAACGGATGTCAAGGGACCAAACACAACTCACTGTCCCAAATTTTGGAAAAATCGAGCAAATAAATGCGTTTTTTATGGGCCCAAGACCTTAAATCGAGAGATCGGTCTATATGGCAGCTATGCGGGGTGTCGACTGGCCTAACACAACTCACTGTCCCGAATTTCAGCAAAATCGAATAATAAATGTAGCTTTTATGGGCCTAAAACACTAAATCGGCAGATCGGTCTATATGGGGGCTATATCAAGATATAGTCCAATATAGTCCATCTTCGAATTTAACCTGCTTATGGAGCTTAAAAAAGAATCTGTGCAAAATTTCAGCTCAATATCTCTTTTTTTAAAGACAGACGGTCAGACGGACGGACATGGCTAGATCGTCTTAGATTTTTACGCTGATCAACAATATATATACTTTATAGGGTCGGAAATGGATATTTCGATGTGTTGGGTGGTGGGTATAAAAACTAAACATTTGAACACGCTTCTTTCTATTCGTAAAGCTATTTTGTGTCTTTAACTAAGGTACAATAATGCTTTGTCTCAATGACAATTTCCCAACTTTCAACGATATTTTGATCTTCATTTGAGATTATTGTCATTAATAACAAGAAGCAGAGTTAAGAATTTATTAACCTACCATTTAAAACAAAAAATCGTTTAATATCAAGAAAATATATTTCAACACAGATAACCTTTCCTTCAAAAGTTGGAAAACTGGTAATCTGTATATGAAGTTTGCTAGAATCTTTAAAATTAGGACAAAGGTTTTTTTGAGTGCATATACCAAATAATCATAATTCCATTGCTGGTGCCAAGTATCTTTGAACTCTTGCAGTTTCTTAAAGACTTTTCACTCAATGCCACTGTTCTCTTCTTTCTTTGTACTCTAAGTAAGAGGATATCGGAAAACCTACAAGTGTGGTCTGCCAAGAGATTTATTTCATTTCTTGTGTTCAGCGACTAAGCTCATTTTTGGCTCAATGGGTGCGCAAATAAGCAGAATTGTCGATTTTGGAGTGAAGATCAGCCAGAAGCAATGCAAGAGCTACCAATGCGTCCAGAAAAATCACAGTTTGGTGCGGTTTATGGGCTGGTGGCATCATTGGACCGTACTTCTTCCAAGATGATGCGAATAGTAACATAACGTGAGATGATATCCAACTTTTTTTTTTTGCCCAAATACAAGAACATAACATGTGGTTTCAACAAGACGGTGCCACATGCCACACAGCACGCGTAACAATGGAATTATTGAGAGGCAAGTTCGGTGAATCTTTTTTTTCACGTTCGGGATCGGTCAACTGGCCGCCTAGATCATGCGATTTAACGCCTTTAGACTATATTTTGTGGTGCTATGTTAAAGCTCATGTCTATACAGACAAGCCCGCTTCAATTGACGCATTGGAAGACAATATTGAAGCATTTACTCTTGAGACTAAGCGGATGGACCAGTCGAATGGATCGAGTCGAAGTCACGATCAACATTTAAATGAAATAATCTTCAAACATTAAATTATATGAACCGTACTAGCGATTCAAATAAAGATATCATGAATTTTTCTCAATTTTATGTTTTTTTTTTTTTTTTTTGAAAAACTCTCCTTTAGTTCTTGAAAAATCACCCTTTGTTTATGGTGATATTTCCAGCATCTGGGCTGTGTAACATGCGACACTTTGGGCATGCTACAATGTTTCATATGGTATTCATTGACTGCCTTATCAGTTGTTGTGTTTGTTCCAAGCCTTTGGACAACGATTTCATTCTCTCAACTATAACTTATGGTTGCATGTGAACTGTATTCTTAGGCTACTCCAATCAGCGGGCACAGGAAATCACTGATAAGAAAAAAAAAAAAAAAACTTAACATAACTATGGCTTATTTTCTTAAACTGGGACTTCTGGATGTATAAAACACTAAAATTGAAACTAAAAAATTGTGTTTCGTTCACAGAATGGATTGTGATAAAGGCTTTATAGTTAAATTTGGCTGTGTCACATTAAAGGAGGCTTCGAAAGCCAAACAGATTTGAATTGAGTTGACTAAATACACGTACTCGTACTTAAACCCCAATCAAAGGAAATTTGTGTGTTTGATAAAGTTTCTTATCAACAAATTGACTGGCCTCCTTGAAGTTAAAGATAACACAATTTCACTGCTCAGTTCAGTTTGGTTCACTTCATTGCATTATAATAGGGAGAAATAAATGTTCAACTTTTACAGGTATTGGGAATCATAATTGCTATTCTATGTCAAATTGCAGCTAAATTGGACAACATTGGCCCCTCTAGGGTTTAACGAGTCACATCAGTGTTTCGGTGTATAGAGGTTCTACATGCAGATGGACATTTGTAACTGCTGTAGCCCATTGTCCGCTCATATAACGTGTATTTTCGCTCAAGTTAAGGAAAATGAGTTGTTCAAGACCCATTGAAACACATGTGAAATGAGGTCTATGTATGAATAATCAATTTTTTCACACAAACTGTTCCGCCACTGAACTCCCTGATAGTTAAATCTTCTGATAGCAATCTTCAAATCCGTCTTTGTACGATTGGCTATAGCAGATATATGTATGTGAATGAAATTGAAATATGGCTAATGGCAACATCAACTTAAAAAGTGTTTATTTTTAAAACCCACCACCGTGGGATAGGGGGTATATTCATTTAGTCATTCCATTTGCAACACATCGAAATATCAATTTCCGACCCTACAAAGTATATATATTTCGGATCATCGTATTGGGTTGCCCAAAAAGTAATTGCGGATTTTTTAAAAGAAAGTAAATGCATTTTTAATAAAACTTAGAATGAAATTTAATCAAATATACTTTGTTTACACTTTTTTTCTAAAGCAAGCTAAAAGTAACAGCTGATAACTGACAGAAGAAAGAATGCAATTACAGAGTCACAAGCTGTGAAAAAATTTGTCAACGCCGACTATATGAAAAATCCGCAATTACTTTTTGGGCAACCCAATAAAATTCTAAGACGAACACGGACGTCTGTCCGTCCGTCTGTTGTAATCACTCTACAGGCTTCAAAAATTGAGATATTGAGCTAAAATTTGGCACAGATACGTCTTTTTGATGCACGCTGGTTAAGTTCTTGAACGGGCCAAATCGGAATATATTTGGATATAGCTGCTATACAGACCGATTTTCCGATAAAGGGTCTAATGCCTCCTAACATCCGCCCCAAATATGGTTCAGATCGGACTATATTTAGATATAGCTGCCATATAGACCGATCTGCCGATAAAGGGTCTGAAGCCTTTATTTTTATCCGATTTCGCTGAAATTTGAAACAGTGGGTTTTTTAAGCCTCCCGACATCTGACCTAAGTATGGTTCAGATCGGACTCTATTTGGATATGGCTGCCATACAGACCGATCTTCGATAAAGGGTCTGAAGCCCATAAAAGCTTTATTTTTTATCCGATGTTCCTGAAATTTAAATCAGTGAGTAGCTTTAAGTGTACCAATATCTGACCCAAATATGGTTCAGATCGGACTATGTTTAAATATAGCTGCCATATAGACCGATCTCCCTAAAAAGGGTCTGAAGCCCATACAGGCATTCTTTTTTATCCAATTTCACTGAAATTTGAAACAGTGAGTAGTTTTAGGCTACCCGCCATCCGACCCAAATATCGTAAAAATAGGACTGTATTTAGATATACAATAGCTGTCATATAGACCGATACGCGGGTTAAGGGTCTGAAGCTCATAAAAGCTTTATTTATTACCCGATTTTGTTGAAATTTGAAATACAAAATTCAACGGTGACTTATATTTATAAGAGTACTCAATGCGCGTGTCGAATTAGGGTGCATAAGTCATCCAATTTTCTTCGGATTGTGACGAAAGGGGGTTTACATATGTTCCCGAGGTGGTGGGTATCCAAAGTTCGACCCGGCCGAACTTAATGCCGTTTTTACTTGTTCTCTCTGAGTGTTGTACACAATGCCACATCAAGTGTGTTGCGTTAAATTCTCGCACTGAAATTTTTTTTATCTCTGTGTATATTTATGTACTTTTGAAAAAATTAAAGAACACCAAAAATCTGTTTACGTGTCTGTGGTTGGTTTGAGGGGTCACAGCATCCCTTCCCCTGTCGAAACAAGAACAAAACTTAAACAAATCCATCCGTTGCTCCAGCTTGCCTCTGTGTTGTTGACTTGCAAATTCATTAAAAGCTTTTTTTCGTCCAACAATATTGAAATTTGATAAATAAACAAAATTGTTGAACTGAGCTCTGGTCTGATGTCTGGTATTGGTAGTCTTTTGGTTAGGTTTAGGCGGAATAAATTGAGCGAATGCCAGTACGGTTTTTTTTTTTTTTTGTAAATATTCAATGTCGTGACAAATGAGCTCATCCGGGTCCAACAGCAAATTTCATGATATCGAGAACATTGCATGTTGTATATTTGCTAATTTAATAGTTGTATCTTTTCGAGGATTTCAAAATATTTCTTCAATCCTTGAATTGAAGAAGTACTAGTATAGTTTAAGAATACTGAAAACTAAAAAATCCTAAGAATCACTGGTCTATATCTGGCCCAGGATGTTCGAAGTCAAAATGCAAAACAAAAACCTTTAAGATTTTCATATCTGCCACCGAAGAATATATCCTTTTTAATAAATGTTGTTATTCCGATTATAGTTGGGGACCTTAGTCGGCGTAAAAATCTAGGAAGATATGACTAAGTTGTCCGCCTTTCTAATGTAATCAATGCTGATCATTCATAGTCATAGTATGTTCGAAGATGTGCTGCATTGGAATTTGCGTTTGTTTTTGACTATTGACAATAGGTTCCTATTTAGATATAAATAGCTCCCATATGTATCGCCCGATTTACCCTTATAAGCCAAAATAATGTGGCCTCATCTAGACTTCTAGAAGAGGTCTACTGCTTTGTTGTCATTAGCTAGAACAGTCGTTGTCTCAGTCGTTGTGTCCGTCATGACAGGTCACTGTCTAATAGGAAAACATGCTGACAGACAGAAGGTTGCGAGCAAAGACTTTTGCAGAAGCTGTAGGAAGATCGAGGAAGAAGAGACTATAGAACACCTTTTGTGAGTGTATTGCGCACTAGCAGTTAGAAGGAGTTCCACTCTAGGTTCTCATTTCTTTAAGAACCCTGTCTGATTTAGCGGATGTGAACATTCGCAAGTTATTGGGCTTTTTAAAGCGATGTGGAAGGTTGAACGGTAGGAACTAGAAGGCATTTTCCGTCTTCTGTTCCTGTGGTATCACAATGGACGAAAATGTCCATGAGTGAGTCTGATGGCAGACTGCCATTTAAACGTTTTGCTAAAACCGCAAACATTTTCTGCTGTTTTCAGAGGGTTAAAAGATGGTGCTAAGTTCGACCGGGCCGAATCTTATATACCCTCCAACAAGGATCGCAATTGTCAAGTTCTTTGCCTGGTATCTCTTTATGGGCAAATAAAGGATAATGGATATGAATTGCTATGCTTTTGGAGCTGTATTAGGTTATGGAGCGATTCGTGCTATATTTCGTTTGGATGTTGGAGACCATAGTAGTAGTAATTTCAGCCAAATCATATTAGAATTGCGACCTCTAGGTGCTCAAGAAGTAAAAACGGAGCACTATATCAGGTTATAGACCGATTCAGGTCATACTTGGTACGGATAATAATTGCACCCTCTAGAGGCGCAAGAAGTCAAGATCCGAAATCAGTTTATATGGCAGCTATATCAATGGCCCATTGCAATACTAACTCACCTACTTTAATAGGAAATATTTGTGCACAAAATCAGGCGGCTAGCTTTACTCCCTCGAAAGTTGGCGCGCTTTCGACAGACGGATCATGATATTAGGTGACCAAGCATATGTTGGTATTTTGCAAATGCTTCAATAGTTGTTCAGAAGTTGAAATTTTTTCTATGGTTCCATTCAAAAATAGAAACTTTTTATTTTAATATCTTTACTGGTTTTTATTCCATATCATTCAAGTAGTTTGTCCCACTGCACTCCTATGTGAAGAGCAAATTGCTGATTTGCCTGTAATCAATTTGCTGTACTGTTGAAGAGATCTTGGTGTGAATAATACTTGCAAACATGGCGATTGCGTTCGGTTTGTTTTGGCTCATAGTTAAATGTGCACATGCGAATGTATAGCGGTTTCTAATTCAAAGATGAGATCATATTCTGTTGTTAGTTGTCGTTGTGGATTCCAAACACATTAAAACTTTATGTGTGATGTTTGCTAACATAAACACCAGTGAGGCAGACACCAGCCATTACATCCCCACATACAATTCGTAAATATCATATATTCATAGTGGGCCTCCTGCCTCACCAGTGCGCGCTAGTCTGTCTATTCCTGTACCAACTGAAACAAATGAATCTTCAAGAGTGGACAATATTATCAGTCCAACAATTGAAATTGTTTTTGCAAAAAGCGGATGGATGACTGCCTTGTAAATGAATCCGAAAGACGCATTCAAAATCCATCCAACGAATACAATGAGTAGTGATGCATGTCATCACTTCCACTCAGCCGAGATAGCCCAATTAAAAATGTGCTGAAATTGCAATGAGTCCGACACCATCTCGTCTTGTTGTAATTAGAGATCATTTAATCTGGAATCAAAAAGTTCTTAACGAAATAGTCCTTGTTTAAGTATAAGTAAAGAAAACATAAAAAACTACAATGCATCTGTTTATTATCAAGTTAATTCAGTTGGCAACATTTATTATACCCTCCATCATAGGATGGGGGTATACTAATTTCGTCATTCTGATTGTAACACCTCGAAATATGCGTCTAAGACCCCATAAAGTATATATATTTTTGATCGTCGTGACATTTTATTTCGATCTAACCTTGTCCGTCGGTCTGAAATTTTGCACAAATACTTCTTATTAGTGTAGGTCGGTTGTGATTGTAAATGGGCCAAATCGGTTCAAGTTTTGATATAGCTGCCATATAAACCGATATTGGGTCTTGACTTCCTGAGCCTCTAGAGGGCGCAATTCTCGTCCGATTAGACTGAAATTTTGCAAGTGCAGTTTTGGTATCACTTCCAACTACTGTGCTAAGTATTGTCAAAATCGGTTTATAACCTGATATGGCTGCCATATAAACCGATCTGTGGTTTTGACTTATTGAGCCACTAGAGGGCGCAATTCTTGTTCGATTTGGCACGTGGTGTTTTGGTATCACTTCCAACAACTGTACTAAGTATGATTCAAATCGGTTCATAACATGGTATAGCTGCCATATAAACCGATCTTGGATCTTGACTTCTTGAGCCGCTGGTGGGCGCAATTCTCATCCGATTTGACTGAAATTTTGCATGAGGTGTTTTATTATGACTTCCAATAACTGTGTTAAGTATGGCGCAAATCCGTCATAACCTGATATAGCTGCCATATAATCCGATCTGGGATCTTGACTTCTTGAACCGGCCGAATTGTCGTTCTGATTTGGCAGAAATTTTGTACAACGGCTTCGCCCGTAATATTCAACTTACGTGTCCAATACGGTCTGAATTGATCTGAAACTTGATACAGCTCCCATATAAACCGATCTCCCGATTATGCTTTTTGAGTCCCTACAAGGCGCAATTCTTATCCGAATGAACCGAAATATTACACAATGACTTCTATTGTAGAATACACTCAGTGTCGTATAGCTTATTTTTGTTAAATTTTGAAAAAAAAATTAACTTTGCCAATAGTATCGATAAGAAAAATGTCAATCGATATTCAGACGAAAAAATAAAATATCGGTGGTGCCTTCGATATTTTGTCAGCTCTATTTTGTAGGGCTCAGATTATGTGAACTGGAAAAAACACTGCCACTCTCATAATATAAGACCGCCTAAGGGTATGCTAAAAAATATTTCTTCACCAAGCAAATCCCAGCAAACAAAACGGAAGCTTCAATAAACATGACCGAAGGAAAGCAAAAGAAGAAGAAAAAATAAACCCTTAGGAAATAAGGAAGTTGGGGAATTTTTAGAACTTATGAAAAGTACAATGAACAAAATTACAAAACAAGATTTTGAAGAATTAAACAGTTATTAAATGATATAACGAACAATAAGCTGATCTTTAAGGGCTTCCCAGATGAAAAACCACATATAACAACCGTTTTAAAGGTTTGTATTCAAAAGATGAAAATCACGCCTAACATAATATCTGCAAAACATGGTTCGAATGAAACGGAAATCAAACCGTTGTGGTGGAGTTTGAAGTTGATGAGCGCTTACTAAAGGAACTTCTAAGTAACAGAAAATATTTGACAGATCTTACGATATCTTTTGATGCAGCCCTTAATCCCTGAAGGCAAATAAATAAGATTCCACTTTTGATGATCAGGAAAACAATACTGCATGACAGCAAAAAGCATAAAATCATCGTCCGAAATGACAGTATGAAAGCCCAAAGTAAATGGTTCTCATTGAAGTATTGATGTGAGTAAAAGATAGGGCAGAAACAGAAATAAAAAAATTAGGAAATTCATGGTGAGCAAAATTTTGATATTAGAATTATATCATAAAATATAAATTGATTTGTAAATAAATATTTATATCCCACAATGTTTTCTTATCTCAAGGATTTTGATATAGCAATTTTAATAGAAACTCACCTTGTCATGGAAAATACCAAAAAAGCTTCAAAATACTTCCGCTACGAAAAATTGCAAATTTGGAAGAGCGATTGGAGGAATCATGCCAGCAATTAGAAGAAGCAATTGCGGTGAGAATTTATGGTGTCAAATGGCATAAATGCGGTTAATGTACACAGCGTAAATATAAAGTTAACTATTATTTCAATATATTTAAGGGCTGCATTGGGAACAAGACTTCAGCAGCGTTTAGCAGTCTACCAAAAGTATTAGAATAAGAGTGATCGATAAACCGGATATTTTGGATAACGAGTTTTACCGGGTTTTAAAAACTGGGGGACAGAAAATTTTAAGAAAAAGACCGGTAAAACATGTGAAACTGGGTTTTTTCTTTTAGAAGCATCTAAAAGCCATCAAAAAACAAGTAACACGCTTGAAGTTCGGCCGGTCCGAATCTCATATATCCCCCACAATGGATAGCAATTGGGAAGCTCATTAAAATAATATATTGCGTTCTTCCTCTTTTAGTTTTGTCATTCAAATTGAATGATGACACCATATCTCTTTATAATCAGCTATTAGATTAGCCGCTCTTCGCGGGTATAGCATTTTCACCATACAAACTAAATGAGAAAATTATTACGTTTTTAGTCCCATTAAAACGTAGTATACTTTTTGGCGCTCAGTTAATACAAAAAATAATAAGTAGCAAGTAAATCTGCAATCGCAGCATTAATTCTTTTTTTCGGCCCATAAAAGGCGCATTTATTATCCGCTGTCGCCGAAATTTGGGACAGTTAGTTAAGTTAAGCCCCTCGACGTCTGCAATGTGACACAGATCGGTCCAGATTTGGATATAGCTGCCATATAGACCGATCTCTCGATTAAAGGTTTTGAGCACATAAAAGACGCATTTATTGTCCGACGTCCCCGAAATTTGGGACAGTGAGTTGTGTTAGGACCTTCGACATGCTTCTTCAATTTGGCCCCGATCGGATCAGACTTTGGATATTGCTGCCGTGTAGGCTGATATCTCGATTTAAAGTCTTGGCTCCATAAAAGGCGCATTTATAATCCGATGTCACTGAAATTCGACACAGTGACTTATCTTAGGCTTTTCAACATCCGTGTCGTATATGGTTCAGATCGGTTTATTTTTAGATATAGCTACTAAAAATACCAATATTTTGTGATACACAGTTGAACAATGACTTGTACTTATTAGTATTTGGTCCAAATCGGAACATATGTCGATATAACTGCTATGGGACATAAGGTATGCAATTTTCAATGAAATTCTCCAATAATGTCGAGAAAATCGGTTTACAAATGTCGATATAATTTAAATTTTAGTCCAAATCGGTCGAACATATATGTTAGAGCTATATCCAAGTCTGAACCGATTTTTTCGAAATTCACAAGGGTTCGTCTCTAGGCCCCAGAAAATGCTTGTGCCAAATTTTAAGACGATGGCGACCTGTACTTTGTACACAAATTAACATGGACAGACAGACAGACGGACGGACAGACAGACGGACAGACAGACGGACGGACAGACAGACAGACGGACAGACAGACGGACAGAAAGACAGACGGACAGACAGACGGACAGACAGACAGACGGATATAGCTACATCGAATCAGAAAGTGATTCCGAGTCGATCGATAATCTCATCATTGGGTCTATCCCTCCTCCTTTTGGGTGTTACAGACAAATTCACTAAGTTTTAATACCCTTGATCACAGTAGTGGTGTAGGGTATAAAATATATATTTCCCGAAATTGAAATTGGATCGTAGATGGGCTGCATAGACATCCGCACATGTCCGCGGGCATAGGAAAAACGAACAGAAGCACACGTACAATGTAAACAATGTCGTGTGGCATCCTTCGGCTGACTCTATTTCAAAGCTATGTCGTTTATTTGATGTTTCATGATATGCACACAAACACAGTTGGGCCTCTTCAATAGTGGTAGTGTCTTGGAGACATCACTGACTTAGATGCATTATCCAGAGAAGGATTTTAGATAATAAATAAATCTTTTCCTCGTTGCAGGAATTCCATGTTGCCTATTTGTTCATACGTATGGGTAATTCACCACGTCCCGGCCTATGGACTTTGGAAAAATCCAGCGATTATGGCAAAACCTGGACGCCATGGCAACATTTCTCCGACACACCCGCCGATTGTGAGACCTATTTCGGCAAAGACACCTATAAACCCATAACCAAAGATGACGATGTCATTTGCACGACTGAATATTCGAAAATTGTACCTCTCGAGAATGGTGAAATTCCTGTTATGTTGCTTAATGAACGTCCCTCATCGACCAATTATTTCAACTCGTCGGTTTTGCAAGAATGGACACGAGCCACCAATGTTCGTATTCGCCTGTTGCGCACCAAGAATTTGTTGGGCCATTTGATGTCGGTGGCACGTCAGGATCCTACGGTCACTCGCCGCTATTTCTATTCGATCAAAGATATTTCCATTGGTGGGCGTTGTATGTGCAACGGCCATGCCGACACCTGCGACGTCAAAGATCCCAAGAGTCCTGTGCGTATTTTGGCTTGTCGCTGTCAGCATCGTACCTGTGGCATTCAGTGTAACGAATGTTGTCCCGGATTCGAGCAAAAGAAGTGGCGACAGAACACCAATGCCCGACCTTTTGAGTGTGAACGTAAGTAGAGTTTGCGCATTTCTGAAGACTAAGAGCTGTGGAAAATATTAATCGCTGTTATCCTTAAGCTTGCAATTGTCATGGCCACACAAACGAGTGTATCTACGATGAGGAGATCGATCGCAAGAGCCTTTCACTGGATATCCATGGACGGTATGAAGGTGGTGGGCGCTGCTTGAATTGTCAACACAATACCGAGGGCATTAACTGCAACACGTGCAAGGCGAAATACTATCGACCATCTGGAAAGTTCTGGAATGAGACTGACGTGTGCCATCGTAAGTATGCATGTGAGAAGATCCAAGATCGAGTGACACGCTTAATGGGGTGATTTGTTAAACAGCTTGTCAGTGCGACTATTTCTTCTCCACTGGCCATTGCGAAGAGGAAACCGGTAGGTGCGAATGTCGCAAAGCCTTTCAGCCACCAGACTGTAAATCGTGCGCCTACGGCTACTATGGCTATCCCAGTTGCCGAGAGTGCGAGTGTAATCTCAATGGCACCGATGGCTATCATTGCGAAGCTGTCAATGGCGAGTGTCCTTGCAAAATTAATTTCGCTGGCCACTATTGTAAACAGTGTGCCGAGGGCTATTATGCCTTCCCGGAGTGCAAGGGTAGGTGGTGTTCATTGTTATTTCCCTGCTGCTTCTTCCTTGTCATAGCTCACGTTCATACCTACTTGCAGCATGCGAATGTAACAAGATCGGTTCGATCAGCAATGATTGCGACCTGACAAGTGGCCAGTGTAAATGTTTGAGCAATTTCGGTGGCGAACGTTGCGAGCGTTGCAAACATGGTTACTTCAACTACCCGAAATGTGAATGTAAGTAAACGGGTTCCAATGATTTCCAACGATTTTCTAATCACCATGTTTACGATTGCATGCACAGATTGCGATTGCGATGTGCAAGGCACAGTAGAGGAAGTCTGTAACAAGGAGAACGGTCAGTGCATTTGCCGTGAAGGATTTGGTGGGCCTCGTTGTGACCAATGTTTGCCCGGCTATTACAATTATCCCGATTGCAAGCCTTGCAACTGCTCGGCCACTGGAAGTACAGCCATTACCTGTGACAATTCGGGCAAGTGTAACTGTCTCGCCAACTTTGCCGGCAAACAATGCATGCAGTGCAGTGCTGGCTACTTCAATTATCCAGAATGTCTTCGTAAGTACTCGTCGTTGTTCTGAAATCAGATCTACGAATTGGATATGGATTACCCTGTGTCTGTTATCCTTTACAGCTTGTAATTGCGACGTTCATGGGTCGGTGGGCGTCACTTGCAACTCCGATGGCCAGTGTTTGTGCCATGCTAACTTTGACGGGAAACTCTGCGACAGCTGCAAAGAGGGCTTCTATAATTTCCCCAGCTGTGAGGATTGCAATTGCGATCCGGCTGGCGTGATTGACAAATTTGCTGGCTGCGGTTCAGTGCCGGTGGGAGAACTGTGTCAATGCAAAGAACGCGTCACTGGTCGCATTTGCAACGAATGCCTGCCACTGTTCTGGAATTTGAATATCTCAAATCCCGATGGCTGTGAGGTGTGTGATTGCTGGTCCGACGGTACCATTGGTACGTTGGACACCTGCGATTCGAAGACGGGCCAATGTACTTGCAAACCCCACACCGACGGGCGTACTTGCAATGATTGCAAGGATGGCACATACGATTTGGATGGGTCCTCGCTGTTTGGCTGCAAGGACTGTAATTGTGATGTGGGTGGCTCGTGGAAGAGCGAGTGCGATAAAATAACGGGACAATGTAAATGCCACCCACGTGTAACCGGCCGAGACTGTACCCAACCCTTGACGACGCATTTCTTCCCTACCTTGCACCAATTTCAGTATGAGTACGAAGACGGCTCCCAGCCCTCGGGTGCCAAGGTACGCTACCAGTACGACGATGAAGTGTTTCCGGGATACAGCAGCAAAGGTTATGCCGTCTTCAATGACATCCAGAACGAAGTGCGCTACGAATTGACCGTATTCAAGTCCTCGGTGTATCGCATTGTCATCCGTTATGTCAACACGAATGAGTTCAATGTGACGGCTAGCATCTTGGTGCAATCGGAAAATCCTTTGGAAGTCGACCAAAAGTATGTTCCCCATACAAAGAGCGGAGGAGAAGAGAAATTTTCTAAAAATCATTTCGCTTTTGCATTTCAGTGTTAAGGTCCTGCTTCGACCTACAACCTCACCGCAATTTGTCACCGTTGCCGGAGAGAAGGGCAAGAAACCGTCCGCTGTAGTTCTGGATCCTGGCAAATACATATTCACCACTAAATGCAACAAGAATGTTATGTTGGACTACTTCGTTCTGCTGCCGGCTGCTTATTACGAGGCCTCAATTTTAACTCGCAAAATTCTGAACCCTTGCGAACTTGAAAACATGGAATTGTGCAGACACTATAAGTATCCCTCAGTGGAAGAGTAAGTTTTTGTACAGATTGCTTTGTCTGCTTTGGCGTTCATGGCCCCTCGCATTTTCCTTTTCAGTTTCAAACCCTCTAGGCAGCCGTACGTGCCAAATGCTAGGGGCAAGCCTACAAATCCCTTGGATTTCTACAACGATCCCGAGCACTTGACAATTGTCAATCATGTTGGTGATATACCCATGATTACAGCAGGCCAGCAGGAGTTGTACTACAACATGGATATTCCGCACAGCGGAAAGTACATATTCGTCATTGATTATGTGAGTGAACGTCAGCATGCTGAACCTGGATTTATCCAGCTACGCGTTGGTAACGACAGGGATAACTATGGCTCGACCACTGTTTATCCTTGTCTGTACTCCATGGCCTGCCGCACCCCCATTATCGACGACCAGATACGGGAAAAGGTGTTCTACCTCAACAAAGACGAAGATAAGCCTGTGGTCGTCTATGCCGACTTTGAGGGCGAAGATAGTGTGGCAATCATATCCGTTACCGCAATACCTGTCGACCAATGGTCAACGGACTACATCAACCCAAGTCCCGTTTGTGTGATGAGCAACAATCAATGTGCTGCCCCGAAATTCAGATCGGTTCCCGACTCGAAAAAGATCGAGTTCGAAAGTGATCATGAGGACAGAATATCTTCGACAAAGCCACCATACGCTGTCCTAGATGAAAAGGTTAAACTTATTCACCTGGATAACAAGATGGAGTCCACCATTGTCATTGAGTCCAGGGTCTCCGAGCCCGGACGCTATGTGGTGTTGGTTAAATATTATCAGCCTGATCATCCCAAATACAAGGTGATGTACACCATGACCGCTGGCAAAAACCAATACGATGGCAAGTTCGAGATAAGCCATTGCCCCTCTAGTTCGGGATGCCGCGGGGTAATCCGACCAAATGGCGACGAGTGGTTCGACATTGAGGATGAGTTCAAGTTTACCATAACCAACAACAGGCCCCAGGGAGTGTGGCTCGATTATTTGGTTGTGGTTCCGGTGGATCAGTACAACGATGACCTTTTGGAGGAGGAGACTTTCGATCAAACAAAGGAGTTCATTAAGGAATGTGGCCAAGACCATTTCTACATCACACACAATGCTTCGGACTTCTGCAAGAAGGCGGTCTTCTCTCTGACATCAGACTACAACAGTGGCGCCTTACCCTGCAACTGCAACTACGCAGGCTCCACTAGTTTCGAGTGTCATCCGTTCGGTGGCCAGTGTGAGTGTAAGCCCAATATAATTGAACGACAATGCGGCGCCTGCAAAACCGGCTACTATGGCTTCCCAGACTGCAAGCCCTGCGACTGCCCCAGCACTGCAATGTGCGAGCCCAATACGGGAGAGTGTGTTTGTCCACCCAACGTTATGGGAGAGTTGTGTGACAAATGCGCACCAAACACCTACGGATTCCATCAGATCATCGGCTGTGAACCTTGCGAATGCAATTACCTGGGCATTGCCAATGGCAAGACCCAATGTGACGCGTTCAATGGCAGCTGCGAGTGCCGTAATAATATTGAGGGAAGAGCCTGTGACGAGTGCAAGAACGGATTCTTTGATTTCCCACAGTGTGAGCAGTGTACGTGCAGCATTGCGGGCACTGAATTGGAGGTTTGCGACAAAATGGACGGCACCTGCTTCTGTAAGAAACATGCCGTTGGCCGTGATTGCGATCAGTGTGTGGAGGGCACCTACAACCTGCGCGAGTCAAACCCCGACGGCTGCACCAGCTGTTTCTGCTTCGGCAAGACGTCACGCTGCGACAGTGCTTATCTGAAGGTCTACAATGTCAGCCTGCTGCGGAAGGTGTCCCTCAATACGGCTGTGTTCCAGGCCCAAACTATTAGTTTCTCCATTTGGGAAATTCCTCCCGAGGACTTGATGGCCAATGAAACTATGCTGCAGGCCGACTTCTCATTGAACGAAATCGACAGCGATGCCATTGTCTACTTTGGCGTTCTGGATTACTTGATGAACCAGAATAGTCATATTTCCGCCTACGGGGGGGAACTGGGCTACTCCCTGTATTACACCACAGGATTGTCGGGTAAGCCCATATCAGCGCCCGATGTAATTCTCTTTGGCAAGGATTATGTGTTGGTCCATCAGAGTTACGAGCAGCCTTCCAGTAATCAGGTGTTCAAGAACCGCGTGGAAATGGTGGAATCGAACTTCTTAACCCAGGATGGGAAACCCGTCAGTCGGGCCGACTTCATGATGACATTGAGAAACCTGCACATGATCTACATTCGGGCTAACTATTGGGAACAGACATTGCTTTCGCAACTGTCCGATGTCTATCTGACGCTGGCGGATGAGGCTGACGAGGAGGACGACGGCCGCATGAACGGTTATTCCTTCTTGGCTGTCGAAAGATGTCAATGCCCCCCCGGCTACACTGGGCTGTCCTGTGAAGATTGTGCTCCCGGCTACTATCGCGACACATCGGGCCCGTATGGTGGCTACTGCATTCCTTGCGAGTGCAACGGTCACGCCGAGACATGTGATTGTGCCACGGGCGTTTGTCAAAACTGTCAGCATTCTACCACCGGCGATCATTGTGAAATGTGCATAGAGGGTTACTATGGCAACGCCACCTATGGCTCCCCCCACGACTGCATGATTTGTGCTTGCCCCCTGCCCATACCTAGCAACAACTTTGCAACAGGCTGTGAGATTTCCGAGTCTGGCGACAAGATTCACTGTGAATGCAAGCCTGGCTACACTGGACCTAAGTGCGAATCCTGCTCAAATGGATATTATGGCAATCCCCAAATACCTGGCGACTACTGCAAACCGTGCGATTGCTCTGGCAACATCAATCTGTCCGAGCCTGGCTCATGCGATACCATAACCGGCGAATGTTTGAGGTGTTTGAACAACACCTCGGGTGCAGCATGTAACCTCTGCGCCCCCGGATTCTACGGCGATGCTATCAAACTGAAGAACTGCCAGACGTGTGATTGCGAAGAACTTGGAACATTGGAATGTGATCCCTTCGAGGGTAGCTGCAAATGCCATGACAATGTGATTGGAGATCGCTGTGACCAATGTAAGCCGGACCATTATGGCTACGATTCTGGAGTGGGATGTCGCTCTTGCGATTGCGGTATTGCTTCGAACACCACACAATGCGACGAGCACACCGGCAAGTGTGCGTGCAAAACGGGTGTGACAGGAAGACAATGCGACAGATGTGCAACGGATCACTGGAACTACTCCAAAGAAGGCTGTACACCTTGCAACTGCAATCAAGGCTACTCGAGAGGCTTTGGTTGCAACCCCTTCACCGGCCAATGCGAATGCTTGCCCGGTGTCATTGGCGACCGATGTGATAACTGCCCCCACAGATGGGTGTTGAAGAAGGATGAAGGCTGCTTTGAGTGCGACAACTGTCACCATGCCCTGCTCGATGTCACCGACCGTTTGCGCTATCAGATAGATCCGGTGGTAAACGAGTTCCAGTCAATTGCATTGGCTTTCTTCACCAGCCAGAAGCTGAACTACTTTGAGAACTTGACCGACTCCATTGCCCCCGAAGTTCAGAATTTGGATCCCAAGAGTGTGAATTTGGAACCTTCGAGACTAGCGGTTGCCGAGGTCGAAAATGAAGCCAAGCAATACGCCAAACAGGTTAACATGACATTGGATAATGCCGAAGACAGCCGCGACAAGGCTAGCGGCCTGCTGCAGAATGTGACCGGTCTCAGCGACTTGGTGGCCATGAGTGTGAACGACGCTGACAACGCTATTTATGCCGTAGACGCTTTATCGCGCAACCTTGAGACTGCTGCTAGCACTAAAATTGATTCCGCTTTGAGAGATGCCCAGGATCTTCTGCAACAAATAAACGAAACATCCATTGACTTGGAGCGCAACGATTTGGTATTGAAGAAGGCCACAGAGCTGCTAAGTGAGATCAGTGTCGTTATTCAGCCTATTAGAATGCAAAATAGGTCGTTGGAAGCTTTGAAGCACGACATCGGCGAGTTCAGTGACAAGCTCGAAGATCTCTACAACTGGAGCCATATTGCCACGGACATGGCCATCGAAGTGGCGCGTAAAAACAACGAGAACAAGCAGGAGTTTGAAGATTCAAAGTTCGACACTGTCAGCGACCAGCAAAAAGAGGCCGAGAAGAATATTAAGGATGCCGCTGATTTGAGAATCAATGGAATGTTAGGTTTGACAAACATTGACGAAAAACTTGGTGACCTCGGCGTTGTGCTGGACAACTTGAGGGATCTCAACAAGCAAATTGACGACGCTCTGCCCAATATGTGGGCCGAACATTTGGATGCGAAAAATCTGACAATTCTTGCCGAGTTCAGGGCCTTGGAATTAACAAGGAGAGCCCAGGACTTATCTGAACAATACGCAGAGCTTACTGCATCGTCAGAGCCAGCAATTAAAGCTGCCACTGCTTACAGCGGCATTGTTGACGCCGTAATGTCCGCTCAGCAGTTCACCAAAGAAGCAAAATTTGCTGCAGGAAATGCCACAGAAATGACGGAGGGTATTGAGGGCCTTGCTGGCCAAGCTGACAAAGACTCCGCCGAGTTACTCCAAGGAGCTAGGGGGTCGCTGCACAAGGTTCAAAGTGAACTGGAACCCCGTCTGAACGCATCTGCTGCACAGGTTGAGGCCATCTCCAAGCTTAATGAAAATACGGAGAAGAGATTGGCCGACATCAATACCTTAATGAAGGCTCTTCCCGCCGACTCACAAAGAGATATGTGGAAGAACTCCAATACGAATGCCACAGATGCTCTCGAGATCATGGAGGAGGTGTTGACAATTCTGCAGCCTGTAGTGAAGCAAACACCCAAAGAGTTGGAAAAAGCCCGTAACATTTCTAAAGACATCGACTCCACAAACAAAGACATTAGTCATGTTCAGAATCAATTGGACAGCGTGGAAGATTCGATCCCCTCTCTGTTGGAGTTGGCCAACACTGTAGAAGAGCAGCAGGCCGAAGTTGAAAGAACTGCGCAGAATGTAGGCGAGGAAATTGAAAACTTGAAGCGTCAAATTGAAACGGCCCGCCAAAAAGCCAATGACATTAAGGTGGGTGTAAAGTTCGGCGCTAGCACTGTTCTAGAATTGAAAGCTCCCGAAACGCTGCCCTTGTTGGCCACACAAACAAAGGTGTCCACTTACTTCAAAACCAGTAACCCCGACGGTTTCCTGCTCTTCTTGGGCAATGACAATAAGACCTCTTCGCCCTCCCCCACCGCCTCCAAAAACAATGACTTCATGGCCTTGGAAATAGTTGGCGGCTATCCGATCCTAACCATTGACTTAGGCAATGGCCCCGAACGTATCACGAATCCGAAATATGTGGCCAACGACGAATGGTACCAAGCAATTGTTGATCGTACCGGACCCAATGTGAAGTTGATCATACGCGAAGAGCTGGACAACAAGACAGTAGCGAATCATGTGAAAGAAGAGGTCCTACTGGGGGCCAATAATGTCTTCAACGTGGATCGCAATAGTCGCCTGTTTGTCGGTGGTTTGCCACCACCCGCCGATTTTGCTCCTCCCGAGGACATTCGTACCAGCTCATTTGTTGGTGATATGGAAGATCTGCGCATTGGAGACGAACACGTGGGATTGTGGAACTTTGTCAATGGGGAATCGAACAATCAGGGCGCCTTCCCACGCAACAAATTGATTACCGACGAAGTCCCGCCCACGGGCTATCGTTTCAATGGCAATGGCTATGTGGCACTCAAGGCGACGCAGTTTAACTTCAAGCAAAGGTCCAGCATCAAATTCAGCTTCAAGGCTGCCAAGGACACAAAAGATGGTCTGCTATTCTTCTATGGGCGCAATAATCAGTTCATGTCGGTGGAAATGGCGGACGGTGCCATATTCTTCCGCTACAAGTTGGGCGACCACACGGTGTCGACAGGAACCAGCGACAAGTTCAATGACAACCAGGTGCATCATGTGGTGGCCGAGCGAGATGGTCGTCGCGGCCTGCTTAAGGTCGATGATATGCTCCTCATACAAGAGACTGTGCCTGACCACGTGGACGACACCTTGCCCGCCTTGAAACGCATGTTCTTCGGCGGCTTCCCAGGCAAGCGAAACAACACCCTTATCGTAGAGCAGAACTTTGATGGTTGCATTGATGACGTCACAATTTCGGGCATCAAAGTGGATTTGGGCCAGCACATCAATGCAGTTGGCGTTAAGCCTGGCTGCCCCAAAAAGTACTCCACCGTATTGGCCTATGCACCATATGAGCACGGCTATCTGAAGGCCAACAACATCAGCTCGGATAACAACTTAAATATTCACATGAAATTCAAGACACGGCAAAAGGATGGCATCCTCCTGTATGGAACCAACCACGATCAAAGCTCTACCATCAGTCTGACATTAAATGATGGTTTCCTAGTTTTGCGCAGTATGGATGAGGAGTTAGTGTCGGACATGCGTCGCCTCAATGATGGCGAAGAACATGTTGTAACAATTCTTCACGATGACACCCAATTGCGATTATCCATCGATGATGTGGAGGACAAACGGTGAGTGGTATAATGGATCCGTGCTAAACAGATCGAAACAGAATATCTAACATGTTAAGAACAAATTTTCAAAAACCTTTTTGTCTATGAGTGCAGAGAGGTTTTTATACCCACCACCGAAGGAAGGGGGTATATTTATTTTGTCATTCCGTTTGCAACACATATATATATTCTTGATCAGCTCAAAATTCTGTCTGTCTGTTAAAATCCGTCCGTCTGTCTGTTAAAATCACGCTACAGTCTTCAAAAATTGAGATATTGAGCTGACACTTTGCACAGATGGGCTATATCGGACTATATCTTGATATAGCCGCCATATAGACCGATCCGCCATTTTAGGGTCTTAGGCCAATAAAAGCCACATATATTATCCGATTTTGCTGAAAATTGGGACAGTGAGTTGTGTTAGGCTCTTTGACATACTTCTTCAATTTGGCCCAGATCGGTCCAGATTTGGATATAGCTGCCATATAGACCGATCCTCCGATTTAGGGTCTTAGGCCCATAAAAGCCACATTTACTATCCGATTTTGCAGAAATTGGCGACAGTGAGTTGTGTTAGGTCCCTCGATATCCTTCATCAATTTGGCTCAGATCGGTCCAAATTTGGATATAGCTGCCATATAGACCGATCTCTCGATTTAAGGTTTTGAGTTCCTAAAAGGCGCATTTAATGACCGATGTCGCCGAAATTTGGTACAGCAAGTTGTGTTAGGCTCTTCGAAATCCTTCTTCAATTTAACGCAGATCGGTCCAGATTTGGATATAGCTGGCATATAGACCGATCTCCCGATTTAATGTTTTGGGCCCATAAAAGGCGCATTTATTGCCCGATGTTGCCGAAATTTGGGACAGAGAGTTAAGTTAATCCCTTCCACATATTTCTGCAATTTGGTCTAGATCGATCAAGATTTGCATATAGCTGCCATATACACCGATATCTCGATTAAAAGTCTTGGCCCCAAAAAAGGCGCATTTATAACCCGATTTAACTGATATTTCACACATTGGCTTATGTTAGGCTTTTCGACATCCTCGTTGTATGTGGCTCAGATCGGTTTACTAAAAAGACCAATATTTTGTTATATACAATTGAACAATGACTTGTACTTTTAGTATTTGGTCCAAATCGGAACATATTTCGATATAACTGCTATGGGACATAAGGTATGCAAGTTCCACTGGATTTTGATGAAAGGTGGTTTACATATATACCTGAGGTGGTGGGTATCCAAAGTTCGACCCGGCCGAACTGAACGCCTTTTTACTTGTTTTAATCCCTAAAAGATAAAGTAGGTTCAGTGGTTCATGTCCGTGCGCGTAGCTAGTGCTTACCTGAAAGGACAAAATGTAGTTGAACTAGTTTAGGTGTATTGGAGTTTGTGAAGCAACTTTTTGTCAGATTTATCTTTGCTCTATGATAAAATGATGCAAATGTGATTCGCAGATCAAAAGTTATGCCCTTACAAATTTTAAAATTTTCCATATAAACAGATCTGGGGTATTGACTTCTTGGGCCACTAGAGGACGCAATTATTATCCGATTTGGCTGAGATATTTCATGAGGTGTTTTGTTACGACTTTCAACAACTGTGATAAGAATAGTTCAAATTGGTCCATAACCTGGTATAGCTGCCATATAAACCGATCTGGGGTCTTGACTTCTTGAGCCTCTACAGGGAGCAATTCCTATTCGATTTGGCTGAAATATTGCATGTCATTTTTTGTTATGACTTCCTTTGTCTGGACTGCTTGTGCCTCTAGAGTGTTCAATTCTTTTTGAATTTGTATGAAATTTTGCACGAACCGCAAATCGGTTTATAAACTGATACAGCTCCCATTTAAACCGGTCTCCTGATTTTACTTCTTAAGCCCCCATAGGCCGCAATTCTTTACCGATTTGGCTGAAACTTTGCACAATGACTTCTACAATATTCAACATTCAATTCGTTTATGGTCCGAATCGGACTATAACTTGATATAGCTCCAATAGCATAACAGTTCTTGTTCATTATTCTTTGTTTGCCTAAAAAGAGATACCACGCATATTTGAATCGTATTAATTGCGAAAACGCAGCTAACCACGCTCTACAACCCTGTCTATTAGCTGTACTTTTTCCCAATGCATGTGCTTTTGTGTAATGACAGACTTTTTTACTTTCGCAATTGCGCTTCTTCCCTAGTACACATGATTATGTGCATCTGTTGGAAGTTGTATTGATGCACATAATCATGTGTACTACGGAAGAAGCGCAAATGCCACGGAAAATAAGTCTGTCCTTATATAAAAACACATGCATTGGGAAAAAGTACAGTTGATAGACAGGGTTGTAGAGCGTGGTTAATGTGGTAATTGTATCATAGATGCGTTTTCGCAATGAGCATCCTAATAACGGTGGAGGTCACCGTAGCGCAGAGGTTAGCATGTCCGCATATGGAGCTGAACGCCTGGGTTCGAATTCTGGCGAGATGATCAGAAAAAATTCAGCTGTGGTTTTTCCCTCCGAATGCTGGCAACATTTGTGAGGTACTATGCCATGTAAAATTTTCTCTCCAAAGCGGTGTCGCACTGCGGCACGCCGTTCGGACTCGGCTATAAAAAGGAGGCGCCTTATCATTGAGCTTAAAACTTGAATCGGACTGCACTCATTGATATGTGAGAAGTTTGTCCCTGTTCCATAGTGGAATGTTCATGGACAAAATTTGCATTTGCATTCTAATAACAAACAGGGGATACTTCTCTTGTATCAATGAGTGTAGTTCGATTAAAGTTTAAGCTCAATAATAAGGGGCCTTCTTTTCTATGACGGGTCCGAACGGAGTGCCGCATAGCAGCTCAAATTGGTAGAGAAGTTTTAACATGACAGGATACCTCACAAATGTAGCCAGCAGTAAGGGGATAACCACCGCTGAAAAATTTGTTGATGTTCACGCCGGGATTTGCACCCAGGCGTTCGGCGTCATAGACGAACATGCCAATCCCTGCGCCGCGCTACCCTCCTGACAAAACTGTCTGTTGTGTTTTGCGAATTTGAAAACCCGAATATTGGGCATATAATTATTTTTAGGCTTTGAAACCACTGTGTGTTAGAAATATCGATGCATAATATTGTGAGATATCTTTTTTAATTTCAGATTGCCTCATCGCCCTGACGCCTTGTACATATCGGCAGGATCCATATTCTTCGGAGGTCTACCCGAAGACTTTGTTCCCGTAAGGAATGCTCTGCCGAATCAAGCCTACTTTGTGGGTTGCATTAGCGATGTAACTGCCAATGGACAAATCATCAATTTTGCTGACAGCATAGAAAAGAAGAACGGAAATATAAACAATTGTCCGAGTGACATCTTAGGTAAGGCGAATAGGATAATTCCAGGGGTGTGGAGATAACAAACTATGCTTTTTATATTCCAGCCTATGATGTAAGCGCAGTGCCCATATACTATCCCAATGCGCAGAATCAATTGATCAAAAAACCCAATGCGACGGTGATACACACGGTACCTCCTACCCAAGCACCGGCAGTGATCACAACACCACCCACCAAACCAACTTATATGCCGCCAACCAAGGCTGTGGAGGCCACAACAACCTCTACCACGAGTACAACGACGACGACCTCAACAACGACCACAACTACCAGGAGGCCATTCGTTGAGCCTAAAATTATCGATGAGGATGAGAACAAAATCGATACTCCCCTCACTCGCAAGCCAGATATTGCGCGTGAGTTGAATTTACCGGAAGACTTGCGCTGCAAGTTGCCCACAAATCCCAATTACGATGTGGATTTCTCCGAAGCTGGCTATCGTTTCTTCTCGTATCGAGAGCAGCGATTGGAAATTCCAAACTCGCACTCCAAATTGGGTGAAAACTACGACATTACGTTAAGCTTCCGCACCGCGGAGGAAAATGGTGTTCTCTTCTATGCCCACGATAGGCATCACAGCGACTTTATAGCCGTGTACTTAACAGAGGGCTTAGTGGCTCATACCGTGCGCCTAGGTGCACAGGTATTCGAGGTGAACAGTACCAATGAATTAAATGATGGAGAGTGGCACACTGTACAGTTCATCAGATCGCAGCGCACCATGAGTCTCTACATTGACGACGAGTTGCAAACTCCCACGCACAGCTTGGAGGACCCCAGCATTCACATTAACAACATGGTATTCCCACTGTATGTTGGTGGCGTGCCGAAACACATCGAGGAAACCGTTTACATGAACATCAACTACAAGGACATAGCCAAGTACTTCAATGGCTGCCTGCGAGATTTCAAGTTCAATGGCAAGTCTCTGCAGAAAGAACCTCAGACATTCTTTGTGGTGCCCTGTTCGGAGCAGGTTGAATCGGGCCTGTTCTTCAATAAGCCCACTGGATTCGTGAAGCTCTTCGAACGTTTCACTGTGGGAACAGATTTCAGTTTGAGCTTCGACTTCCGTCCCAGAGAGCCGGATGGTCTTCTGTTCTCCGTCCATGGTAAGAGCTCCTATTTGGTATTGGAGCTGGTGGACAACCAGTTGTGGTTCAAAGTCAAATCCGACGCCAAGAATACCATCACTACCATTTACACACTGCCCGACAACGGCAGCTTCTGCGACGGCAAGTGGCGCAATGTGCAAGCAGTCAAATCGAAATTCGTCATAACCATCTCGGTGGATTGGATTTCGGCCAAGCCAGGTGTGGGCCTGGAAGGATCTACCGTAACGAAGACCAACCGACCCATGTTCATGGGTGGCCATCAAGCCTTCAATAAGGTGCCCGGCTTGAAGACTCGCAAGACATACAAGGGTTGCATACGCAATGTCCAGGTCAATAAGCGGCCGGTTAAAATAACTCCCAACCTCATACATGGTGAGATCTGGAAGGATGTCTGTCCCCTGAATTAGGGTGGTGAAATCGATGAAACGAACTATGCTTAACGAATGCTGGATCTTTGATTATTGACCCAACGAAACGAAACGATGCTGAGGATAGCCTTTATCGCCAAGAGAAGACAGAGAGGGATAGAGAGAGGCAGTCCCTTAATAAACCATTTTTATATCTTATCCACTATTCATTTTCCCATTCGCTTTAGAGGGGAAGTTCCATTGCCATGGATCGCTAAACCTCCAGGCGATTATCTACCGCCTTCTACATTTCTTATATCACCAATAAACCGTGGGTTTCAAATGAATTGTGCAGGGTGTGAGAGAGAGAGGGAGTAAACCTCCATCCGAAATACGATTCATTTCTCACGCGTTTTCTTTAAGAAACTTAATTTTTGTTTTATTTCACTCTTAAATGCTTTCATATGTGCCAAAATATTTTTATTTTTAATTTCAATAAAGAACAATTGCAAGTCAATAATTTGAGTCGTCTTCTATTCGAATGGTGGAGAAGAGACAACGCACAGCCAAACTGCAGAGGTTGCAGGCCAAAGGCAAGAGAACCAACTCGACAACGCCAAATTGCAGTGAATAATACAGCTCTCGATCTTGTTCGTAGGAGTGCATGGTGGTGGGACCATAGAAGCATGCCACCATGCAAAGTGAGACCATAACCTGTGACATCCATACGCAGGTCCGTTGCAGGCGGCAGAGGTCGTTGAATATTGCTGGCCCCATAAGAGGTTGAAATTGAAACCAATTGACGTACAGATAGGCGAGCTGTTGCCGCAACACTTCAGTGAATGACTGTTTTATGGGCGAAAAGATTGTTTCAATGGGTGTCAAGGAGATGCCTTGCTCTATGGGAAACGATTGGAGATAATTTGTGTTGAGGTTCCTTACTGTGATCCTATGACAATACCATGAAGGATAACGTCCCACCTGGTTATTTTCAATGCTCAGTTTTGAGGGAATCCTTACCTTGTGGCTGCTCAGATAGAGTTTGCAAACAGAATTCTGTTGCAGTTGCAGTTTCTTGGGGTGTTGGTAGATTGTCAGGGAATAAGGCCCGCTTTCCGATATAAAACTCAGTTGAATGTTGGCTGTAGAGAACGAGTTCCCGGCAGATCCTGTGTACAAACATACTTCAATATCGTCCTCGTCATGGCTATTGACATCGGATATGAGAAGTGCACTGTGCTTTAGTGAGCGAAAATAATTGCAGATCAGTGTTACAGAGAGTGTTATTGCCGTCAGCACAAAGAGGGCAACGGCATGCCAGTTAAGGGACAGGACATTCAACAAACTACGAACTTTGAGAACTTCAGTTATGGCAGTAGGATAGCATTTGGCAGTGTATATGGATAAGTGGTTGCATTTACATTTCACCAGCAAGGGAAATGCTTCCAAATCAAGTTCCGGCACGCAGCCATCCGAGGACCATTGTGGGTCTTTAGCATTCCAATCCCAAAACAGGCATTGAACTATCTGCATAGATAATTTGTAGGGAAAGGGAAATGTTACATTGTCATTTGCAGCTAGGAGATCAATAAAGGTATCTTTCATTTGTGTATCAACATTCACAATCGCATGCCGACGAAAGGTCTCATTCAACGGCTTTTGCAATTGGTGACTGCGAGGTGTGTGTCCAATTCCTATTCCTATCAGCATAGTTGTTTTAGCTTGGTGCAGAGTGACAACCAGAGCAGCATTTGAAGGAAGTTTGAGGGAGAGTAAGGCCATGTGTAGAGGGGACCTTATTTCACTTCCAAACTCCATTTGGGAATGAAGAAGCTGCGTCTGGTTCAAATGAAATTCGACTTCAATCGGATGGAATAATCTGAAACTTTGGCCGAATAGATGCCTTTGGCCTTGAAAGGACATGTGCAAGAGATTTGTGGAAATGGGAATGTCATCGGGAAACCACCAGAAATGATTTAGTTTTGAGGAGCCTACATGCACTGTGAAATGTCCCTCGATGTCAAATTGCCTCTTTAAATCGGCAATAACCTCTGTACATATTCCCATGTCTATGAGTTGTTCCCTCATATCCACATAATGATCGCGGCTCTTTTCGAAGGCAATTATCCTCAACTTCACTGAATCGTGATCTATGACAAGAGCTGGTTCCAGGGGTTGATATTTGTGCAAGGCCTGTGAGCCAAGTAAATGCAAACTGTTGCTCAATTCCCTTGTTGTCTGTACCCAATTTGCGATTCTATCCAATACGAAGATATCAAAATCCGACAAGTCCGAATAGCTCTCAGCCAAAGGGTTCGGCGATGTCACCATTTGCGCATATTCCGTCTTGTGAACACTCAGTGGAATTTCCCAGGTTCTGGATAGTACCTCAGCAATGGCCCATATTTGCGCCATTGCCTGTTCGTATGATTTAAGGGACATGTATTGAATCTCCTGATCCTTACTTATAGATCGAAGGACATGCGACAATTTTCCTAGGAATTCCTTCAAAGCAAGACTCTTTTGGCTGTCTAATGGCAAAAGACGGAACGTTATGCCATGACAAATACCCAGCCACTGCTCCATCTCCAACAAAGTATGAAGCTCGAGATTTCCAAAGTGTTGGATCAATTGTCCGATATCTTTGCTAGAGTTCAAATATTTCGCAAGCGATTTTATCAGAACTAAAGAGATATGTGTATGACCCATTCCGAGTGCAAAATGATTGTAGTTGCCATACGTGGATGAAAAATTTGATAGATTTGCAGGTTTGGGCAAAGGATCCACCATTACCGACAATTGGATTTGGGTGCAGGCATTCAGTTGATCACATATTAATATTTTTAAGGCCGTACATTCGGGCAGCACAAGAGTGACCTCTGCATCATTGATCCGTTCCAGGACAAAGTTTTCCACCATAAACTCATAACTTAAGGGTGTTTCTGTATCTTGAAAATCTATACACTTAAGGCGAAAATCGGTTTCGAAAGCAACTCCACGATCGGGTGTAATTGTGCAGGACCCTTGAATAGGTGGCAAATTAAGTTTAAGTTCTTTTAAGGCTTTTCCTCCGACTCCTTTTTCATCCCATGCCTCCACTTGGAACAACAACGAAGATTCAAACTCCTTTGGGGTATATAAGCAACGACTGTCATTGGACAGGTTCTTAGCAGCACTATTTATAGTCCAGGAAATCTTGGCAAATGTTGAGCGTTTCTTTCCCATAACGCGTTGGACCATAAGATGGATAAATTGATCACCGTTAAATCGACCACGCTGGCAATTGCGTACACACACAATGTCAAGCAAAAGCTGTGGTTTTTCGGTAATAACAATCTGTTGTTTGGCCAGATTTGTGCTTTGGGGGAAGACTTTGGATTGTACCTTAAGGATAAATTCATAGGTGGCGTTTGGTTGGAGATTCCCCTTTGGAATTTCCATCTTGTTGTCTGTGAGTAAAAAAACAAGAAATCAAAAATTAGTTATTTGAATTCGAATAGTTAATTAATTAAAAACAACATATATGTCCCAATTAAAGGGTGTTAAGGGCCCCATAGCTGAATTAATAGAGAGCTATAATTAGCATAGCGAATCTCGTGGGTTCGATTCCCACCAGAGTAGTTGGGTTTTCAATCTGGCCACACTATTTTCGGAGTTGTCTTTTTGACAGCTGTTACTTGGTTTATCATCGCTAAGACAGACGTACTCAGAATGAATAGACTTAAGGTGCTGTTACATACCATGCGCGCTCACGTGCTTGCGCTCTTGTGTGCTTGTCAAAAGTCAAGTTGGGTAGGTTTGTATTGTGTGATTTACACAACATAGGCTCGCAAACATCTGACGGACAAAATGAACTGACTTTCAACTATTAGCCGCGTTCACGCTGCGAAAAAAATGATTTGGAACTGTTTGGAGTCCATAAAATCGATAAACAATTTTATTAATTATTCGCAATTTAAATTACGATTAACACAATTAAGGGAATTTTTAGAAATTTGTATACCGTAAAAGATGCAAGATAGCATGGAGCGACTTTAAAGCGAATATGTTCTGCGAAAGGTTTGTTACTTCACCGGTATTGACTGAGAGACGGGCATTGCACATCGAATCAGAGAGTTTTTATACACACAAGCAAATATGGGTTGCCCAAAAAGTAATTGCGGATTTTTTAGAAGAAAGTAAATGCATTTTTAATAAAACTTAGAATGAACTTTAATCAAATATACTTTTTTTACACTTTTTTTCTAAAGCAAGCTAAAAGTAACAGCTGATAACTGACAGAAGAAAGAATGCAATTACAGTGTCACAAGCTGTGAAAAAATTTGTCAACGCCGACTATATGAAAAATCCGCAATTACTTTTTGGGCAACCCAATAATTCGTTTTCCATAAAGGAAATTTTTGACAAGTAAATGTTTGCAATTTTGTTATGATGAAAGGACATCATTCATGTAAGAATTTGTGACAAATACACATTTTGTTTGCTTCTATAATACAATTCATTCTTGATAAATTAAATCTTTATTCGGGGTTTCAACTGGTTATTCTTTATTTTTATTTACACAGAAAAAATAAAAGTTGGTTTCAATCACGAAATTAATTGATTCAATTATTTTTTTAATGGAAACTTCTTCAGTCACGAATATGATATATCAAACACAGTTTTTCAAATAGGTGATTGAAAAAATTTACAATAAAACAAGTAAAAGCGTGCTAAGTTCGGCCGGGCCGAATCTTATATACCCTCCACCATGGAGCGCATTTGTCGAGTTCTTTTCCCGCCATCTCTTCTTAGGCAAAAAATGATATAAAAAAGGATTTGCTCTGCTATTAGAGCGATATCAAGATATGATCCGGTTTAGACCACTATTAAATTATATGTTGGAGACCTGTGTATGTCAGCCAATTCGAATAAGAATTGCGCCCCTTGGGGGCTCAAGATGTAAAATAGAGAGATCGATTTATATAGGAGCTGTATTGGGCTATAGACCGATTCAGATCATAATAAACACGAATGTTGATGGTCATGAGAGGATCCGTTGTACAAAATTTCAGGCAAATCGGATAATAATTGCGACCTCTAGAGGCTCAAGAGGTCAAGATCCCAGATCGGTTTATATGGCAGCTATATCAGGTTATGAACCGAATTGAATCATACTTGGCACAGTTGTTGGATATCATTACAAAACACTATGTGCAAAATTTCAGTCAAATCGGACGAGAATTGCGCCCTCTAGAAGCTCAAGAAGTCAAGACCCAAGATCGGTATATATGGCAGCTATATCAGGTTATGGACCGATTTGAACCACACTTAGCACAGTTGTTAGAAATGATACTAAAACACTATGTGCAAAATTTCAGTCAAATCGGATGAGAATTGCGCTCTCTAGGGGCTGAAGAAGTCAAGACCCAAGATCGGTTTATATACCAACCGACCTACACAAATAAAAAGTATTTGTGCAAAATTTCAAGCAGCTAGCTTTACTCCTTCGGAAGTTAGCGTGCTTTCGACAGACAGACGGACGGACGGACGGACTGACAGACGGACGGACATGGCTAGATCGACATAAAATGTCGCGACGATCAAGAATATATATACTTTATGGAGTCTCAGACGAATATTTCGAGTAGTTACAAACACAATGGCGAAATAAGTATACCTCCCATTCTATGGTGGAGGGTATAAAAATTCAATTAAAAGAAGTGAAAAGGCGTTAAGTTCGGCCGGGTCGAACTTTGGATACCCACCACCTCAGGTATATATGTTAACCACCTTTCATCAAAATCCGGTGAAAATTTTATACCTTATGTCCCATAGCAGTTTATCGAAATGTGTTAGACCAAATACTAAGAAGTACAAGTCATTGTTCAATTGTGTATAACAAAATATCGGTCTTTAAAGAAGCTTTATCTAAAAATAAACCGATCTGAACCATATACGACACGGATATCGAAAAGCCTTACATAAGTCACTGTGTCAAATTTCAATGAAATTGGATTAGAAATGCGCCTTTTGTGGTGCCAAGACTTTAAATCGAGATATCGGTTATCCTGGCAGCCACATCCAAATCTGGACCGATTTGGGCCAAGGTGCAGAAAAATGTCGAAAAGCCTTACACAACGCACTACCCCAAATTTCGAACAAATCGGACAATAAATGCGGACCCATAGACAGTATGAGTTCCGCAGAAATCGCTCTACGGGAGACCTAATGGCATTTTTATCGGAACGATGGAGTCGCTCTATCCACCAGATTGGTGCGAGTAAGATCGTGGCTCTGGATATCTCCAAGGCATTTGATAGGGTCTGGCATGGTGTACTTTTATCAAAGCTTGTCGCTTTTGGAGGCGGAGTCGTTCGATTTATATCGAGCTTTCTTAGAGATCACAATATACAAGTTGTTGTAGATGGGTTCTCATCAGATGAGTATACATTGACCGCAGGTGCGCCACAAGGCTCTCTCCTTTTCCCTTCTCTTTTTCTTATTTTCATTGACGATCTATTGGGTTAGACTTTGAATCCAGTCTACTCATTTGCCGATGACAGTAGTCTGTGTGATTCATATTCATTCGATCATAGGCCCAGTCCTCAAGAAATTGTGGACAGGGGCCACATTATGGATGAGACGCTCTCCCAAGATTTATTGGCTACTTCCAAGTGGGGTAGAATGAACGAACCCTATGAGGTATATATATTCTTGATAAGCCTAAAAATCTAAGACCATCTAGCCATGTTCGTCCTTCTGTCGGTTGAAATCGCGCTACAGTCTTTACAAATAGAGATATTGAGCTGAAATTTTGCACAGACACTTTTTTTGTCCATAAGCAGGTTAAGTTCGAAGATGGGTTATATCGGACTATATCTTGATATAGCCCCCATATAGACCTATCGGGCGATTGAGGGTCTTAGGCCTATAAAACCACATTTATTATCCGATTTTGCTGAAATTTGGGACAGTGAGTTGCGTTAGGTCCCTTGACATTCTTCTTCAATATGGCCCAGATCGGTCCAGATTTGGATACAGCTGCCATATAGACCGATCTCCCGATTTAAGGTCTTGGGCCCATAAAAGACGCATTTTTGTCCGATTTTGCTAAAATTTGGGACAGTGAGTTGTGTTAAGCCCCTCGATATCCTTCTTGAAGACGGCCCAGATTTGGATATAGCTGCCATATAGATCGATTTCTCAATTTAAAGTCCCATAAAACACGTTTATTATTCGATTTCGCTGAAATTTGACACAGTGACTTATGTTAGGCTTTTCGCACTCGGTGTTCTATATGGTTTAGATTGGTCCATATGGGGATATAGCTGCCAAAAATACCTATATTTTGTTCTACAAAATTGAGCAGTGGCTTGTATGTATTAGACCACTCCATGTCAGTGCCGAATTTGGTCCAAATCGGACCCTATTTCGATATTGCTGCTGTGGGTGCTAAAAATAATGCATTTTCACCAGATTGACAGAGATGACGAAAGGTGGGCCAAGCTTAATGCCATTTTATTTGTTCCGGAACGGTATCAACTTACCAGTACTCAAATTAGAATGGCAAAAGTGATTCTTCGAATCATCTACGGATGAGCAATCCCATTGAAAAAATAAGTTTTGCTTTGTTGAAGCAGCTAAGGCGTAGTCACGACTTGCCGAACCATCCATCAGGAGATCTTGATTCATTCCCACCTGTCTGTGGAGGCCTCCTGTGATTGCAGCCTCCACAGGCTTAGGCAACAATAAAATGAAGCACTTTAATGGCGTTTATTAATAAAATTCCGAACAAATAGAAAATTTCTTTGAACCTACCCTCGCCTGTGTTCGTGTGTCAATCTGTTGACTCTTCTCTGTCAATGTGGCAACTAGTGAAAAGGAGGATATCACCTCGCCATTGTAATGGAACCACAACCGGTATGGTGGTACTTTCAGCAATGCTATGGTTGTTTCACCGTACTCGTGCAATATTTTATTACCGATGTTATTGCAGATCTGCCATTGAAAGCTAACTTCGGATTTCGTTGAGCAGCGATGCAAAACCAATGGTGCAAAATTATTAAATCTCGCCATATCTAGTGTGAGTGGTTCTAAAGGATCGAAGCCATGAGAAAACCTGAGACGAGGAACGCAGGGAAGTTCTGCTGTTTGCAACACCAATATATCAAAGTTTTGCATATGAAATAAATCTAAAGCTGATTCCGTATCATAGGAACGCAGGCTTAATATTAGCATACCCAAATCCCAAAATACCTGCTGCGAGCGGTGGTAGTAGCCTTCTCCGTAAGGCAAATCATTGTAATATCGTATTCCACATTTCCTGATAACCGAGGCCAGATCTGAGGTGTGTGTCCATTGTGTTGAGCCACGCCCCATTTTTGTTTCGAAACTATCCACCACGTAATTGTGACCCAGCAATTCCAGTGAGAAATCTACAGAGCCTAGATTCTCTACTACTATAAGGAAGTTTTGGGACTTTGCATAGTAACCGTAGTGATTGAAATATAGGGCCATATTTTGAAAGATCGATTTCCTCTTCACATCACACCATAAACCGCCATATCCTTCGGTACATTGCCGACACATGTATTGGCCTACCAATCCATGACATTGACCTTGATTTTGACATGGTCGCGAACGACAACTATCGACAATTTGTGCACAACGTGCGCCTGTGAAATAATTCTCTCCGATGCATTGACATTTTCTCAAATTGTTTTCTTCGATGCACTGTCCTTCGAAATTGCAATAGGATGGATCGCAATGTTCCTGAGAATTTGTAAAACTTGCCAGCAGCATAAATGGGATGATCCATGGCAAATCTTTTGATAATTTGGCCATTTTATTTGTTTGCTTGAAGTATGAAACAAATTTTATATTTAAAAAATATGTGTCAAACTAATCATCCATATTTTTATACCATCCACCATAAGATGGGGGGTATACTAATTTCGTCATTCTGTTTGTAACTACTCGAAATATTCGTCTAAGACCCCATAAACTATAAATATTCTTGATCGTCGTGACATTTTATGTCGATCTAGCCATGTCCGTCCGTCCGTCTCTCCGTCCGTCTGTCGAAAGCACGCTAACTTCCGAAGGAATAAAGCTAGCCGCTTGAAATTTTGCACAAATACTTCTTATTAGTGTAGGTCGGTTGGTATTGTAAATGGGCCATATCGGTCCATGTTTTGATATAGCTGCCATATAAACCGATCTTGGGTCTTGAGTTCTTGAGCCTCTACAGTGCGCAATTCTTATCCGATTGGAACGAAATTTTGCACCATGTGTTTTGTTATGATATCCAACAACTGGTTCAAATCGGTTCATAACCTGATATAGCTGCCATATAAACCGATCTTGGGTCTTGACTTCTTGAGCCTCTAGAGGGCGCAAGTCTTATCCGATTGGAATGAAATTTTGCACGACGTGCCAAGTGTGGTTCAAATCGGTTCATAACCGGATATAGCTGTCATATAAACAGATCTAGGGACTTGACTTCTTGAGCTTTTAGAGGGCGCAATTCCTATCCGATTTGGCTGCAATTTTTCATGAAGTATTTTATTCTTACTTTCAATAATTGTGTCAAATCGGATCATAACCTGATATATCTGCCATATAAACCGATCTGGGATCTTGACTTCTTGAGCCTCTAGAGGTCGCAATTATTATCCGATTTGCCTGAAATTTTGTACGACGGATGACCATCTCTCATGACCATCAACATACGTGTTTATTATGGTCTGAATCGGTCTATACAGCTCCCATATAAATCGATCTCCCTATTTTACTTCTTCAGCCCCCAAAGGGCACAATTCTTATTTGAATTGGCTGACATTTTACACAGTTCTCCAACATTTAATTTAATTGTGGTCCAAACCGGACCATATCTTGATATCGTTCTAATAGCAGAGCAAATCTCTTCTTATATCCTTTTTTGCCTAAGAAGAGATGGCGGGAAAAGAACTCGACAAATGCAATCCATGGTGGAGGGTATGTAAGATTCGGCCCGGCCGAACTTAGCACGCTTTTACTTGTTCATTTACATACATCTATCTACATGCCATGATTAGTCAGATAGTTGCAGATGACCACAAAATGCTCTTCGAGCTCTTTTTGACTGCGATCTTTCGTAAAATGATGACAATAGTGGTTGCATTTGGGTACTTTTGCGAAGAGACCCCAATTCATAATGAAAAAATGGTCCCAAATTTAGGAGAACAATTATAATGAGTTGTCGCCTTAACATGGTCCAAGAAATTAAAACAGCGGATCGGTTTTCATGTGGCCATACCTATTGGGTTGCCCAAAAAGTAATTGCGGATTTTTTAAAAAATAGTAAATGCATTTTTAATAAAACTTAGAATGAACTTTAATCAAATATACTTTTTTTCTAAAGCAAGCTAAAAGTAACAGCTGATAACTGACGGAAGAAAGAATGCAATTACAGAGTCACAAGCTGTGAAAAAATTTGTCAACGCCGACTATATGAAAAATCCGCAATTACTTTTTGGGGCAACCCCATATAAGTTCTTGATCGTCATGACGATCTTGCCATGTCCCTCCATCTGTCCGTGCTGTTTGTTTGAAGAAGTAAAGCTACCTGATTTTAATTTTGCACAAATACTTCCTATTAGTGTGCTAAGGATGGTTCAAATCGGTCCATGTTTTGGATATAGCTGCCACATAAACCCATCTTGAATCTTGACCTCTTGAGCCACTATCCGATATGGCTAAAATTTTGACTTTCAACATCTGTGCTGAGTATGGTTGAAATCGGTCCATAACCTGATATAGCTGCCATATAAACCGAGGGCGCAATTATTCTCCAATTTGGCTGAAATTTTGTACAACGACTTTTCCCATGACCTTCAACGTGCCATATGTGTCAAATATAGTGTGAAGCGGTCTATAGCCTGATACATCTCCCATATAAACCGATCGCCCTATTTCTTATCTCCGTAGTTCTTATCTTTTATCCTCTGTTTGCCTAAAAAGAGATACCGTGGCAAGAGCTCGACACATGCGATCAATGGTGGAGGGTATATAAGATTCGGCTCGGCCGAACTTTGCACGCTTTTACTTGTTTTCAGTTTACATTGACATTGAATTTATGAGAGTGACACATACCCAAAGAAGCGCAGAATATAAAATAATCACGTTATCAGACCTTTAGATATAAACTTTCAGTTTTTTCAACCGCTGCAGAATGAAAACGAAAAACTCTCCATCGAGACGAAAAAAATGCAAACAACTGAATACAAATGTTTTTGAAACATGCAAAAAACTGCCACAAAAAAAATACCCCCGCCCCCATTTACTTAAGCGCATGGAAGTCGAAGGCCAGCGGAGAAAAATATCAATGCTAATTTATGACAAAGCTTTATAGCGCGTCCAACATTGTCGCCACCCGCCCAAATCTCCGTCGCCCTCGCAGTTTTTTGGGGTTTTAAGGAGGAATAGTGGAAGGGTTCATTAATGTGCCACATAATTTAATGTGACGCTTCATATGAAACAAAAGCCAGCCAGTCAGTCCGCCACCATGACTGTAAGCTAACCCAAAGTCAATGTCAGGGGCATTTAAGTCCCACAAATGCTTAAAAGTTGCAAAAAACATTCGTTTAAGCCACAAAGATACTTTCAGCCAGACAGACAGCGGACGAACAGAAAACATGGTGTTTGGGATACGGTGTAGTTCAGGTGTAAATTAAATACACACATTTATGATTGTCATTAAGCTCACAGCTCACAATCAAGCTGGGAGAGTTAAAAGGTGGCCAGCCAAAGGCATCGGCTGGACGAGCAAAAGTTGGAAACGAACACCAACGCAGCCACATAGAACTTTGAAATCAACAAACTTTAGCCTGAAATTCCTGAAGGCATTTAAATTGTCGTAAATTAATGAATGGCTCTTTTCCTTGAATGCGATATGTTGTTGTTGGCGTTGTCTTAACATAAATTCCACCTCATACTTTTTGTCAGCAACATCGAAAAAGAAAACCAAATATGTGCACAAAAATCAACACAAACCCCTCATTAATGATATTGAAATGATGATTTGGATATCCCCCTCGGCCTCGGGTAGGGATGATACGAAGGCCATAACCACTGAAGCTGCACATTAAGCACGCGCCACAAAAATTCCTTTATGAAGGGGTAGGTTGTATGCGATGCTTGCTTGTACGAATTGGATGGCATAATATATCTTAAAAATTAATTATGACAAAATGCCATAATTTTTTAAAATTTTGTTAAAAACTCATTATCAACTTACATGACACTTGCCTGAGCTTGAGTCACCGATAACTTGCAAATGTAAAGAATTTACCATTAATAACATTTGGTTGAAAATATTTTGCAATGCCAAATGTTTTAGATTTTCTACAATGGCCCTCTTATATTTCATAGCAGTAGTGCTCATCGGGATGAAATCGAAGAACAATTGAAATAATTCACAAATATTTGAAATGATAGACACAGTTTTAATGTTTCTTGGTGAATGCTGAGGTATTTGTTCTCAATTAGTCAAATTTTGACCCATGGTAATTGTGTTAAAAATTCTCAAGACGATTAGCTGGCAAATAATCCCCTGCGTTTTTATTGGGCGACTAAAGCGACCAGTTCGGTAGCTTGTTTGAGGTCTTGTATTGAGATGCAGCATATGAAGAATACTGCTTCTTATGCTTACATTTCCGGAAATCCCCAATTCTTTTCCTGACATTCTATAACATTTTGCTGTGTTGGCAAATTTTTAAACCCTTCACCACTACTGTAGTACAAGGAGATAGATCCGTAGATAAGCATACCGATCGACTAGGAATCACTTTCTAATTCGAGCTAGCTATATTTGTCGGTGTGTCTGTTCATGTTAAGAAAAAGATTCCATGTACAATATACCGATCTCTAGATTTAAAGTTTTGAGCCCATAAGAGCCGCATTTATTGTCCGATTTCGCCGAGATTTGGGACAGTGCGTTGCGTTAGGCTCTTCGATGTCCTTCTTCAATTTGACCTATATCGGTCCACGTTTGAATATATAGATCCGATCTCTCGATTTAAGGTTTTGGGCCCATAAAAGGCGCATTTTTTGTCGGATGTCGCCGAAATTTGGGACAGTGAGTTGTGTTAGGCTCTTCGAAATTTTTCTGCAACTTGGTCCAATTCGGTCCAAATTTCTGTATAGCTGCCATATATCCCGATCTTCCGGTTTTAGGTTTTGGGCCCATAAATGGGACAGTGAGTTGTGTTAGGTTCTTCGACGTCCTTCTTCAATTTGGCTCAGATCTGTCCAGATTTGAATATAGTTGCCATATAGACCGATCTCTCGATTTAAGGTTTTGTCCCATAAGACACGCATGTCGCCGAAATTTGACACAGTGACTTATGTTAGGCTTTTCGACATCCGTATCGTATATGGTTCAGATCGGTTTATTTTTAGATATAGCTACTAAAAAGACCAATATTTTGTTATTCACAATTGAACGGTGGCTTGTACTTATTGGTATTTTGTCCAAATCGGAACATATTTCGATATAGCTGCTATTGGGCATAATGTATGCATATGCCTCCGGATTTTGACGAAAGGTGGTTTACATATATACCCGAGGTGGTGGGTATCCAAAGTTCGGCCCGGCCGAACTTAACAATGCTGTGTAAAAATTTCTCCCCAAAGATGTGTCGCATTGCGGAACGCCGTTCGGACTCGGCTATAAAAGATCGGGCAACATGTCCTTCATAAAGATCAGCCTACATGTTCGTTTGGAATATTTTATGGAGAGGTCAGTCTCCACGCACATGGTCCAAAATAGTAATAAATTCTATTTGTACACTACTCCTAAAATCCTTTTATTTGAGTACCATATTGAGTTTTAAGGGTGAAATGTTTTCTGAGACACCTAGAGTTGAATTTGTTATGTCAGGTTCACATTCTACTTATGGAAGCTTTTCCTTTGACATCCACACTGTCCCAAACACTAAACATGTCCTGTTAAGTGGTTTTATGGTGGCCCCAGTTACTTGATCACAGACATTCATTTTAGATTCGCATTCTTCTACCAAAAACTTTTCATTTAATACCCATATTAGACCTATCCATTAAAATGTCTTGTTGAGAAGTTTTTTTTGGGAGTGAGGGGTCTCCTGGGACTTAAGACGTCTCCAGAGATGTGAGACGTTTCCAGAAACGTGAGATATCTCCTTTAACCAGAAGAATACCGATACGATAAATTGTAACCAGAGAATGAGAAGCCGGGCCTTACAATGTCTAGACGATCAAGAATTTATATAGTTTAGGGTTGCAATTTAATATTTCGACGCGTTACAAACGGAATTAGTAGACTAGTATACCTCTTTTGCTTTGGCGTTGGCTATAAAAACTTGTACTTCTTATTTCTCACTATTGGTGTGATCTTTGCCCGGCATCAACCTCTTTGTGGTGAAAATTTATTGATGCTGTTGATTGGAGGCCTAAATTACTCTATCAAGTATTTGCAACATTATTTGGAACTCAATGGAAATGGTATTCAATTGGTTGTTGCTACAGGAAGCGGCATTGGATCTTACCCCACATTAAAGGATTTATTTCTTGTTATTCGCTTTGAACATTCATTTTCAATTGGAATTGAGGGTTGTTTGTTGCTGTTACTGTTACTGCCGTTCGTTTTGGATCGTTTCTATTTGGGACTTAAATGTTAATTTCATGTTGTTGTCTTCAACACGTGTTTGAAATCAGCATACAACAGGCAAAAGCTAACAGCCGTAGAACAACAGCAACAGTCATAGTCTCTGTCAAAGACAGAGCAATAATGCTGTACAAATTTGGTTCGTAGTAAATTAAGCCATAAACTAACGCAAGACGTTTGCAACGAGAACTTTCGGAGGGAATATCGACGAACGACAAACGCCGAACATTGTGTTCGCAACACAACGCAATAGAGCATATCGCATACAGCAAACGGCATTTGAGTGAGAAACATGTGCGACTAAATGTAATTCAGACATAATCATAAACAAAAGACTTAAGCAACGAACCTGATGGTCACACTGCCACATTCGTTCAAGTCAAACCAGGCTCAGCTAAGCAAAGCCAAAGGCAAAGGCAAAGGCAAAGGCAACCAACCAACCTACCAGACAGACAGACGGCGAATCTAACCAAAAAAGGGATTTCGTGCCATTATTGATGTTGTTGTTGTCGCTTGTGACTTTTTTCGTTGTTGGCGTTCAACTCGTATTATTCTCGTGGATTGTTTTGCATCGGCCAAGTTCGAACTAAATTAAATGATTCAAATAAATGAAATTGCACATTAGCGATGCAATGGCAGTGTCTACGACAATAAGCAGTAAACAGAGAGATTTTGAAAACAAATTCAAATCGTTGGGATGCTGTTGCAGCTGGAGTAAAACACCCTGTCTAAGTTATATACTGCGCCTCATGGTGCATGGACTACGTAATGGTGTTAACTTTTAATCGATGTTCCTTTGCCAGGGAAAGATTGCATTCAAAAGTGTACTCGCATTTGTGTGTTTTTCCATGAAGAGCAAAAAAATTGAAACATAAAAACAAACAAACAACGTAACAATATAAGCTACTAAAGCAGAAAAACCAAAAAGCTAACACATAATGCATTACACACAGCTTGATATTCCTTCGATGCTCTTTGGGGGTTCCAGGGTTAGCCTGTGTGTTGATGTGTGTGTGGCTGTGCCTTCTGTTGTTGCCGGGTTTCATTTGGCTTATAATGGCGCGACAACTGCACATTAGTCATTTGGGCCGAGTGTTTTCTGTTCCTTTTGTTGTCCTAACAACATTGGAATAATAAAAAAACATAATGTTCTCGGTATGTAGCCTCTTAAGTATTAAATGCAAAGCTAAACAAAAAAGGCCGAAAGTGTTTCGCAATTAATTTAGTGATTTGTCAAACAAATTTTTGAAAAGCATTTTTTATACACCCTACCAACCGTGCCTGTGAGTTTGTGTTTGAGAAGACCAATTAAATGAAATCATAATTTGAACATCATTCGTTGTGGGGATCTTTGTCCTCTTTTGCATTAAAGGCATGGAATGCAAAAGTAAGCAGAGTTTTAGAAGAAGGCCTTATATTGCTATTGCAAAAATAATCTTACAGGGTAGCTGACAACTCGGTAACACGTTGACAATGGTATATCTGTCGCACCAGAAATTACATCTAAATATATGATAAATGTTTCATTGCCAGCTCACTCTAGTGATTGCATTTGCTTCTGAGTCCGAAAATATCCCTCCCCCCCTGGAAAGCTAAGTAAAAAGTGACAAATTTCTCACATTTGAATGAGTGCTGCCCGGTTAAGTTTATACTCGCTGATAATACTTAGATGCTGGACATAAAAATGGATACAAAATAATCGCCATTTCTCTAGGCAATTGCATAAAAAAATTGCATACGGCCCTTTAATAATAACGCCTCGATTTTAGTAAAATCCTTGGCGTTATGGTTGTATCTAAATCCAATTCGACTGATTGCAATTCAACATTACCCAAAGAAACTCTTCGATTCAGGGTTATTTGGTTAGCTATTGTAATTTTGCACTGAAATATACTTGTGAAACTCTATATGCTGTTGCAAGGGTTCAATGTAAAGTCAGCCATTTAATCGATTAAATCGCTACTGTATATGCGATTCAAAATTGCTGTTGCCGCCAATGCTATGCAATTGAACACAATAACAGAAATATCACAAGATTGAGACGACGGTTCAACTAAGCACAGACCTTGATTCTTGAACCCTCATTGTGCAGAGCTCTCTAATTTTTTTTTAGGACAAAAGGGTGTTCTAATTTAGGCGAGTTAGAATCTTTGACTGCAAAAGAGTGTTGAATTTAATAGCAATAGGGAATTGTAATGCTAAGTGGGGTGTGGCCTTTGTTATACCCGCCACCGAAAGATGGGGGTATATTTATTTTGTCATTCCACTTGTAACACATCGAAATATCCATTTCCGACCCTATAAAGCATTAAATTTTAGCAAAATCGGGGAATAAATGCGCCTTTTGTGGGCCCAAGACCTTAAATCGAGAGATCAGTCTATATGGCAGCTATATCCAAATCTGAACCTATCTAGACCAAATTGAAGAAGGATGTCGAGTGACCTAACACATCTCACTGTCCCAAATTTCAACAAAATCGGAAAACAAATGTGGCTTTTATGGGCCTAAGAACCTAAATCGGCGGATCAGTCTATATGGGGGGTATATCAAGATATAGTCCGATTTAGCCTGTCTTCGAACTTAACCTGCTTATGGAGAAAAAAAGAATCTGTGCACCGTTTCAGCTCAATGTGTCTATTTTTAAAGACTGTAGCGTGATTTCAACAGACAGACGGATAGACGGACGGACATGGCTAGATCGTCTTAGATTTTTACGCCGATCAAGAATTTATATACTTTATAGGGTCGGAAATGGATATTCGATGTGTTGCAAACGGAATGACAAAATTAATATACCCCCATCCTTCGGTGGTGGGTTTAAAAAAATTCACAATGTCAAACCAAATTGATCACGTTATGACAGATGGAAGGCATTCATCCAGCGTGTTAGATATACGATTGATCCGTGTAGCGAACGGGTTCGCATCCGTTTGTGTTTGGCGAGAAAAGTACGATCTGACACTGCACGGAAGTTGAACATTGAAAAGCTGCAAACACAACAGAAGGCGACGACATACTCCACTCGACTGACCCAATTGCCCGATGATATAACGGCGCAGTGGCAAACTATGTCCACTCCATGGAAAATGCCGCGAAAATCCAATGGGTACCAGAAGCCTCCTTCAAGAAACCCATGGTACGACCAAGTAACAATTATTAGCAACGCGCCAGATGAAGGAAAGGAATCGGAAGGAGAGAGGAGAAACGTCTATTCCGAATTGAGATGTACAGGAGTCAGAATGAAGTTCGCAAATACTACCAAAACATTAAACAACAAACCGATGGCTTTGGTGCAGGCTCATCCTCCCGCAGAGACAAAGAAGGAAATCTGGTAACGAATACAGATAGTGTGCTGAGGATATGGAAAGAACATTTTAGCCAGTTGTTAGTGTCCGACGATGGTGCCCAAGAGCATTCCGCAGAATCAATTCTTGATGATGGTACAGAATGTTTACCTCCCAGTCAGAATGGGGTCCACGTAGCTGTGACCCGACAGAAGAACAACAAGGCAACAGGAGCCGATGGGTTGCCTGCTGAACTATTTAAGGCCGGAGGAGTCACGCTGATAAGGCGTATCCATGATAAACGTATTAAAATACAAAGGTTGCATTGACTGGATCATGTCAGAATTAATGAAGAAGTTCCAACGAAGAAGTCTTTTGAAGGCGGCCACGGTGGTACACGCACACCGGGACGATCAAAAGCCTGATGGAAAGAAGAAGTCTTTTGAAGGCGGCCACGGTGGTACACGCACACCGGGACGATCAAAAGCCTGATGGAAAGACCAAGAGGTGAGAAACATCTCGAAACCTGGTGTCAGAGATTTTAGAAGAACTGCAGTGGCTCGAGGCGCTTGGAACGCTATTCCAAGTTCGGCTAATGGGACAAAAGTTCTGTTGTAGCCAATTAAGGTAAAGTGAAGAATCAGAGCTTAGTTTTGTACTGCTTGTCAACTCACTATTTTAGGTCGATCCTGATAGTTTCGACGAATCAGCTTCAGTATCTTAATGACATTTTTTCGCGCTCATTTTAACTTGTTTCAAACACGATTTGTGTCTGTCAATTGGATTTAAACAACTTTTTGTACCCTCCACCATTGAATGGGGGTATATTATTTTCGTCATTCCGATTGTAACATCTCGAAATATTCGTGTAAGATCCCATTAATCATTGCCTTGATCGTCATGATATTTTAAGGAATAAAGCTGGGTGCTTAAAATTTTGCATAATCAAACAAAAATTCAACTTCTGTATATTCATGTACACATGTTTGCTTGCTTATTTTTGCACTTAGATCAAAATAAACCAATTTTTTGTCAGTTTCTCTATAACGAAGATTCTCCATTAGGTTAGTATTTCATCAGTCCCCAACTGCTACATTATGGAGAACTACGACTGTATAACCTTGTTGGGTCGCAAGTGTTCTTTTTGATGTTTTGCGTTATGTTCATCGGTGGTGGGTGTAAAAAGATTAACGGTTATATATTTTGGACTCTTAATATTTTGGATGATCCGTCTGAAGAATTTGATTGTTTGAAGAAAATTAGAAACAACAAATTTTACTTACTCGTCGGCAAATAAGCCAGAAGAAAATCTTTTGCCATGCCAAAGTAAAGTTTGTGGCATTCTATTAGTTTGCGATTCCAGCAGTTACCATCTAAGTTTGCCCTAAACATTGTTACTTCAAACTGAACAAATTTTCACATAATTTTCAAAATTAAAGGTTTGCAATATTAAATTAAGTCGCCCACAGCCACAATTACCACCTCCATCAGCAGCATCAAAATTAACGCCATTGAATTCATTGCAATAAAGTCTGAGGGTATTGCTTTCAATTTCATGTGGTCGCCGTGGCCCATTCAGTCATTATGGTAGCCCTTGAAACCATTGAGGGAATCGAAAACGACCATTCACAACGGAACCCAGAAGAAGAGGTGTCGAAATACATTTCGTCTCTAAAAAAGTTGTTAACTTAATTTGTTTCGTTTTTGTCTTTTTGTTTTGTTTTGAGACATGCCATCCAAAGTGGCAAGCGGCCAAAGTGCCACCAAATGGTATCGCTTTGCCCCGACATTGCGACTAATGGCTGCCACATTATTGCCTACCCTTGGCTTAAGTTAATTTGTCTCCATTTGAGCGCTTTACATGACCAACAGCAATTGGCGACGATGATGTTGTTGGCGGCCTGGTTCGAGTTCATGTGCTCAGGCTCCGTTGCACCATGTAGACGTAATAAAATAATTCTTCATAGACGTCCGCACGTCGTGTTATGATTATGCAACTCACGACAATGACAATTCACGGAAGGACCTTTTGTTTGAACTATCGACAGAAAGATTGAAGTGCAACTGTGGAACATTGAATGGTTGAAGTCTTCAAGTCAAGCCAGAATACTCTGTAGTCGTACGGTAAAATGTTTGTGTCTGCTCATAATAAGCGTTATGTATTTGCTCCGCTTTAGATTTAGCACAACAAAAACAATGGCGACGTCTTTTAACAGCGATGTTACGCCTCCTCTGGAGGGACGAAGTAATCGTTATTATACACTAGAGAAAAAATGGTAAAGATTGTTTGCGGCTTTAACAGAACTGCTTTTCAAATTGTAGAAAGTGATAATTTAAGCATCTTCCCAAATGCCACATTCATCATTTGGAATGCACCCAAGCGCTTAGTTGTGTTTCTTCAAAAGTTTTGGCAGATTCTTTGATCCATTTGTTGGAATAAGTAAAAGCTGAACTATGAACTGAACTATGCTCCGAAAGTATTTAAAGCTAGGTTCAATTAGAAAAAAATTATATAATCTCCATTTGGATAACAAACTATTAAAAAAAAACAAGTAAAAGCGTGCTAAGTTCGACCGGGCCGAATCTTATATACCCTCCACCATGGATCGCATTTGTCGAGTTCTTTTCCCGGCATCTCTTCTTAGGCAAAAAAGGATATAAGAAAAGATTTGCTCTGCTATGAGAGCGATATCAAGATAGGGTCCGGTTTGGACCACAATTAAATTATATGTTCGAGACCTGTGTAAAATGTCAGCCAATTCGAATAAGAATTGCGCCCTTTGGGGGCTCAAGAATAGAGAGATCGATTTATATGGGAGCTGTATCGGGGTATGGACCGATTCAGACCATAATAAACACGTATGTTGATGGTCAAGAGAGGATCCGTCGTACAAAATTTCAGGCAAATCGGATAATAATTGCGACCTCTAGGGGTCAAGAAGTCAAGATCCCAGATCGGTTTATATGGCAGCTATATCAGGTTATGAACCGATTTGAACCTTATTTGACACAGTTCTTGAAAGTAAAAATAAAATACGTCATGCAAAATGTGAGTGAAATCGGATAGGAATTGTGCCCTTCGGGCTATAGACCGATTCAGACCATAATAAACACGTATGTTGATGGTCAAGAGAGGATCCGTCGTACAAAATTTCATCCCAATCGGCTAAGAATTGCGAACTCTAGAGACTCAAGAAGTCAAGACCCAAGATCGGTTTATAAGGCAGCCATATCAGGTTATGGACCGATTTGAACCATACTTGGCACAGTTGTTGGATATCATAACAAAACACGTCGTGCAAAATTTCATGCCAATCGGATAAGAATAGCGCACCCTAGAGGATCAAGCAGTCAAGACCCAAGATCGGTTTATATGGCAGCTATATCAAAACATGGACCGATATGGCCCATTTACAATACCAACTGAAAATTTCAAGCGGCTAGCTTTACTCCTTCGGAAGTTAGCGTGCTTTCGACAGACGGACGGACGGACATGGCTAGATCGACATAAAATGTCACGGCGATCAAGAATATATATACTTTATGGACCCCATACGAATATTTCGAGTAGTTACAAACAGAATGACGAAATTAGTATACCCCCCATCCTATGGTGGAGGGTATAAAAATGAAATATTCGATTTTTATATTTTCCCCATTCTTGTAAGGCTTATCTGAAAAGCAGTTAGAAAGGGCAAAAGACGGGCGGTGCTTTCTGTGATTCTGAGTCGATCGGTCTACATATCAATGGGTCTATCTCACTTCCTTTTGGGTGTTTCAAACAAACGCTCTAAGTTATAAAACCCCGTACCACAGTAATGGTTTAGGGTACAAAAACTGACATTCGTACCCGAAGCATAATAAGAAGCTAATCAGGAACTTAATTTTGAGCTAAAGAAAAATCGGCCTGTAACTTTGTTAACATAAGAGAGATTTTCTTTGCGTTCATAGTGAATACGTTACGCAGAAATATGAACTATTTTTTTTCGAGCTTAAATGTGGTATTGTGACAGAAATTGCTTGGCTGTGTTAAATCAAGAAGCGTCTATTGGCAGCTGTGACAAATCATTTAGAGCAACTGCTCCCTTTGGTTGTCATCATTTCTGGATATGGATGCCAAACTTGCTGGTGGCTGGTGAAGGGTATCCAATGTACGCGAAGTCGCGTATTTAAATGTCACATTAGTTCAGCATCGCTTGAGATCATGTGAATGTCTATTCCAAAGTTGCCTCAATTTTCTCAAATTTAAAATAGAATTGGTAACAGTATTCAGATTCACGATCATAACTGTGTCATTGGTTTTTGTTACGAATACAATTCATAGGAATTTTCTAACCAATTGTCTTTGGGGGTCGATCGATTGAAGCTGGAATGCTTGACTCACAATTCAATGACTTATTTAGCAGGTCTCCTTGCCGCTGCACTGGCAAGTGGAATGTGCACTACCACGTTCGGAACGAAAAGGAACAAAGCGCGACAGGTAGCGGTACTGCGCGCAGGCCAATTACAGACCAACAGGTTTACTTCTTATTTATGTGTTGTAACTAAACCCGAAAATAATTTGAATGGTGGCGGAAAGTTTCTTGTAACAGAAGTTGTTTTTTCTTCTTCGGCTTCAAAGTCGAAACTGCCGTATCCCCTTTTAAACTGACAAACTCGCCGACAACCGACATATTGTCGTGGTTAGCCATGTAAAGGCTTTGCCACTGTGGTTTATTTTGCAGTTGCATTTCTCCAAATTTAAGGACAACTCTGAACTTCTCAAGCCTTGGAACTTTTTGAGGTGAAACACAATTACATTTCATATTGGATTTAGACGTTGACCGGTCATAATGTCCCAAAAAGTTATTTTTGCGTAATGACATACCTTAAGGCGGTAATGGCGCCCAATGATTTTTGGGCGTTGTGACCGCCATAAAAACTGTCTGGACGTCCATTGGGCTTTATGGCCGTCTCGCCGTAGCGTTCTTTCGTCCAAAACTACAAATGCCATCATCGCCAATTGCTTCCAATGTTAGTTGTTTTTGCACACTTTTGGGCGATATGACCGACGTTTGGGCACAATGACATTTCGTGACAGCAATTTTGGCTCCTTAGTAGAAATGGATATGACACAATACCCAACTAACCGAAAAATTTTGCATTAACTGATTTGAAAGAATAATTTTTATATCCATCACCGAAGGATGGGGGTATATTCATTTTGTCATTCCGTTTCCAACACATCAAAATATCCATTTCCGACCCTAAAACTATATATAATCTTGATCAGCGTAAAAATCTAAGACGATCTGGACATGTCCGTCCGTCTGTCTGTTGAAATCACGCTACAGTCTTTAAAAATAGAGATATTGAGCTGAAATTTTGCGCAGATTCTTTTTTTCTCCAAAGACAGGTTAAGTTCGAAGATGGCTTATATCGGGTTATATCTTGATATAGCCCCCATATAGACCGATCCTTCGATTTAGGGTCTTAGGCCCATAAAAGCCACATTTATTATCCGATTTTGCTGAAATTCAGGACAGTAAGTTATGCTAGGCCCTTCGACATCCTTCGACAATTTGGCTCAGATCGGTCCAGATTTGGATATAGCTACCATATAGACCGATCCTCTGATTTAGGGTCTTAGGCCCATACAAGCCACATGTATTATCCGATTTTGCAGAAATTGGGGACAGTGAGTTGTGTTAAGGCCTTCGACATCCTCCGTCAATTTGGCTCAGATCGGTTCAGGTTTGGATATAGCTGCCATATAGACCGATCCTTCGATTTAGGATCTTAGGCCCATAAAAGCCACATTTATTATCCGATTTTGCTGAAATTTAGGATAGTGAGCTGTGTTAGACCCTTCAACATCCTTCGTCAATTTGGCGTAGATCGGTTCAGATTTGGATATAGCTGCCATATAAACCGATCCTCCGATTTAGGGTTTTAGGCCTATAAAAGCCACATTTATTATCCGATTTTGCTGAAATTTGGGACAGAAAGATGTGTTAGATCCTTCAATATCCTACGTCAATTTGGCCTAGATTGGTTCAGATTTTGATATAGTTGCCATATAGACCGATCCTCCGATTTAGGGTCTTAGGCCCATAAAAGCCACATTTATTATCCGATTTTGCTAAAATTTGGGACAGTGAGTTGTGTTAGGCCCTTCGATATCCTTCGTCAGTTTGGCTCAGATCGGTCCAGATTTGAATATAGCTTCGTGATAAACCGATCCTCTGATTTAGGGTCTTAGGCCCATAAAAGCTACATTTAGTATCCGATTTTGATGAAATTTGGGACAGCGAGTAGTGTTAGGCCCTTCGACATTCTTCGTCAATTTGGCCCAGATCAGTTGAGATTTGGATATAGCTGCCATATAGACCGATCCTCCGATTTAGGGTCTTAGGCCCATAAAAGCCACATTTATTATCAGATTTTGCTGAAATTTGGGACAGTGAGTTGTGTTAAGGCCTTCGACATCCTCCGTCAATTTAGCCCAGATCGGTCCAGATTTGGATATAGCTGCCATATAGACCGATCCTCCGATTTAAGGTCTTAGGCCTGTAAAAGCCACATTTATTATCCGATTTTGCTAAAATTTGGGACAGTAAGATGTGTTAGACCCTTCGACATCCTTCGTCAATTTGGCCTAGATTGGTCCAGATTTGGATATAGCTGCCATATAGACCGATCCTCCGATTTAAGGTTTTAGGCCCATAAAAGCCACATTTATTATCCGATTTTGCTGAAATTTGGGACAGTGAGTTGTGTCAAGCCCTTTGACTTCCTTCGTCAATTTGGTCCAGATCGGTTTATATATATACCCGAGGTGGTGGGTATCCAATGTTCGGCCCGGCCGAACTTAACGCCTTTTTACTTGTTACTATGTGTAATTGAAATCGGATCATTGGATCATAATGTTTTGTGATCCTAAACACCAATGTGCATTGGTAGTTCCTTGGTTACATTTTGGATTTTGGCAAATGCTTCATTTCCTTTTTTATTTGCAAAGAGATCGTGACAAATTTAACCTAATGTCTGCAAATTATACAAAAGAGGAGAAAAACTGCAACAACGGCGAAATGGAGAACCGAAGACAGACACTTAACTTACATAAAACATTGCAATGCGAAATGTGCTTTTTGACCAAAATACTTTTACAACTAAATGATTATGGGCAAGCTAAGTTCAGATAATTGGTATGGTTGGCGTTAGGAGTGAGTGAAGGGGCTTACGCCAATTCCACCGACATTAATGTTGGTCGTGGCGGTGTTCAATGAGGTGAGTCAATAAACACCAAAATATTGGTAATTTACCTATTGCTGCGAGTACTTCATTCCACTTGTTTCCAGTTTCGACTCTTCCGACCGACTGGCTGACTGAATGGCAGACTGTTTCCCGGTCTGACTGTCTATCCTGAGAAGCTTAAGGTGGCCAGTAAGTGGGGAAAATGGTAACATTTTCTGCTTTGCAGCCTCTCAAGATGAGGCCAGGCATTAGCATAAACGCCAAGTTTGTTTTAGCTGCGGTTTTCGGAATGCGAGCCATGAGCCAGGAGTGCTCTACAGCGACCAAGTAGTAATTGTTGACAGTTGAATGCGCGTTGCATGTCAAATTTTGACAAAAAGATAAATGGTTCTTGTAGCGCTTGAAACAAACACTTTGGCAAGTACATTGGCATTCGGTGTAAAATACTCCAAAATGCCAAACATGACCTTTTGGCGAGCACAAACGGCAAGCATCGGCAAGAATATTATCGAAAATCCACAGAGGAGTCAAACACAATATTTGTGGACACTTTAATAATTTATATAATTCCGATGCTATTTAGTCCCATCTACAGACAGCCAAGCAGACTGACAAACGTAAATGGCGAAATAGCAAATCCTCTCGCTGGTTGTTGTTTTATTTTAGCACCAAATGCGGGTAGATTGTCTACTTTGGTGTAATTTTTGATAGATATCGTTTCTTTTTTTTTGGCTTGGCGGCAGACTAAACGCACACTCACAGGCGCACATGAGTTGCGCATGCGCCGCTAGCTCTTATGACCGACTTGCACTTTGTCTCCTTTTTGTAGATTTCCATAGAAAATTCGTTGGTGTTGCAATTAAAGTTGTAACTTCGTAACTTCGAATCAGAGACTCGCCTCATATGTAGCCTTTGTAGAGAGTACCAATGCCATAGCATGCCCAGGCAATGGCAGAGGGTGTTGGATTTATGCAACACAGCCTGTACAACGTGTATTTAGTAGCAAAGATCACAAAATACGAAATGTTATCTTTAAGCTGATTACATAGAATTTTACTCGAACCAAGTGTGGGAACTGTGTGGTACTGCTTTAGAGCACAATTCATTTGGAAACATACTTACATTGGTGTTAGGATATATATGGACAACGAAATGGACTTTGTGCCATGGGAGGGTTCAATGCTGATCTGCATGTAGGAGGAAAGGGATGTGGGCAAATGCAAATTTGTCGCAGGGTTGCATTCACATATATGTATGTACTACGATAAACTTTTCGTAAAAAAATTTCATAACAAAAGATTTGAAGATTGTCTAACTGGTTCACTATTTAGCATAAAATCTAAATGCGGAATGGAATCTTTAAAATTTTAAGCCAACTATGCAACATTGAAAGGCAATTGGATGGGTGTAGTGGGAAAATCTACACACACAATTGCACATTAAGGTATACGTGCGCAAGAACATAATCCTATTCCTGCAGGATGTTTGGGGGGTAAATTCGCTCTTATTAACACAAATTAGCGGTCATATCATCAGTCATTTTAGTCCTTTGCTTGGCTGCTTTGGCGTATATTTCTTTTTAGGGAATAAACCGGTGAAAAAATCGGCTTAAATGTCTCTATGTTAGGGACAGTTCGTTTTTCTTTTTCATAGGTACGCATTCGTTGTTTTTATACCCTTCACCATAGGATGGGAGTATACTAATTTCGTCATTCTGTTTGTAACTGCTCTAAATATTCGGCTGAGACCCCATAAAGTATATATATTCCTGATCGTCGTGACATTTTATGTCGATATAGCCATGTCCGTCCGTCCGTCTGTCTGTCGAAAGCATGCTAACATTCGAAGGAGTAAAGCTAGCCGCTTGAAGTTTTGCACAAATACTTCTTATTGTTGTAAGTCGGTTGGTATTGTCAATGGGTCATATGGGTCACGATCTTGGGTCTTGATTTCTTGAGCCTCTAGAGTGCGCAATTCTTATCCGATTGGAATGAAATTTTTCACGACGTGTTTTGTTATGATATCAAATACCAAGTATGGTTCAAATCGGTTCATAACCTGATATAGCTGCCATATAAACCGATATCGGGTCTTGACTTCTTGGGCCTCTAGAGGGCGCAATTCTTATCCGATTGGATTGAAATTTTGAATGACGTGTTTTGCTATGACTTCCAACAACTGTGCCAAGTATTGTTCAAATCGGTCAATGTAGATCGATCTTGGGTCTTGACTTCTTGGGCCTCTAGAGGGCGCAATTTTTATCCGATTGGAATGAAATTTTGAACGACGTGTTTTGTAATGATATCCAACAACTGTGCCAAGTATTGTTCAAATCGGTCTATAACCTGATATAGCTGCAATATAAACCGATCTGGAATCTTGATTTCTTCAGCCTCTAGAGGACGCAATTCTTATCCGATTTGCCTGAAATTGTACCCCCAAAGGGCGCAATTCTTATTCGAATTGGCTGATATTTTACACAGATCTCCAACATTTAATTGAATTGTGGTCCGTACCGGACCATATCATGATATCGCTCTAATAGCAGAGCAAATCTTTTCTTTTATACTTTTTTTTTTGCCTAAGAAGAGATGGCCGGAAAAGAACTCGACAAATGCGATCCATGGTGGAGGGTATATAAGATTCGGCCCGGCCGAACTGAGCACGCTTTTACTTGTGCTTGATATTTTTTTGTCTACTCACGCCACGTTATGTTTGCATATGTAGAAGGGTATGTAGAAGGGTGGCATATATTTGACTCATTCTCACTTCTTTTCGCAATGGATATGAGTGAAAGGGAACACAATATGATCTTGATCAATGCACAATTTATACTATTAAATAAAAATTTAATTCGTACAATTAAAAATATGTTCAGCGAATGCCTTGTTTAAGGCATTCGTTGAACATTCAATAACAAATGCGATCTCCACCTCAGTTGCAAAAAAAAAGACAGACGGACTATTAGTACAAGGAGGATATGCGGACATGTCCGTACATGGCTAAGCCGAATCAGAAGTAATTTCGGGGAAATCGGATATTAAATGCGCCTTTTTTTGGGCCCAATACCCTAAATCGAGAGATCGATCTATATGGCAAATCAGGACTGATGAGAGCCAAGTTGAAGAAGAATGTCGAGTGGCCTTACACAACTCACTGTCCCAATTTTCAGCAAAATCGGAAAATAAATGTGGCTTTTATGGACCTAAGACCCAAAATCGGCGGATCGGTCTATATATCAAGATATAGTCCGATGTAGTCCATCTTTGAACTTAACCTGCTTATGGACAAAAAAAAAAGAATCTGTGCAAAGTTTTAGCTCAATATCTCTATTTTTAAAGACTGTAGCGTGATTTCAAAAGACAGACGGACGAAAATGGCTAGATCGTCTTAGATTTTTAATATGGCCCAAATCGGTTCAGATTTGGATATAGACCGATCTCTCAAATTACAGTCTTGGCGCCATGCTAGGACCTAAAATACTCAACTAGAATCCTTAGAAAACACGACATCCAACTTTGGACGCCATTGTGGCACGTGTTATCGTTAACCCATTGTCATAATATTTCGTATTTCGTTTAGTGTGATTAAATAAACGTAGGGCATGCGTTTCAAAAAAAAAAACACTTTTTGGTTTTGGGGACACTCTAGTGGGCGACATTTGTGAGGTAGTACGCCATGTAAAAACTTCTCCCCAATGAGTTGCCGCATTGCGGCACGACGTTGGGACTCGGCTATAAAAGGAGGACCCTTATCATTAATATGTGAGAAGTTTGCCCCTGTTACTTAATGGAATGTTCATGGGCAATTTTGCAAATTTGATATGGATTCGTTAGTGGTACATTTCTCAGTGGAGGATACGTGGTTATTATATATCCGAGGTGGTGGGTATCAAAAGTTCGGACGGGCCGAATTTATTGACTTTTCACTTGTCAAGATTTTAGATTCGGTTTGCTAAACGTTTTTACTTTTTTCACCTGATTAGATATGTATTAAGGCGGGACTTTTCTTAGTTCGTTTAAAGCGTTTCCAAAAGTGTTGATTTTAATGCAATGAATTCGATTCGACTATCATTACGAAATTAACATTAAGCTAACTTATTAAACTTGCCCATGAGATAATAACATTAAATGATTTTATCTTGATCTGTATGGTTTTATCTTCCAGCTTTATTAGCTTTTGTTGTTCCCATAAATTAAATGACACTAATGAGTATGACATTTTAATGGGCTATTTACAAGTCATTATTGTGATTAATTGACTAGTCAGTGTGCCACCTCTTGTAGTAGCACTATGATAATAAGAATACAAACTTGAAATCATTTCCAATTTGTGAGGGGACAATTTGATAAACAGGAAGCTCTTGGGATATGAAATATAATATGGAAGAATCTCTTTTCTACAGTGACCATTTCGGTTTTTCTTTTTTATATCGTGGGCACTTTTAGTCTGATTTTTAAGCAGTTTTTGGATTGTAATAAAAAAATTTTATTTCCGATTTCAACATAAATAATATTTTTTTCATTTTTTGAAAGCTCCTTGGAACCAATACCCGCCCGGGTTTGAATGGCTAAAAATGCATTTAAAGAGGGTTTATTTAATATTATACATACTATTTTATAAATATACTAGCTGGACAGGGCCCGCTCCGCTACGCCTTTATTACTATTACTACTAACCAAAATTATCCTTTGAATATTTGTTTTTGACAATTAAAGAGCTATTAGTGAAATACAATGCTGCGAAAATAGTATGTGTATATAGCTTGAGAAACAGTATAACAATATAAATGCCTTTATCTGAATTCTATTGGGTTGCCCAAAAAGTAATTGCGGATTTTTTAAAAGAAAGTAAATGCATTTTTAATAAGACTTAGAATGAACTTTAATCAAATATACTTTTTTTACACTTTTTTCTAAAGCAAGCTAAAAGTAACAGCTGATAACTGACAGAAGAAAGAATACAATTACAGAGTCACAAGCTGTGAAAAAATTTGTCGACGCCGACCCAATATATGACCTTTATTCATCTATGAATTCGCTGGTCATTTAAGTTTGGATGTTAAAGACTTATTTGAGCTTAAAAGACTTTATTGGAGCCCGATATTCTCATATGGATTTTTGTAGTGGGAAGTGCCCCAGGGTGGTGGTTGGTGGGTTAAGGAGGTGGTGTGGGGTGTTTTGGGGGAAGTTGTAGGCACCCAGAAAATTGGTTCCGAAAGTGGGTATCAATTTCGTGCTTTACCTCCCAATAACTTTTATTTGAGCTCCACCTTGACATGGTCGGTAAATATGTTCGGTTTATGGGTGTTTTGAAGACTGAGGTGGTCGCCCAAACACTTAACCCTGAAAATATATCAGCATATTGCTCTACTCTCAAATATCATTTATTTGAGCCTCAAAATGGGATACTAAATACGTTTGCTAATCTCAAATACCTTTCATTTAAACCCCTTATTGCAAAAGTCAGCAAATATGTCCGGTTTGGGATATGGGCCCTTAAAACTGACAATGTCGAGCTCCACTCTCTTTAAGACCCGAATTGTCATGGCGAGCAAATATGTCCTATTTGCGGGTGGGACGTAGTTTAGACAGTTCGTCCCAAATACCTTTCATTAGAGCCCGATATTTCCATAGTCGACAAACATGACCGTTTTGGGGGGTGTTTTTGAGGGATGGGGTTGCCACTCAGTGGCTTGGCCCTGAAAATATATACCACATTCTTGTTCTACTCTAAAATACCTTTTATTTGAGCCTCATATTGCATTGGTCAGCAAATATGTCCTATTTGGGTGGATTTATGGGGTAAGGTGGCCTATAAACACTTTCTCCTGAATATTGATATCAGATTCGTATTTTTCATTAGAGACCCATATTGCCATGGTCGTAAATTTGTCCCCTTTGGCGGGTGCTTTTGAGGAGGGGTGGTTTGGATATCAGATTCGTATTCTACACTCAAATACCTTTTATGTGAGCCTCATATTGCCATGATCAGTGAATAAGTCCTGTTTGGGTGGTGTTTTGGGGAAGGGGTGGACCCTCAGAAACTTGGTCCCACAATTGGATATCAATTTCGTATTCTACTCACAAATACCATTCATTTAAGCCCCACAATGCCATTGTCGGTAAATATATCCGATTTAGGGGTGTTTTGGATGTTGGCGTGGTCCCCCAAACACTTGGTCCGACAATTGGATATCAGATACGTTTTCTACTCTTAAATACCTTTCATTTGGGCCCCATATTGTCGTAATTGGACTATACATATATTTGGTAGGTTTTGGAGTGGGGCGGCCCCTCCAGGTTCCCCATCCGAAATTTGGATACCAAATTTTTGTCTTTAGGTTACTTTAAGAGATCATACAAAATTTTGCTTGAATCGCACCACCCATCCCCGAGATCTGGTTTTTCTGAAAATTAGGGTTAGGGGGAGCGTCGGCCCCCCTTCAGATATCAAAAAACGTAGTACCCTATTTTCACCACGGGATCATTATGCACCATCTGTGAAATTTTAAAAAAAATCGGTTCAGCCGTTTTTGAGTCTATAAGTAACAAACAAACCAACAAACAAATAGATTTTTATATATAAGACAGAAGAAGATGGTGTGTAACGTCGTCTGGACTCGGCAATAAGCAGAACGTTCCTTATCATTGAGCTTAAACTTGAATCGATTAGCATTAATTGATATGAGAGAAGTACCCCCATTGTGCATCTATGGAATGTTAATGAAAAATTTGCAATTTACATGCAATGTCTTGTGAAAAATGTTGACATTTTTTTTATACCCACCACCGAAGGATGGGGGTATATTTATTTTGTCATTCCGTTTGCAACACATCGAAATATCCATTTCTGACCCTATAAAGTATATATATTTCGGACTATATCTTGATATAGCCCCCACAAGGACCGATCCGCCAATTTAGGGTCTTAGGCCCAATAAAAGCCACATTTATTATCCGATTTTGCTGAAATTTGGGACATTGAGTTGTGTTAGGCCCTTCGATATACTTCGTCAATTTGGCCCAGATCGGTTTAGATTTGGATATACCTGCCATATAGACCAATCCTCCGATTAAGGGACTTAGGTCCTTAAAAAACGCATTTATTTTCCGATGTCGCCGCAATTTGGGACAGTGAGTTGTGTTAGGCTCTTCGACGTCCTTCTTCAATTTCACTCAGATCGGTCCAGATTTGATAATAGCTGCCATATAGATCGATTTCTCGATTTAATGTTTTGGGCCCATAAAAGGCGCATTTATTGTCCGATGTTACTGAAATTTGGGACAGAGAGTTAAGTTAAGCCCCTCCACATATTTCGGCAATTTGGTCTAGATCGATCAAGATTTGGATATAGCCGCCATATAGACCGATATCTTGATTTAAGGTCTTGGCCCCATAAAAGGCGCATTTATAATCCGATTTAACTGAAATTTGACACATTGACTTATGTTAGGCTTTTCGACATCCATGTTGTATATGGTTCAGATCGGTTTATTTTTGGATATAGGTACTAAAAAGACCAATATTTTGTTATACACAATTGAACAATGACTTGTACTTATTAGTATTTGGTCCAAATCGGAACATATTTCGATATAACTGCTATGGGACATAAGGTATGAAATTTTCACTGGATTTTGATGAAAGGTGGTTTACATATATACCCGAGGTGGTGGGTATCCAAAGTTCGGCCCTAAAAGTTCTTGATTAGCAAATAGAAAAATACTTAAGAATTTTTCTATTTGCACGGCTTTTCGGTTTCTTGAACAAAGGTACAAACTTGTCATTTTGATCCTCATTTAAAGATTTTTATTTATATTACATAAAATTTTTCCGAAAATAATTTACAAAAAACTAGGAATTTTGTTTAAAGGTCGACCAAAGTTTTTCCAGTGTGGAAGAACCGAAAGGGCGCGCTATGCGTCCAGCCCCAGTTGGGCCATTTCAATCCAAAGAATATCATTGAATGTTAATCGGATAAAAGTTATAGCCAGGTGAAAAGTGGACGGATTCAACACCCTGTATCTTACCCTGTATTTAAGATATGGCCCACAAAAATATGTCTGTGTCCTCTTAGAACATTTTTTTAAGCTCCGATCGATATATTAAAGTTGCTGACTTATTTCCAAGACAATTGATGGGTTTTATTTAATTAAAGCGCAAAACAAGTTTCCAGTGCAGACTTGCCATGTTTGCCATAAGGTGGTAACGCCATTTACCAACCTTTCTAAACAATACAAGGAAAAAAGTGAATATATTTGTGAAATTAATAAATAAAATTTTTAAAACATGTGTGGGCATAGAAGTGAAATAAAATGTATTAAGACTTGTGCATGGTATTCTATAAATAAGTGGTTTTAATTTTGTCATTCATAATAGAGGCATTTCTGCAGGCTGACGACAGATGTTCTACATAAGCCAGCACTGGTAATTTATCCAGGAGTTCGTTGTCCTGTTACTAAAATTGTCATTGCGCTGCACTAAAATAAAACACAGCTAATACATTTGTTACTATATTTTGTTTGCTTGCAAACACTTTGACTATTTAGCAATATATTGCGGTAATAGTAACAGTTTTTTTTTTCAAAATTTTTCTCTAAATAAAGCTCTCGAAGTGTTGTCAACCAATTCATTCCGTGACTCATCAGTACGGCATGCCAAACACAAAATTGTATCGCATTCAGCATCAAGAAAACATTATGGCTTAGAATACTTAATCATGATTAAAATCGGTTTTAGAAAATCACAGAAAGGTCAACTACTTCCAATAAATGCAACTTTATCTCGATTTGGAGTTATTGGTGATTTTTTTTTTATTTTTTATTTTGTTATGAGAATTTCCTTTTTTGTTGGCAAATGTTTTCTTGCAGAACTTTAATTCCCAAGGACATATTGTCTGCGGGTATCTGTCAAGAAATCTGACTAACTGTTTTATCATTCAATTCCGCCATAGAATGACACTCTATCAAATATCAATCATATGGTCGCTCATTCATTGCGATCAATCTATCTGGCCAAGTGCACGTTGTCGCATGTGAACTGAGACGAAAGCAAAACAAAACAAAACAAAAGACTCAAGCAACGAACTCGATGGAAGCGATTTAATACTTCACGAAACAGAAATTAATTTATTGAAATCCCAAATAAGCCCCATAAAATTGATCAATTGCTGTTTTCATTAATTCAAACGGTACCCCAGTCCACAAAAACCGAATAAAACAATTCAATAAAATAACTGAGATAGAAAAAGAAAAAAAAAAAAACAAAAACCATATAAGCAACAGCTACAATGACTGAAATAAATGCCAGAAACGAAAAATGGACTACCGCTTAAGCGGAGAAAAGGAAAATCCACTCTAAATGAGACAAAAAACTGTCGGCCACAGAGCCGAGACCAACCAACCACACGTTAAAATATTATTTTTTAATTTGACAGTTGAGAAATCTTAACCGATTGACTATTGACACTTTTACGATTAAACGAATGAAAAGCGTCGTCATCGTTAAAAATATTTCTATAATAAAAATGGTGCGATCGACACTGAGTGCCTGAATGCCTGGTGGATGGATGTGGCTCGTATGAATGCTGTATGTACGAGTCCGAGACATACTTACTACTGGTACTATTCGTTTATTCAATATCAATATCAAGACAGTATGTTATCAAAGCGTCAATCAACACTTTACAAACAGTTTGTGTTGCAGCGACAGCGGACGGCCGGCAGCAGTCCCCAGAGCGTGCAGCAACAGCAGTAGCCGCGGCAGCAATAACACACGCCTTACAGTGATCCGAGTATGCATATGGGAAACCGTACAACACTAGTTATTCCAAACAAGCAAATGCGAATGGAGATGATAAAATTCCTGAATAACTTAAGAGAGTGTTCCGTACACCAACTAGCGTATAGTCACATGTCCGCCTATGACGCTGAACGCCTGTGTTCGAATCCTGGCGAGACCATAGTAAAAAATTTTCAGCGGTTGCCTCCTAATGCTGGCAACATTTGCGAGGTACTATGCCATGTAAAACTTCTCTCCAAAGAGGTGTCGCACTGCGGCACGCCGTTCGGATTCGGCTATAAAAAGGAGGCCCCTTATCATTGAGCTTAAACTTGAATCGGACTGCATTCATTGATATGTGAGAAGCTTGCCCCTGTTCCTTAGTGGAATGTTAATGGGCAAAATTTGCAGTTTCCAACATTTAGAATGCGGTATATCATATATACTACTTGATGTACAAGACGTTAGGTTAAAAAGTGGGTGCTTATATTAATCCACCCCATTCCTCTATTGACATACACCTAAGCCAGTAATCGGGTTGAGTGTAATTCAGTAATTCCTTTCTACTTACGAAATCCCCAATTCTTTCTAATTGGGCGAAATGACAGATCTAGCGCCTCAAAACTTGTGGCGCTTAGGGAAAATTTAACTTTATTACGCTTATATTTTTTTTTGGTTGAGAATAGATTAAGCTACACTCATTGAAAAATGTTTACTGAAAGTAGCAAACACTGTCCGCTGAAAATTAGTAGTTTATTTTGCTGCTATTACAGCAGTAGTTCTGCAGTAGTTTAGAGCAGCAGGCTTACTGCTGAAAAGTTTCTTGTTTGCATACTCAACCAAACTTGTAATTCAAAACAGCAAAAATGTTTGCAAAAACGGCAGTTTTCGTCTGCTGCAAAGCAGACATTACTGCTGTTTCAACAAACTAGGGCTGCTGTATTAACAAACAACAGCAAACGAAATTTGCTGTTTTAAGTACAAACATCTGCTGAAAACAAACTTTTATGCCATTTTTGTACCCACCACTCATTCAGTTTGCAACACATCGAAATATCCATTTTCGACCCTATAAAGTATATATATTCTTGATCAGCGTAAAAATCTAAGACGATCTAGACATGTCCACCCGTCTGTCTGTTGAAATCACGCTACAGTCTTCAAAAATAGAGATATTGAGCTGAAATTTTACACAGATCCTTTGTTTGTCCATAAGCAGGTTAAGTAAGTAAAAGGCGTTAAGTTCGGCAGGGCCGAACTTTGAATACCCACCGCCTCGGATATATAGGGTGATTTTTTTGAGGTTAGGATTTTCATGCATTAGTATTTGACAGATCACGTGGGATTTCAGACATGGTGTCAAAGAGAAAGATGCTCAGTATGCTTTGACATTTCATCATGAATAGACTTACTAACGAGCAACGCTTGCAAATCATTGAATTTTATTACCAAAATCAGTGTTCGGTTTTTGCAAGCGTTGCTCGTTAGTAAGTCTATTCATGATGAAATGTCAAAGCATACTGAGCATCTTTCTCTTTGACACCATGTCTGAAATCCCACGTGATCTGTCAAATACTAATGCATGAAAATCCTATCCTCAAAAAAAAATCACCCTTTATATGTAAACCACATATCGTCATAACCCGGTGAAAAATGCATAACTTATGTCCCCATAATAGCTTAATCGAAACATGGTCCGATTTGGACAAAATTCGACACGGATATTGAGAAGTCTAATAAGTACAACTCATTGTTCAATTTTGCATTGTAGAACAAATTATTGGGGTTTTTGGTAGCCATATTCAAATATAGACCGATTTGAACCATATACGACACGGATGTCGAAAAGCCAAACATAAGTCTTTAATAAGCTCTTTAAAATTTCAGCGAAAATGGATTATAAATGTGCTTTTTAGGGGCCCAAGACCTTAAATCGAGAGTTCGGTCTATATGGCAGCTATATCTAAATCTGAACTGATCTGGACCAAATTGAAGTGGGACATCGACTGGCCCAACACAACCCACTGTCCCAAATTTCAGCAAAATCGGATAATAAATGTGACTTTTATGGGCCTCAGACCCTCAGTTGCTGGTCGGTCTGTATGGGGGCTATATCAAGATAAAGTCCGATAGCCCATCTTCGAACTTAACCTTCTTATGGACAAAAAAAGAATCTGTGCAAAGTTTCAGCTCAATATCTCTATTTTTAAAGACTATAGCGTGATTTCAACAGGCAGACGGACGGACATGTCTAGATCGTCTAAGATTTTCACGCTGAGACATTGGTGCATTTCCTTTGTCATTGCCTGGCTTTCGCGTCTAACAGATACCGGCACTTAGTTGGAGACACAATACCAGACATGAACCAACTTAGGGGAGTGCCGGTATCTGTTAGACGCGAAAGCCAGACAATGACAAAGGAAATGCACCAACGTCTCATATATTCTTGATCAGCGTGAACATCTAAGACGATCTCACGTCCTACCGACTGTTTAGCTGTTCCACAGTCTTACATGAGCATTCGTCGCCCACGTCCTTAACTTGGACTCGAAAGGCTTCAGGTTAGCCAAGTTTATTGAAGGTTGCATTTTCCCAGGCCACTGTGCGACAGCCAAAGTAGCGGCTAACAAACAAAACCTACTGCACTCTGCCATATTTATAAGATCATTCTGTGAACCTTTGCAAAGTTTTTTTTTTTTTTTTGGAGTGACCACATTCTGCATTACAAAGAGTAAAGGCGACTTAACAACAGAGGTAACGCATTTGGATCAGATTCGCACTTACATTCGCACAAAATTTTTGAATAACTACGAGGTATGTTAAACAAGTTGGGTCAAAATACTTGCAACATGTGTATACCCTACACCACTATGTGGTATAGAGTATTATAAACTTTGTGTATTTGTGTGTCACATCCCGAAGGAAGTCTTTAAACGATTGGCAAGTTTAAAGATCGACTCTGAATCAGTTTATCATTTCATCTGTACATGTCTGTCTGTCTGTCTGTCTATGTTAAATTTTAATCAAAATACAGCGTTCAGCGTATTTTTCCGCCAATCTTCTCAAAATGTATTTTTGTGGCCTATACTAAGTGTACTGAGTTTGGTTGGAATCAGGTTCAGATTTAGATAGAGCTGTCATTTAATGATATAGCCCAATTTATGCTTATAGGTTAATTGTGGGGTATTATAAAGTCAGCACATCTGGCTTTTGACTTTCCTTGCATTTGTATCTTACAGGAGAAGATTATACGAAACGCTAAAAAACGGAAATGTGGGACCAAAGATGGAAAACTTATGTTGCCCTCCTACGGCGATCACAGCGGCTTCGATGCAAAGTCAAGTGGAAGGCGATAGGAAGATTCCGATTCACAAAATAGTGTCACATTTGACAGCTCTTGCCAGTTCACAGATGTACTCAGGAATTTTTATTCGCCTTCTTCTTTTCTTGTATGTACAAATGAAAACTTCATGTATTCATTCATTCCGTTGGCAATACCTGCTAGGGTATTGAATTGCTCTAAATATATTGAAATTTGCAGCCGAAAAAATGGGTATAATTTGTTTTGCATTTTCCTCCCTCATCTCAGGGTCTTCCAAAATTGCCAGACTATCCTCATTGAACAATCAATTGTTGGCCAATGTAAAGTGACAAAGCTACACTGTTCTTAAGCCATTTTGCTGTTGTTTGTGAGAGTTGATTCAGTCGGGCTAGTATCACTGCCACAGTCACTGCTACTGCTGAAAATGCATGAGGCTGCTTTTGGGTTGTTGATCAAGTGAAAATGTCGCTGCAATTGACATTTTGACAAATACCGACACTTTTGTACTTACGTTCGGACGTACATACGCTCAAGCCGCATTGGTTTTGCGCCGAGGTACTTACGTTCAGTTGTCCACTGTCCACTTTTCGTTCATTATAGTCCCAACTTTATAAAATGTTGGCCGCGATCGAGTTGTGTGCACTAACTTTGGTACGTACGTTCACTTAGTGCATCTCGTTTACAGCAGACGCGAAGCTTGAGGAGTAGTCCAGAAGTTGGTGTCCATATGAGCTCCTGAAATCGCTTCTGCAATAAGGCTGATGGAGTGACGTTGTGTGAATGCAAACGCGCATGGGTAGCGCAGCATGTGAATGAATTGAGCTGAGCTGAGCTGAGCTTAGCGTAGCGAATGATGTCTGCGCTGTCCTGTCTGAGTGTCCACAGGTGATCTGGTTCGAAATACATCAGCAACTTGCAGGAATAACAGCAACAAAAACAGCAATAGCAACACCAGCACTAAACTGACCGACTACTGTGCAAAATATATGGGCAGTGGAACAGAATGTCCCAAAGAGTAACGTTTAATCCAATTTTTCAAACTGAAAAGATCTTAAGCTACCGTTTGTTTCGGCTTTCTGCCTGCTTATGCCACTAAAGCGCTTGTCTCTCCTCCAAAATACCACTTAAACTGTTTTTCGTTGGCTTAACGTGATCTATGACTAGCTATTCCCATGGAAACCCAATAAATATTTTGAGTTAAAGTTGAACTTTGTCAGCAATAGCAGAGCTCATTGCGTTTTGCTGTTTATATAAAATTGACATTGGGAAATAGATTTACTTTTGAATAAATCAACGGCCATCTAAGCGGATTCACATGCCATAAACATTTCTGCAGTTACACAGAAAAAATTTATACCTAAATTTGACCAATTAAACATGGCGTTGACTTAAAAGAACTTTTCAAACAAAGTGTTAATAGCTTTAATTATTTTTGACATTGAAAGCCGGTTTTTTTACCATAACAAGTGGCATGCGTTGAACATATTTTGAATTGTACAAATGAAATTGCTATTTGCAAATTGCAAATTTTGCCCATGAAGATTCCACTATGGAACAGGGTCAATCTTCTCACACATCAATGAGGGCAGTCCGGTTCAAATTGAAGCTCAATGATAAGGGGCCTCCTTTTATAGCCGAGTCTGAACGGCGTGCCACATGGCTTTTGCATGGCTTAGTACCTCACAAAAATTGCCAGCATTAGGATTAGGGGAAAACCACCACCGAACTTTTTTTTCTGATGGTCCCGCTAGGATTTGAATCCAGGATTTGAATCAGCCTCATAGGCGCTACGAACGCCTCCAGCGTTCTATTGTGTCCTCTTTCGCACATATTTAATGCGAAGATGTGAGAATGAGCCAAATATAAGTCTAGTTTCTATCATACACATACCCATAGTGGAGTAGCTACACTGGAACAAGTAAAAAGGCACCTCTGGTATACATGTAAACCTCCTTTCAAAAAAACCCAGCAAAAAGCAGTTATATCAAAATATGATCCGATTTGGACCAAATACTAATAAGTACAAGTCATTGTTCAATTATGTATAACAAAATATTGGTCTTTTTAGTAGCTATATCTAAAAATAAACCGATTTGAACCATATACAACATGGATGTCGAAAAACCTTACATGAGTCAATGTGTCAAATTTCAGTTGAATCGGATTGAAAATCGAATTTTGGGGCCAAGACTTTAAATCGAGATATCGGTCTATATGGTAGCTATATGCAAATCTTGATCGATCTGGACCAAATTGCAGAAATATGTGGAGGGGCTTAACTTAACTCTCTTTCCCAAATTTCAGCAACATCGGACAATAAATGCGCCTTTTATGGGCCCAAAACATTAAATCAAGGGATCGGTCTATATGCCAGCTATATCCAAATCTGGATCGATCTGAGTGAAATTGAAGAAGGATGTCGAAGGGCTTAACACTACTCACTGTCCCAAATTGCGGCGATGTCGGACAATAAATGCGCTTTTTATGGCGCCCAAAATCTAAAACCGAGAGATCGGTCTATATGACAGCTATATCCAAATCTTGACCGATCTGTGCCATAATGCAGAAATATGTCAAGCGGCTTAACTTAACTCACTGTCCCAAACTTCGGCGACATCGGTTAATAAGTGCGCCTTTTATGGGCCTAAGTTCCTAAATCGGAAGATCGGCCTATATGGCAGCTATATCCAAATTTGAACCGATCAGAGAGAAATTGACGAACGATGTCTAAGGGCCTAAGACAACTCACTGTCCCAAATTTCAGTAAAATCGGATAATAAATGTGGCTTTTATGGGCCTAAGACCCTTAATCGGAGGATCGGTCTATATGGCAGCTATATCCAAACCTGAACCGATCTGAGCCAAATTGACGGAGAATATCGAAGAGCCTAACACAACACACTGGCCCAAATTTCAGCAAAATCGGATAGTAAATGTGGCTTTTGTTGGCCTAAGACCCTAAATCGGCGGATCGGCCTATATGGGGGCTATATCAAGATATAGTCCGATCCATCTTCGAACCTAACCTGTTTATGAACAAAAAAAAAAAATCTGTGCAAAGTTTCAGCTCAATATCTCAATTTTTGAAAACTGTAGCGTGATTTAAACAGACAGACGGACGGACATGTCTAGATCGTCTTAGATTTTTACGCTGATCAAGAATATATGTGGTGGGTATAAAAGACAGCTAAAACGATTGAATGATTCTATACATTTATTTCTATCTACAATACATGGGGGGTTCTCTACTCATTTAGTTTGTCGCTCTGTATGAGGGCTATGTCAAGAAATATGAAAAACAAACGGAAAATAGCAATGCAACAAACAAAAAATTTTTGGAATTGGCTAATAGCTACTATTGTCACAACGATGCCCGGACAGACAAACGAATAGACGGACGGGCATAGCTGAGTCGATCGGAAACCCGCGTCCAAACCAAGTTCTACAAAGTCCTCAAAATTGTTTTACATAAATATTTAAAAATTTTGTCAATTCAATCTGTTTGTCTCTCTTGTTAGGAATTACAAAAGTGGATTTGTTTTTTTTTTCAAAATCATTGCTTAAAATAAGCGTTTTTGAGTGTTTGTTTCAAGAAATTTCCATTTCGGTATTTTTGATGCCACCATTGTTTGCTGGGTGTATGTTAACTTCATTGGAACGTTTTACCTATTTTCTGCTTTAGCTCTTAGGAGGTTTCATTGTGCTCTCGGAACTCCCCATAGGGTAATTAGTATACGTTGTTATTGTTGACTGTTACGGCCTGATGCTCAATGTTCATTGTTTTATCCTTCGCCTTTCCCGGTTAGAAAGCCGCAGTGGCAGTCTCGGCATCAGCAGTCAGAGCCCCCCCCCCCCCCCCACCCCTTTAACTGCAACATAAAAGTGCCGCTGATGTACGTAACTTTTAGCAGTCTAAGACGATGACGGCAAAGGAAGGCGAAAAAAAAAAATAAAACAACAGCATTTGACAAAAATGTCGCTATGCTTGTCTATGCCTGATCTTTAGTGTTTGCAATAAAAAACAGCACAAAATGCAAACAAAAATAAAAATTAAAATGGTGAAAGAAGCGACGAAAAACCTTTTGGCCGACGTGTCATTTGTCCCATAATGTATGAAACAAATTTCCAAACTGGCAGCCACAATAGAAAAAACCACTTGTTTTCCACATCAAATTTTGCTTTTTATTTCCCAAACGTGTTTGAAAGTCGTCGAGAGGTTACGAGAGGATGGATGACCAGACGCAGATGAGGTGGAAAACTTTTTAAGGCCATCTCCATATTTCTGGGCCTTCCATAGCTCCGTGTCGTGCCACACGTATTTGTTATAGTTTTTAGTGGTGTTGGTGCCGCATAGAATATTCTATGCAAACATAACTGAAAATGGTTAACCACCAACAACGGCGCATCTGATGGGGGCGACATCTCTGGCTGGAAAGTACTGCGTTAACCTACTGCCTCTTCCTGCAGCCCAATCGCTTCCTATGACAATGTTGATACTAGTTAACAGAATGTTTTTTTTTCTATCATTTTGCAGTTGTTATGTCCACCGCCGTGTAGCAGATGTTCTCTCATGCATGCAATTCATATGTTCCGTAAGACCAAGTGCTCTTTGGAGCATTAGCGGTTAGGTTTGTTTTGGGCTCTTGTTTTTTGTTGTTTTTTTATGTATCTTATCCGTCGGCGTTTATGTTTTAACACAATTTGCCATAATTGGTGTACAAATTGTTGACAATTTCCTTGGAGAAACGTTTCGTTTTCACCATTTTTGTTTCGTAGAGCATTGAAGCTTGACGACTTTCAAGCGCTGAAATCGGTTGCATGCGAAAATGAAGAACGATTCACAAAAAAAAAAGAAACCAACACATATCCAAGTTGTTGGTTTAGTATAATGTTACGGTATCTGAGAGTTTGTGTCTTTAGTCTGTTTTACGAAATTCGTGGGAATAGTAAGTATTGTGCACATTTGCCATCATCGATCACCACGCATGGTGGTTTGTGTAGCTTGTAATTCATGTAAAAGGTGATCTTTCATGATTATTTAACTATTAGAACAATGAGGGAGTTTAATTTACTTTTTGGAGTTTGGTTACTTTACTATATGTGTTCATTTGAAGGTATTCTATTGTATATTTACATAATGTCGCCCTTCAAAAAAGACGGGACAGGATGTATGACAGCTTTATCTCCACCACCATAAAAGACAGGAATATGTATGAATGTCTTAAAGTTTTAAGCGAAATCGGGTGTGTCTTTTATGGGCCGATGATCTATAAACGGGAGATCAGCCTACATGGCAGCTCATCCTAATATCGTCCGATCTCGTCTATTGCGGCTTACTGTTCTGAATTTTAAGCGAAATCGGGTAATGAAAGCTGTGTAGGGGTCAAATTCACCGCACTGAACAAGAAGTCAATTCTAGAGATAGGTCAATATGGGGTCTATATCAAGATATATCTATATCGATATAGTCCATCTTCAAAATTAAACTGCCTATGGTAAACAAATAAAAAGGCGTTACATTTGGCCGGGCCGAACTTTGGATACCCACCACCTCTGGTATATATGTAAACCACCTTTCGTCAAAATCCGGTGAAAGATGCATACCTTGTCCCCTATAGCAGCTATATCGAAATTTGGACAAAATACATATAAGTACAAGTAGTTGTTCAATTGTGTATAACAAATTTTGGTCTTTTTGGTAGCTATATTTAAAAATATACCGATCTGAACCTATACAACACGGATGTTGAAAAGCCTAACATAAGTCACTGTGTCAAATTTCAGTGAAATCGGATAATAAATGCTCTTTTATGGGGCCAAAACTTTAAATGGAGATATCGGTCTACATGGCAGCTATATCCAAATCGGGACCGATTTGGGCCAAGTTGCAGAATAATGTCAAATAGCTTAACACAACCCACTGTCCCAAATTTCGGTGAAATTGGATTATAAATGTGCCTTTTATGGCCCCAAAACCTTGAATCGAGAGATCGGTCTATATGGCAGATATATTTAAATCTGAACCGATATGGGCCAAATTGAAGAAGGATGTAGAAGGTTCTAACACAACTCACAGTCCCAAATTTAGGCGACATTGGACAACAAATGCGCCTTTTAGGGGCTCAAAACCTTAAATCAAGAGATCGGTCTATATGGCAGCTATATCCAAATCTGGACCGATCTGTGCATTATTGCTGAAGTATGTCTATGTGTCAATATATGTGGCTTTTATGGGCCTAAAACCTTAAATCGAGAGATCGGTCTATATGGCAGCTATATCCAAATCAGGACCGATCTGAGCCAAATTGAAAATGGTTCTCGGGGGGCGTAACATAACTCACTGTACCAAATTTTGGCAAAATCGGACAATAAATGCGCCATTTATGGGCCCAAAACCTTAAATCGAGAGATCGGTCTATATGGCAGCTATATCCAAATCTGGACCGATCTGGGCCAAATTGACGAAGGATGTCGAAGAGCCTAAGACAACTCACTGTCTCAAATTTCAGCAAAATCGGATAATAAATGTGGCTTTTATGAGCCTAAGACCCTAAATCGGCGGATCGGTCGAACTGGGGGCTATATGAAGATATAGTCCGATATAGGCCCCGAAATTAAGCTGCTTATGGACAAAGAAAGAATCTTTGCAAAATTTCGGCTCAATATCTTTATTTTCAAGAGTGTAGCGTGATTGCAACTGATCGACGTACAGACGGACGGACATGTCTAGATCGCCTTGGATTTTTACTCTCATGAAGAATATATAATTTTATAGGGTCGTAAATGGATATTTCGATGTACTGCAAACGGAATGACAAAGCGAATTTACCCCCATCCTTCGGTGGTGGGTGTAAAAATTAAGCGTGCAAAGTTTCAGCTCAATATCTTTATTTAGGGTTCATGTAGCGTGACTTCAACAGACGGGCGGACATGGTGAGATGGTTTTGAATTTTACGACGATGGAAATGTAAATTTTTACGATATCGTGAATTCGCATCACAAATACGCCATATAGACCGATCTCCCGTTTTGTTTTTTTTTTTTCAAAAATTCCCTGTTTGTAGCCTTTGGGATTCTTTTGAAGGCCGTTCTTTCTTTCCGCATATTGCAATATCATTGCCGCTTACAAACATCGTTTAGTCGCCATATTTCGAAAGGCTCATTATACCCTACATAATGGCTGTCTAACAGGGTATTATAAAGTAATGCCTTTGTTTGTAGCATCAGGAAGTAAGGGAAATAGACGCATTAATCGCTTATGGGCTTGATCTAGCCTTGTCTGTCTTTCTTTCAATCCATGTTGAATTGTGATTTAAGTATAGAAAGCAATTTTCATCCGGTATCTTGAAATTTGGTGCAGACATCTTTTTTTTTGGGTAAGAGACGAAGCCTTTTAAACAGTAGGTTCAGATTTAGAAATAGCTTCCATACATATTGTATTTTCGACCGATTTGCATTAATATTGCAATAAGATAATATTTTTCAACCGAACCTTATGATATTTGGCACAATGAAATATCGTATGACCAATGGGTTGATTATAGATAGCAACAAACGTTCAATTGAGTATTCGCATGGCAAATGGTGCCGGTATATAATAAATAAATCAAAGCAAAAAGGTTTAAAAGCTGGGAGATATCATGACCCAAATTGTCTTTGTGAGCAAATACGTCCTATTTGGGGGTTGTTATGGTGGTGGGACGTGTTGATAATGTTGATATCAGATAGGTCGTCTACTTCCACATATCTTTAATTTGAGCCCCATATTTCCATAGTCGGCAAACATGACCGGCTTAAGCGGTGTTTTGGAGGATGGGCGGCCACTCAGTGAGTTGTCCTTGAAAGTATATATCGGATTCGTGTTCCACTTTGAAATCCATCTTATTTGAGCCTCATATTGCAATAGTCAGAAAATACTTACCATTTGGGTGGTGTTGTGGGAATGAGGTGGTCTCGTAGACACTTTTCCCGAATATTGATATCAAATTCGTGCTTTACTCCCAAAGAACTTTCATTTGAGCCCCATATTGCTATGGTTGTAAATTTGTCCCCATAGGGCCATAGGGGGATCTTTTTGGTGAGAGGCGGCCCCCCAAACACTTGGTCCCATATTTGGATAATAGATTCGTATTCTACATTCAAATACCTTTTATTTAAGCCCCATATTCCCATGGTCAGTAAATAAGTCCTGTTTGGGGGGTGTTTTGGGAAAGAAAATAAATAAGTTCTGTTTTAGGTTTTCAAAGTCTGACATCGCATTTGGATGACCAGGTTCACCGGGTCTTTTGATGGAATTCTTTTTTTTTCCTATGCAGCAGACAATTTGACCTTATTGTGTAGTTAACGTTACAGTGACAATTCTGTAACAGCATGTGCTCTAATCCACCAAATGTGTTTTGCATGACTGAATCATTTAGAGATTTTGAAATCACGATGATAAACGCTTCTGGGGTTTCGAATAATGCTCCGTATTCCTGGCGAAGTTGAATGCTGTGCTTCTAGTCGGGAGTTTGGCGGTAGGGGTATCACTATCACTGAAATGAAATCGGAGATAACATAACATTAAGTGAACATTTAGCATGTTCGTGTCTTAAGTCTTTTGTTTCAAACAGCCATTTGTGCCATTATACACTTTTGTTTAATAATCACATTAAATTTGCATTTTAATTGACAACAAATTATTATAGAACAGAATTACAACAAGCAGTGTTCCACAAAAACCAAATAGAAACCTACAAAAGCAACAACAATAAGATAATAGCAATAAAATCGTTAACAAAGCACCAACATCACCACCACAACCACCACCAACATCACCACCACAACCACCACCAACACCATCAGATCCGCTCTCATATCTCTTCCATTGATTGCAGTCAATTGCTATTGAGTGCGGCTTTTGTTTGGCTTTTGTGTGTGTGTGTGTGTGTGTGTGTTTTTTTGCCTCGAGTATTTATACAAAAAAAAAAAAAAAAAACACAACACATTCATACAATTAACAAATTCCCCATTGTTCTTGCTCGGAATTTATAATTATAACAATTCAACAACAATTCATAATTCACGGCCATCTCATGACAGTTGCATTTTAATAATATTTTTGAGCTCTTTGTAAAGTTTCGAATTGGACGAAATTCGAATGAATTTGAACTGCATTTAATAGCGCCAATTGCTATCGTGTAACCGAGGACCGCTATGTAAGCCAATGGCTTCAATTTGAAAAATATTGAATACGTGAAGAGAAAAAACTGCAAAAAGGCGCATAAAATAAATCGTGTTTTGTCCCGCTTTGTGTGATTCAGATTCAGATGCCGTTACGACGTCTGGAGTCTGCTATGTGTTGTGTAAAACATTTGTTGCATGTCGTGCTCAGATGCAATTCAAAAAAAAAAACTATGAAAAATATGACACTGTGATGGCTTTAAGTTTTCTTTTCGATTCGTTGGTATTTCTCGAAGACTGTTTCAGCTATTGTCGCAATTCGGTTAAATGAGAAAAATATGTTCAACACTTTTGTTGTTCACTGTGACACGCTATGATAGATTTATGAGTTGTAATTTAGCCACATACTTAGGTAAACTGCAGCACCAATCAGATGTGGCTAAATCGTATTGAAGGAGGAATAATGGTCACTTTGACAGGGTAAAGCACACCGGTGGAAATGTCAAGAGCGCAACGGAAGCAAAACCAAGAACTTTGTTTACTCGAGCCGCTATAACACGGCATGTATATGTCTTATGATATGTCACTTTTTGTATTCACATGTATTTCAAAATGTATGTTAAAATTGTCAATTTACATACGATTCATCATCTGTATGTTATTTTCGTATGACATAACCTAAAAATGTGAGCAAATCTGACTTTTTTATGCGTAAAATTTGTTAAAGTTGTGAGAAATTTGTGAAAACAATTTAATTTGGGGTTGCTTCCATCGACTGACAACAAAAGCAGCTGATTTCATGACGTTTTCTTTGCCGAAGGAATGAAAAGTGATTTCCATATGTAAGTTTAATTTGTATCACACGACATGTACAACTCAACATGTGCTAAATTTTACATGTCATAGGGCACCTATATACCGTGTAATAGAGCCTTTGATTTTTCGCCTAAGCCCCTTGGTGAGAAGTGCTCCAGTAAAGTTATTGTCTCGTGAGCATGCGTGAAGGTGAGTCAAAATAAAAAGTTTCTGTGTAAGCGTGATTAGAATGTTTGTCTTGTGAGTTCGTATTGCATAAAGTGTCACCCATATGACAAAAAATTTCATTATTTTGTGAATTGCTAATGTGACATTGAAAGCAGAGGTCTCCATTTTGTTTGTTATTGTGTTCCACTACATATGATATCTGTAATTATTTATTGCTATAAAAAAACCCTCTCTTGTTGGTCATTTTTCTTTCCCAAAAGCCTTACATCTACGTATGCAGCGGAACTTGATCATCGTTCATTCATTTGCAATGGCAAAAATAAACGAAAAATGTAAACAAAGGAAAAACTGCCCATTGAAGTGGATGGTCTGTGTGATCGTTGGTGCCACAAAATGTTGCACTAGACAACCGTGAAATTCCACCTCTTCGCTTGTGGTCGGCTAGCCATGGCCTATGGCGTAGTCGTTGATCTAAAGTAGGCAGAGCCTATTTTGATGTCTTCATTATAATTTTTGGGGTTACATGGGTTTTCCGTCGTCATTCGTTTAAAGTGAATTGCTTTTATTCAGACGAGTACAACGACATACAACCGGGTAGACGTCCATGAATATGCAGCGCGTATCTCAATGGTACTTAACATATACATATGCATGTGCTGAACTCACATTTGCCGTATGGGAAGATATGGGCACCTAGATTTTTTGTCCAGCATTCACAATGAACCTTAACAAATTGCTCAATTCTTTTAGCCAAGTTTAGTGAGACAAAAAAATGGCGGTAACTTACAAGTGCGTGGGTAGTGTGTTAAAATTACTTTTCAAGCGAACCCTCCTCACTCACCACCACTCCAAGTAAATCACAAATATTTGCTATAAAATTTTTCACAGTATCATAGTTGTTGATTTTGTCCATAAGGCCATAGGAAAATAAAGTCATTAATAAAACTAAAAACACACAAACGATGCCATACTCCGTCCATATTCTCATGTGGAGCTTTAGCCCAAATGCCTAGGCAATTTATGGTTATATCTTTTGCTCTTAAATATGTAGTTAGATTCCAGCATAAAAAACCACGCAAGCCAATGGTAGGTAGGTTCGACGATATCCATGACGTTTAACACCAGTACTAATTTTATGCATTGAATATGTTGCACTTGTTTGCATTTACCACCATACTCCCTAAAAAGGACAAATATGAATAATGATGGCTTTGTACCTACAGCATATTCTATGACTAATGTGAGTGCATGTAATCTAAATTGTGTCATTGTTCCGAAAGGATTACCACTAAAATTTGTTTGATATATCTTCTCATCCACAAATTTAGAGATAAGGTTCGTAGAAAACAATTGATCCATATTTCGGATATGGGCTCATAATGACTATAATGGACTGCAAGAAGAATTTTAACGCAAAATAATATTTTTTACGTTATTTCACCCAAGGGGGAGTGAGTCGAGCTAATGATGATGTGAGTGGACATCACTAGAAATTGAAGGATGTAATTGATTACTGAGAAGAAATTGCCAGACAACAGATGGATTTGATCACAGACAACAACCCTTCGGCATACATTTCAACCATGGCGAATGCTATCTTCAGTATCGTAGTGTTGCTCACTAATCTTTGTTGTGCAGCATTTATTCGATCTTGAAATATTTCACACAATCGGATACTGTCTGCCTGCAGACTTAGGCGTTCTCTGTTTTCATTACAAATAGAGCAAGTAACCAGTAAGGAAGGGAAAAAGTCTAGCGGTGTTGACTGTATAATACCCTAAACCTACCCTATAAGTACAATGTGTGACCTATATCCAATTCTGAACCAATTTAGATGGACCTCGGCTAGCAAATATGTTCAAACTGTAAAAACTACGGTTGGCAAATGACAACATTATGGCAATTTACCCAAAATCTAACGAACGTATATATGGGAGCTATATCTAATTCTGAACCGTTTCCGAGCAAACTTCTCAGATAATGTGGTAGTCGTCGAGGAAAGCGTTGTGCAAAATTTTGGCCAGATTGGCAAGATCAATGCGCTTGCAGTGGCTCTTAAAGTGAAAATCGGGCGATATACATATATGACAGCTATATCAAAATCTGGGCCGATTTCTATAAAATTCGCCAGTAATATTGAGAGTTAAGAGAAAATCTCTCCTGCCGAATTTCGACCAAATCGGTTAACAAACGACCACTTTATTGCAATATTACTGGAAATCGGACGAACATATATATGGGAGCTATATATACATCTGAACCGATTTCGAGCAAACTCCTCATATACTGTAGCAGTCGTCGAGAAAAGCGTTTTGTAACATTTTGGATGGATGGATCAATAAATGCGCTTGCTGTGACTCTAGAAGTTAATATATAAATATATATATATATATATATATATATATATATATATATATATATATATATATATATATATATATATATATATATATATATATATATATATATATATATATATATATATATATATATATATATATATATATATATATATATATATATATATATATATATATATATATATATATAAGTCATAAGAAAATCCTTTCTGCCAAATTTCGAGAGAATCGGTTAACAAAAAACTATTTTATTGCAATATTATTATTATTGCAAATCGGACGAACATATATATGGGAGCTATATCCAGATCTGAACCGATTTCCTCCAATTTCAATAGGCTTCGTCTCTAGGCCGAAAAACATGCCTATACCAAATTTTGAAGGCGATCGGATAAAAACTGCGACCTGTACTTTGTACACAAATTAACATGGACAGACATACAGACAGACAGACCGACGGACAGACCGACGGACATTCAGACAGACCAACAGACAAACAAACGGACAAACAAATGGACAGACAGACAGACAGACAGACAGACAGACGGACAGACAGACATAAATAAATCGAATCAGAAAGTGATTCTGAATCGATCGGTATACTTAACAATGGGTCTATATCTCTTCCTTTTGTGTGTTACAAACTAATTCACCAAATTATAATACCCTGTACCACAGTAGTGGTGTAGGGTATAAAAAGGCATTAAGTTCGGCCGGGCCGAGGTGGATGCCCACCACCTCGGTTATATATGTAAACTGCCTTTCGTCAAAATCCGGTGAAAAATGCATACCTTATGCCCCATAGCAGCTATATCGAAATATGTTCCGATTTCGATCAACTACTAATAAGAACAAGTCATTGTTCAATTGTGTATAACAAAATATTGGTCTTTCTGGTAGCTATTTCTAAAAATAAACCGACCTGAACCATATACGACACGGATGTCGAAAAGCCTAACATAAATCACGTCAAATTTCAGTGAAATCGGATTATAAATACGCCTTTTACGGGTCCAAAACCTTAAATCGAGAGATCGGTGTATATCACAGATATATTCAAATATGGACCGATCTGAGCCAAAGTGAAGAAGAATGTTGAAGGGCCTAACACAACTCACTGTGTCAAATTTCAGTGAAATCGGATTATAAATGCGGTCCCATTATGGTCTATGAGTCAGCTATATCAAAATCTGGACCGATTTGGACCAAGCTGCAGAAAAATGTCGAAGAACCCAACCCAAATGTAGAAGAACCTAACTCACTGTCCCAAATGTCGGCGAAATCGGATCACAAATGCGCCTTTTGTGGGCCTAAAACCTTAAATCGAGAGATCGGTCTATATGGCAGCTATATCCAAATCTGGACCGATCTGAGCCAATGTAAAGAAGAATGTTGAAGGACCTAACATAACTCACTGTCCCAAATTTTGGCCACATCGGACAATAAATGCGCCTTTTAATGACCCAAAACTTTAAATCAAGAGATCGGTCCATATGGCAGCTATATCCAAATCTGAGCAGCTCCAGACAAAATTAAAAATGGCTGTCGACTGGCCTAACGCAACTCACTGTCCCAAATTTCTTCGATATCGGACAATAAATGCGTCATTTATGGGTCTAATACCTTAAATCGAGAGATCGGTCGATCAGAGCCACATTGAACAAGAATGTCGATGGCCCTAACACAACTCACTGTCCTAAATTTCAGCAAAATTGGATAATAAATGTGGCTTTTTTGGGCCTAAGACCCTAAATCGGCGGATCGGTCTATAGGGGCGCTATATCAAGATATAGTCCATCTTCGAACTTAACCTGCTTATGGACAAAAAGAGAATCTGTGCAAAGTTTCAGCTCAATATCTCTATTTTTAAAGACTGTAGCGTGATTTCAACAGACAGACGGACAGTCGGACGAACGGAGATGGCTAGATTGTCTTAGATGTTTACGCTGATCAAGAATGTATATACTTTATAGGATCGGAAATGGATATTTCGATGTGCTGCAATCGGAATGGCACCCCCTATCCTTTGGTGGTGGGTGCAACAACAAAAATAACTTTTATATTTAAAAGTTTGGCAAAAGTGTTGTTGTTAATAGTCTATGACATATCCTATTGAAAATTACTGTTTGGTGCCAGACGCAATCGCGATCTAAGAAACCAGTCAATGCTACTAACATATTTTCCCTAAATTAAAAAAAAAGGTTTTTTATTCTATCTGTAATAGAAACAGAGAACCCTACGGTCTACAGCCAAACAATATCCGATTGTAGGTTTCGCATGTGTGAATTGATCTTAATTTGCTAAACCCCTCTGTAATGGTGGTGAGGGTAATAGTAAATGTTTATTTTTTCCAAAATCCGAATATTCACTCGTATTGCGTGACTGACCCTACGGTCATACTTCGGACAAATTCAATATTGATTTTATTTTGATTTATTTTATAAATATTTGGTCTTGAAATTTTCATCCGATGGCCAATGTTATCAAAGTGGCTTTTGTTGCCTTAATACAAGTTTATGCAACTTGCTATTAAAATTTTCAATGACCAATTTTCGAGTGAAGTGCAGCTGCAATAGTTCGCATTGGGAAATTCTAAAGACAAGTTTGCATTTGGCTTGCATTTTGAGCTCCGCTCTTTTTTGCGCAAATTATTGTTGTAGGAGTTATTAAACAAATTGTTAATGGAACATGGTTTGCATAATAAAGAAAATCTATTTCACTCCCTCTGTGTTGGTAGCCCCTTTGGCTGTGGTAGTTTGGTTGGCACTCAGCAGCCTTTCAATGAAACAGAAATGAAATCAAAGTTCAAAGTCAATAATTCATACGGCTATTTGGAGTTTTCAAAACGAGCTCTATTCGCAATTAATGGCATTTGCGGGTAAACCAAGAAGTTGGTTAGAAACAAACGTTCCGGCAAAACAAAATAAAACAAAAATAAAAAAAAACAGACTGCAACTACCGTAAATGCATTGTTCTCGGGCTGAACGAGCGCAACACCTCAACCCAGCGTCGAATCGTAGATCTCTGAGCAATGATTATTCACATTAATGAACGAAGGAAACTTATCAAAATGCATTTTTTTGATTCGCCGTTGTTGTTGTACTCTTTTCATCGGGGGCTAAACCAAAAATTAATTGAATTCAGTCAAATGTGAATGAATCAAATCGAAGTGCACCTCTATAGGTAGTTGGGAACTACAATATTCATTCCGGTTTATTTAATAGGTCAAGACATGATTTAGATTTTTTCTTTTAGTTCCAGTCCAAGTACATGCATAATAGAATATAGAATTTGCAAATCGAACGTTCGTTATTACTCTTTATACCCTCCACCAATTTAGTCTTTCTTTTTAAAACACATCCAAATATTGATGTCAGACCTTCCTATTTCCCATTCGTGTAGGTCAGTTGGGATTTTAAATAACCCACATTGGTCCATGTGTTCATATGGCTCCCATATAAACCATGTATCAAGCGTTTTGTTATGAATTCCAACAAACGTGGTACGAATGGTTCAAAGAGGTTTATAGCCTGATATAGTTGTCATATAAACCGATCTCGGATCTTGACTTCCTGAGCCTATAGGGTGCGCGTTTATTACAAAATTTTGGGCCAGGAACTTGACAAATGGGATTCATGGTGGCGGGACATATAATATTCGGCCCGGAAGAACATGGCACGGTTTTATTCGTTTTTTTTATACCCACCACCGAAGGATGGGGGTATATTAATTTTGTCATTCCGTTTGCAACACATCGCAATATCCATTTCCGACCCTATAAAGTATATATATTCATGATCAGCGTAAAAATCTAAGACGATCCAGACATGTCTGTCCGTCTGTCTGTTGAAAGTCACGCTACAGTCTTTAAAAATAGAGATTTTGAGCTGAAATTTTGCACAGACTCTTTTTTTGTCCAAAAACAGGTTAAGTTCGAAGATGGGCTGTATCAGGCTATATCTTCATATAGCCCCCATAGAGACCGATCCGCCGATTTAGGGTCTTAGGACCATAAAAGCCACATTTATAATCCGATTTTGTTGAAATTTTGGACAGTGAGTTGTGTTAGGTCAGTCGACATCCCAGTTCAATTTGGCCCCGATAGGTCCAGATTTGGATATAGCTGTCATATAGACCGATCCACCGATTTAGAGCCACATTTATTAGGGGATTTTGCAGAAATTTGGGACAGTGAGTTGTATTAGGCCCTTCGATATCCTTTTTCAATTGGGCCCAGATTTGGATATAGCTGACATATAGACCGATCTGTCTATTTAAGGTTTTGGGCCCATATACGGCACATTTATTGTCCGATGTCGCCATTATTTGAGACAATGAGTAGTGTTAGGTACCTTGACATATTTCTGTAATATTGCAAAGATCGGTCGAGATTTGGATATAGCTGTCATATAGACCGATCTTTCGATTTAAGTTTTTGGGCCCTAAAAGGCACACTTATTGTCCGATTTCGTCGAAATTTCGGACATTGAGTTAAGATAAGCCCTTTGACATTCTTCTTTGATTTGGCCCAGATCGGTTCAGATTTGTATATAGCTGTCATATAGACCGATTTCTCGATTCAAGGTTTAAGGCTCATAAAAAGCGCATTTATTGTACGATGGCGCCGAAATTTTGGACAGTGAGTTGTGCTACGCACCTCGAAATACTTTTGCAATATGGCACAGATCGGTCCAGATTTGGATATAGCTGCCATGTAGACCGATCTCTCGATTTATGATTTTGGGTCCATAAAAAGCGCACTTATTGCCCGATTTCGCCCAAATTTGGGACATTGGGTTAGGATAAGCCCTTTGACATTCTTCTTCAATTTGGTTCAGATTGGTCCAGATTTGGCTATAGCTGTCATATAGACCGATATATCGATTTAAGGTCTTGGCCCCATAAAAGGCGCATTTATAATTCGATTTCACTGAAATTTTACACGGTGACTTATGTTAGGCTTTTCGACATCTATGTCGTATATGGATCAGATTGGTTTATTTTTAGATATAGCTACTAAAAAGACCAATATTTTGTTATAGACAATTGAACAATGACTTGTACTTATAAGTATTTGGTCTAAGTCGGAACATATTTCGATATAGCTACTATGGGGCATAAGGTATGCAATTTTCATAGGATTTTGATGAAAGGTGGTTTACATATATTCCCGAGGTGGTGGGTATCCAAAGTTCGGCCCGGCCGAACTTAACGCATTTTTACTTGTTACAAATTAATATGTACCCTTAATTTATGGGTTATCGTACGACAAATGTGTATGAAATTGGTATTAAAACGCGTACTAATTTTCCTCATAATTATGTTCAAAACATGCTGAAATTAAGTTCAGATGTCCCAACTCCTTGAAAAAGTCAACAATATTTTTGGTCACACACATATACCTAAAATAAAGAATTGTGTATACCAACAGAATCTTAAGCACCAAATCATGGTCAATTTTACTACAATTTAGTTCAGTTTTCATTCATTTGGGGATCACTTTTTTGAGTGAGGTTGTTAAACGCCTGTCATTATATTACCTAAGATTAAGAACTAAACACAAAACAAATTGATCTAATTTGTATTTTGAAGTTTATATTTACGTTAATTGTTGTAAGGCGAATTCAAAATATTTTTTTACATATCAAGTTCAATCAGCTGGGTGGATGCGGTCACCTGATAAATAAGCCTAGGGAACTCTTACATAAGCAAATAAGCCAACGCAAATTAATGTATATATTAAGAATATCTCCAACTAAACGTTGATGTTGTAACTTGTCATCACGAGCCTCTGAAAGTGCTAATTTATAATATTCACACTTGAAATGTATTAAAATGTTGTCCTATTGCGACATCCTCGTTTTCTGTAAAATATGACATAGACCATTACTAATCTCAACGTAAATGCTGTCATGGAGATTAACATAAAACAACCCACGATATCAGCCGCCATAAAGTGGTTTCTAAGAATTTATTTACGAGTGCTTGGCCTGTCCCCTGACAAGGCATTTTTAAGACATTTTGATATATTCGGGACATGATATAAACATTGAAAATTGTGTGTTTAGTTTTGGCCAGAGATTTATGATTCATGTTTTTAATTAATAAAAAATCTGTACAAATCTGCTGATAAGATTTAATTGATAATTGTTTATGCGTGTCATGGCAGGTTGATCACGATATCGAAATTGATCAATTTTATCCATTTTTTCGGTCATTGGCATTGCTTCAAGTAATGGTTGTGCAGCAAATAAATATGAAAATCAAAATTGTCAATACACATATGGTATTTAATTGAGTGTGTGAGATTTTATTAAAATAGTGCTAGTTAATCCTTAACGACAGATTTGTTGTGTTGTTGCGACTACTGTATTTAGGTGTTATACAAGACAAGTTCTTTGCATGGTTTCCCTTTGTGGTCAGAAATTAAAAAAGGATATCTGTAGGTCAAACAAAAAAATCCATGAATTTTTTTTATACCCTCCACCATAGGATGGGGGTATACTCATTTCGTCATTCTGTTTGTAACACCTCGAAATAGGCGTCCAAGACCCCATAAAGTATATATATTCCTCATCGTCATGATATCTTAATTCGATCTAGCCATGTCCGTCCGTCCGTCTGTCTGTCGAGAGCACGCAAACTTTCGAAGGAGTAAAGCTAGCCGCTTGAAATTTTGCACGAATACTTCTTATTGGTAAAGGTCAGTTCAGATTGTAAATGGACCATATCGATCCATGTTTGATATAGCTGCCATATTAACCAATCTTGGATCTTGACTTCTCGAGCCTCTAGAGGACGCAATTACCATCCGATTTGGTTGAAATTTTGCAAGAAGTATTATGTTAGGATTTCCAACAGTTGTGCCAAATATGGATTTAATTGGTTCATAACCTGATATAGCTGCCATATAAACCGATCTGGGATCTTGACTTCTGGATCCTCTAGAGGTCGCAATTATAATCCGATTTGGCTGAAAATGAGACGTTGGAGCATTTCCTATGTTGTTGTCCAGCTAAAAACTGCCCGAAAACCAGACATGAACCAACTTAAGAGAGTGGTATGGAAAAGAGTTAAGGATTTTGTAACTAGCACGGAATTCCTAATTTAAAAAAAATCTTTTTCGAGGTTACTTTTTAGTTTTTAGAGCGCACAACAAGCCGATTACTGGCTAAGGTGTATGTCCATAGTTGCATTGGGAGGATTAATATCCGAACCCACTTTTCAACCTAAACTAAAGCCACCGTCCAAGATTATTGTGTACGTGTACAAGCCCTGCAAACATTTTTGATCGCCAAACAATCTTCCGCGAATCTCCTACAAGAAGATTACGACCGCGGACGTGCTCTTCTGAGAGTCGTAGACGATTCTCTATTTGTGAGAAGTTGTGTCATCAAGATGAATCTTTTGAAAGAGTGTTCCGAGAATTTTTCATATGAGTTGCTAAAGAATGAGTCGAAAGAGTCTTGGAAGGACTAAAAATCTCGAAAGAATCGGGCACGCTAACTTCCGAAGTAGTAAAGCTAGCCGCTTGAAATTTCGCACACATACTTTTTCTTAGTGTAGGTCGGTTGGGATTGTAAATGGGCCAGATCGGTCCATGTTTTGATATAGCTGCCATATAAACCGAACTGGGATCTTGACTTTTGGAGCCTCTAGAGGGCGCAATTCCCATCCGATTTGGCTGAAATTTTACAAGAAGTGTTTTGTTATGACTTCCAACAGTTGTGCCAAGTATGGCGCAAATCGGTATGAAACCTGATATAGCTGCCATAGATCTGGGATCTTGACTTCTTGATCCTCTAGAGGGGATCTTGACTTTTGAGCCGATTTGGCTGAAAATGTGTACAACGGGTTCTCTTCAACTTACGTATCTAATATGGTCTGAATCGATCAGTAGCTTGATACAGCTCCCATATAAACCTATCTCCCGATTTTGCTTCTTGAGCCCCTGCAAGGCGCAATTATTATCCGAATGAACTGAAATATTACACAATGACTTCTACAATGTTCAGCATTCATTTATGGTCCGAAACAGCATAACAGTTCTAGCACGCTTTTACTTGTTTTTATTTATATTTATCTAACAACACAGCTCTTTCAAAATTATGAAAAATGTTTGCAGGGTGAGCCAATGGGTTTGTAAGCAGTGTGCCCTTACTTTATTTACTTACTCTCTTTGAAAAAGTCGATAACGGTTTATCCTATTTCCTATGTATCCATTTGACACTGTGCCGCTGCTGAACTGTAAAAGACTCCAAGTTGAGTTCGTTCCCTTTGGATTTGTCATATTGGATATGTTGTTATCTTAAGAGGCAAAATGCATTGCAAGCTTTTGCTCATGTTGATTGCCAGCAGCCGAAATGACTTCAAAGTATCACCCTAGCCACACACATGCGTCCGTAAAATGAGTAATCTCTTGAAGCCATTTCAATGCTTTTAACAAAAACAAACGAGATTTAATAAATCTCATGAATTTCAAAGGACATAAACATAAGAAACCAGCGTCGGAGACGCGTGAAGAAAAAGCCACTCATAAATTTATGAATGAATCACATCTCGGGCCAACCAGCGTGGATCTACAAAAATGTTGTTTGGTATTTGAATATCTTTGTTAGACTTGTTATTCAGTAATGCACAGTAATTTATGGGTATTGTTTGAGGTCATAAAACAGTACATATTTGTCTTATTTTCAAAAATGAATTGTAGACTAATTGTCCACAAAATGTATGTTTTTACAAAAATTTTTTATCGTTTTATATAGAGCACCAATTCGAACCATATTTGTCACGATTGTTGTAAATCACAACAGAACAGAACTTTCAAAACTTTGGCCCAATCGGATAGCAATTGCGGTGGGGCCATATCAGGTTATGGGGAAGCCCAAGAAACACATGGATCCGCTGTACAAAAAGGGAGGTGGAAGCAACCCATATATCATGAAGTCAAGCCAAGACTTTGGCCAACGATAGAGCTTGAAGGGGAGAATTTGTTGATGCCCTATGTTCACATTGAACATTTTGCTATTGGCCACATCGAACGATTAATATGTATAGGAGCTATATCCAAATCTGAATTGGTACGGCCCATTTGTAATCCACATCAATAGAATGTGTGCAAAATTTCAACCGGATAACTTTATTCATTCGACCGCTATCGTGATTTCCGCAGACGTACAGACGGATTGAAGTGGCTAGATCGATTTGAATGTCAAGACTATCAAGAACATATTACCTTAAAGTGGTCTCAGGTGAATATTTCGAGGTGCAACAAACGGAATAACTAAATTCAGTTAAAAGAGGTCGCACGTCTTTAAATTTCAGAACAATTGTGTTGTCTACTGTAACTGGTAACTTGAGGGATCGCTTCTATATTTCGAAAGAAATTTGGCTTTGTGCGTTCAATGCCTTAAATAGAAAACCAGGGCTATATGGCAGCTGCGTACAGATATGGTCAGACCTGATCCATACCCAGATGTTGTTCATGCATCTCAGTGTGATGGTGAAAATGGTTACTAAAGGGCTTAAACTGTTCAAACGGGAGATCGCTTTATTCAAACTAGGCATTGTTGTCTATTGGAATCAGGTCAAAAATGCAACTTCTATGAACTGGAGATTTCTTAACGGGAGATCGGTATAAAAGCTGCTATATCAAGATATAGATTATCTTTGAACTTTAGGCTGTAGAGTCAGGACGCTAATTTTTGAAGGAATAAGGCTAGCCACTTAAAATTTTGCACAAATCCTTTTTATTAGTCTAGGTCGGTAGGTATTGTAAATGGGTCAAATCGGTCCATGTTTTGATATAGCTGCCATATAATCTGATTTGGGATCTTGATTCTTGAACCTATAGAGGGAGCTATTCTCATCCGATTTGGCTGAAATTTTGTACAACGGCTTCCCTCATGACCTTCAACATACGTGTCTAAAATGGTCTGAATCGATCAATAGCTTGATACAGCCCTCATATAAACCTATCTCCCGATTTTGCTTCTTGAGCCCTACAAGACGCAATTTTTATCCAAATGAACTGAAATATTATACAATGAGTTCTACAATGTTCAGCAGTCATTTATGGTCCGAATCGGACTATAACTTGATATAGCTCCAATAGCATAACAGTTCTTATTCAATATTCTTTGTTTGTCTAAAAAGAGATACCGCGCACAGAACTCGATAAATGCGATCAATGGTGGAGGGTTTATAAGATTCGGCCCGGCCGAACTTAGCACGCTCTTACTTGTTTTATTTTGGGGGCTTATTTCATAGGAACTTATATTATTGAGCCATCGAATGTAGGGAAAATCATAGAGTTCGAACACATCTGGTGGAAAAATATATTTTGTACATTAAGCTACTTTAACAAGTAAAAAGACTTTAAGTTCGGCCGGGCCGAACTTTGGATACACACCACCTCGGGTATATATGTAAACCACCTTTCATTCCGAATCTATACCGAACTGGACCAAATTGACGAAGGATGTCGAAGGGCCTAACACAACTCACTGTCCCAAATTTCATTGAATTCGGATAATAAATGTAGCTTTTATGAGCCTAAGACCCTAAATCGGAGGATCGGTCTATATGGCAGCTATAACCAAATCTGAACCGATCTGGGCCAAATTGAAAAAGGATGTCGAAGAGCCTTAGACAACTCACTGTCCCAAATTTCATTAAATTCAGATAATAAATGTAGCTTTTATGAGCCTAAGACCCTAAATCGGAGGATCGGTCTATATGGCAGCTATAACCAAATCTGAACCGATCTGGGCCAAATTGAAAAAGGATGTCGAAGAGCCTTAGACAACTCACTCTCCCAAATTTCAGCAAAATCGGATAATAAATGTGGCTTTAATGGGCCTAAGACCCTAAATCGGAGGATCGGTCTATATGGCAGCTATAACCAAATCTGAACGATCTGGGCCAAATTGAAGAAAGATGTCGAAGAGCCTTACACAACTCACTATCCAAAATTTCAGCAAAATCGGATAATAAATGTGCCTTTTATGGCCTAAGATCCTAAATCGGAGGATCGGTCTATATGGCACTTATATCCAAGTCTGGACCGATCTAGGCCAAATTGACGGAGGATATCGAAGGGTCTAACACAACTCACTATCCCAAATTTCAGCAAAATCGGATAATAAATGTGGCTTTTATGGCCTAAGATCCTAAATCGGCGGATCGGTCTATATGGGGCCTATATCAAGATATAGTCCGATATAGCCCATCTTCTTCAACTTTACCTGCTTATGGACAAAAAAAGAATCTGTGCAAAGTTACAGATCAATATCTCTATTTTTGAAGACTGTAGCGTGATTTCAACAGACAGACGGACAGGCTGACAGACGGACGGATATATCAAGATGGTCTTAGATTTTTACGCTGATCAAGAATACATATACTTTATAGGGTCGGAAATGGATATTTCGATGTGTTGCAAACGGAATGACAAAATGAATATACCCCCATCCTTCGGTGGTGGGTATAAAAACATGTTTAGCTTTTAGAAGTACTTTAAATGTTCAGCCATTGCAAACCAATGTGTCCTGAAGCTTGAATTATCCAATTTTTGCGTTTGTTTGCATTCAAATTTCTTGGAGTACAAAAGCCATTGGCACGTTTTATTATTTTAGCAGAAATGTCAGATAAGAAATGTTTGAAAAAAAAAATAAAACTTAATCTTAATCTTCCTCTCCAAAGCAAGATCCACACTTTCAAGTCTTTTTACGAGTTCATTAAGAACAAGCTCGCATTCTGATTTCGTTGTAACATAATGTGGCAAAGGAACATATGTTTGCCGATGTTTACCTGTGGGACCAACAATGTTAGAATCTTCCGCTTAGATAAACGCACAGCTTTACAAAGTGCAAATAACCTTACCATGCATAGTTGATGTTTGAAGATTCTTTCTGGGGGAGAGAGATTCATTCTGGGGAAGCAGGTTAGATTTGTCTTTCCTTCGCATAAAGCGTTTATATTGGGATGCTGATAATGTGGTGGTAAAGGCGAAATAACAACACGTACGCCAAAAATTCAAAAAGCAAAAAGTGGACTAAAAGTGGCTTTAACTTGCACTTGTTAACATGTAGGAGCATGTGAAAATGAGAGCGGTATGCTAATTGTAATAAATATTGAAGTTGTATTTTAGTGTTATTGAAATATTATCTCTAAAACCTCCAAAAAATCATTGGCGGCTTAGAAGGACATATTGCAAGAGCCCTTAGTAAAACATATATAGTCGAGTTTAGCCTATTTTTGACAAAATATCAAGAATCAGTTAAATCTTAATATTGGTATCGGACGAAAGTGTTAATGGAGCCTACATCCTTATCTATGAAGATTTTCTTGAATTTCAATAGGTTTTGTCGTCATCCCTCAAAGGTACATACCAGCAAAAAAATTGGTTCATTTCAAATCTGGCGTAACTTGGGACAAAATTTAAAGCGGTGGCTATCCCCTCTTAATGCTGGCGACATTTGTTATGTACCATACCATGCACGGTCATGTAAAAAATTCTCCCTAAAGAGATGTCGCACTGCGGCACACTGTACAGACTCGGCATTAAAAAAAGGTATTTTATTGTTGATAAACTCAACTTGAATCGGAAAGCACTCATTGATGTATGAAAAAGTTGTGTTTAAAAGTGGGTTGGACCACAGGGACTTTTTCAGGAAAATTAATATAAATTTCCCGAAAATCAACAAATTTCCGCCCCAAATAGCTTTTATATAATAGGGAGGTATTTTGGGGTGGGGCGACTACCCAAACACATGGCTCTATATTGTCGTGATTGGACTATCCTCGCGGCACCCGTCCCCAACAATAGAAACCATGTTATTTTTTTTAGTGATTGGTAGAGTGCAAAAAAATGTCGAACTAATTACCAATCTCCAAGATCTGGTATTTTTGAAATTAGGGTAATAAGAAGTGCTTTTTAGGGGAGAAATTTCGACTCAAATATAGATATCATATACGTGTCCACTCCCGAATCTCTTTACTTTGAACCCCATTTTGTCATGGTCGGTAAGTATGAACTGTTTGGAGGTGTTTTGGGGCTGGGGAGTCCACCGACACTTTGCCCTGAAAATATATATCAAATTCCATCTTTACTACCAAATACCGTTGATTTGAGCTCTATATTGCTATAGTCGGAAATAAAGTTCAGTTTGAGGGGTGATTTAGGGCGTACGCCCAAAATTTGATATCAAATTCATTTTCTACTCTCAAATACCTTTCATTTGAGTCCCATATTGCCATAATGGGTTAAATAATCTTTTCGACTTATTTTTAGGAGGAAAAAAACCACCTTTACTTGAACGCAAATTTTCATGTCATATTTTTAATCTATTCCCAAATATCTTTCATTTGAATGCTATATAGCCATGGTCGGCTGAAATGCCCATTTCGGAGTATTTGGGGGTGAGGCGACCTCCCATTACTTGGACCTAATTTTTTTTTATGCCATATTTGAATCTACTGCCTGATACTTTTCATTTGAGCCCCATATTGATAGGAACGTCGAATATTTATGTTTAGAGGAGTTTTTGGATTAGGGCGGCCCGCTGGATATTTGGAACAAAAATTAAATATGATTTTCATTTTCTAGTCTCCAATACCTTTCATTTGATACCCATGTTGTGCCCATCAGTCCTCTTTTGGTTTTAGGTGGCGTTTTTGGTGTAAGGGGGAGGGTCAGCCATCGCCGATATCTAAAAATTACAATATATATGTTTCCTTATTTTGATTCTACGAAACAAACAAACAAACCGAGTGCCATATAGTCATGATGGGTCATATGCCCATTTGGGGAGTTTTTGGGGGGTGGGGTGACCCCCTACACTTCGATCTGATTTTGTATGCCAGGTTCGTAATCTACTCCCGAATACCTTTCATTTAAGACCCATATTGATATGGACGACCAATTTGTCCTTTTTCTAGATATTTTGGGGTTAGGGCGACTTCCTGGGTACTTGGACCCAATTTTTAATACCATATTCGTATTCTACTTTTCAATCCCTTTCATTTGCTATCCATATTGTCTTTATCGGTCCACTTGTGATTTTGGGTCCGCCCCTTCCGTTATCAATGAATTATAAAGGTATTCCTACTTCCTGACCATATTCGTAATCTACTCCCGAATACCTTTCATTTGAGTCCCATATTGTCATGATCGTCAAATAAACCTATTTTAAGGGGTTTTGGGGCTGGGGCGGACCCCCAGGCACTTGGACCCAAATTTTATTATGAAATTCGTACTCTACTCTTGAAGACCTTTCATTTGAATCTCATTTTGGCCCTATCGATCCACTTTTATTTCTGGGTAGTACTTTTGTGGTAAGGGGGAAGGATCCGCCCCCCTCCCGATATAAAAAAAAAATATATATATATATATTGCCTTTCAGATCAACTGACATAATCTGTAGAAATTTCAAGGTAATCGGTTCAGCAGTTTTTGAGTCTAACGGAACAAACAAACAAACGCAAATTCAATTTTATATATAAGAAGATTGGAGTATATTAAATACATCACAAAATAATATGACCAATAGTAAAAAGTTCAGTGTGCAAATAGGGCATCGATATTGAAGAGGATACTAAGTTCAATTTAATGTTGTAACATAATTCAAACTCATATTTTTACCGATTATATGCAGATCTCAGTTGGTAATTCAAACTCTTACATAGTTCATTTCGATATAATGATACACAATTACATCTAAGCCTTCTGTTTTCGTACAACCCCAATATGGTTTTGTATTATGAACTGCTATATTCGTTATGTTATTAATAAAACAAAAATTACTGATGGGAGTGTTTGTTTATGCACATTTAAATGCCTAATTTGGAATGGATACTTCTCTATCGCGTAAATATTACCAAACAATGTATGTGTTCTTGAAATTCTTATGCCTGGCAATAATTTGTCTGTTGCTCTAATTAGTTTGGTCATTTGTACCCAAGATTAAACTTTAAAAATGGCCGATCACAGGCTATACTCTTTCTCTCTCTAGTAGGAGAGACACAAGAGAATAATTATTGGAGCGGTAAACGGCTATCGCAAAACATTTGCAATAAAGATTTTTTGGTTTAACAATAAAAGAAAGTTTATTTTACTGTAGGATAAGCTGCTAAAGGGCTTACAATACACAAAGCTGGCTACGTTCATTATTGCTACGTTTACGACTAACGTTTGCTATGTTGAAGCGAAACGCTACATAGTTACAATAAAAGGAAAACTTCGAAATAAAAGTATAATATTTTGTTTGTAGTAAAAGTGTTCCAACGATCTTATTTTTTTGCGTGTAGTATTGGTTATCTTCAATTTATTTTAAAATCCTTTCAGATAGTCGACTACATCGGTTCAGTAAATAACTCCAAGTGGATCGGTATACATACGGGTATATTATGCATTTCAACAATCACAATTGTAATTCGCTTTCAACATTTGAGAGTACATTTAATACATTGTTTAAGTTTTGCCAACATTTTTACACCTTCCTTTAATGACGATTGCAACCTCCAAAGATGTTTTGTTCATTCAACGGGATGTGCAAATGTTTCTCTCCGTTTGCATTTTGACTGTTTTTATGAATGATCCCCCAGAAACATGTACACAACAACTTAAGGATTAACTTCAAGAGCAACAAGTAAACTAGAAAATGTTCAACTTTTAACCTTATTCTGGGAAACTAAGTGTTTTCAAGAGTTTCTCATGGTTTTTCTAATATCAGCCAACCAGCACTGTTGAGGAGTTACAGGAAAGGCGTAGGACGATAACATTTCCAGTGATAAATCCTAAAGCAACAGAAACGCAGTAGTGAAAATCTTATGTCATGTAAAGTTGATCGTCTCTGTGTGAAGAGAAGCATTAATCATCACTGTAATGGAAATAATGCAAAATGATCTGAACATTAGCTGGGGGATTTTACTAGCATCACAAGGTAATATGGGTATCGAGTTATTCTGTCAGGATTTTTTGAATTTAAACAAAAGTTTTTGGTCAAATACCGGAAATGAAATTTAATTATTTAACCCTTTTAACGACATGCGAATATGAATATATATTTTGAAATCGTTAGGAAGCATAATTTTCCTTGGAAATGCCATATTAAAGCAATAAGTTTTGTGTTATAATTGTAAATTCTCTCTTTGCCACCTTAACAGCAAAGGGCAATATTGCAAATTACAAATTTTGCCCATGAACATTCCACTAAAGAACAGGGGCAAACTTCTCACATATCAATGAGAGCAGTCCAATTCAAGTTTATGTCCAATGATAAGGGGCCTCCTTTTTATAGCCGAGTCCGAACGGTGTGTCGCAGTGCGACACCTCTTTGGAGAGAATTTTTACGTGGCATAGTACCTCACAAATGTTGCCAGCATTAGGAGGGGAAAACCACCGCTGAAAATTTGTTCTGATGGTCTCGCCAGGATTCGAACCCAAGCGTTCAGCGTCATAGGCGGACATGCGGACATCGAGAGAAGACTTTCCTGTTCCTTAATAGAATGTCCATGGGAAATTTAGTATTAGTAATTAAAAAATCCTGGTGCATTGCAACATACAACCAATATGCTAAACTTTTTGTTTCGTAATTTCCACACGACATCTTGTTTTCAGAAAATTGTTTTGGTTTCTTGTATAGTATAGTCGAACTTCTCTATAATTGGGCAGTTGCGGATCGACAAAATACTACGTTGTAGAGAAACTTCGTTACAGAGTAACTGACCAAAATTAGGTTTAATTTCACATAATTGCAAAAATAAATAATCACACAGTGGGATGTATCGAAAAAAAAAAACGGTAAAAAATCAACCGTTTGGGAAGGGCAGAGATAACACTTTGAAATTTTAAATGCTGATGTGTAAACGAGATAATGGACAACATTTAAAGACGCTAGGTGGTGTGGGCACCGCTTGGCAAGCCCCTTAATCAAATCTTCATTTATGATCCGATTTTTAAATTTTTTCAAAACAAAAATTTTGAATTTTACGGGTAAAAGTGTCCTTAAAAACAAAAACTACCCGAATTTTTGCACAACAATACTTAAATACCAATATATGGTTCCAATATTTTTTGGAATAACACATTTGTTATGAAGCTTGTCTCGGCAAAAATTAAAAGTCTATAGTCCCCGAGACCACACAAAAGATTTATTTGTAGGCATTTTTGAGTAGTTTCCAGAAACAATTTTGGAAATCGGATAACAACTTAAGATTTAACAGCCCGAAAAAATGTACGAAATGCCGAAGTGACCAATTTTAGTGGCATACTGTGAGGCGCCTGGATGAATAACAGCCTTGACAATTTGCACATAGTCCCGTTAGCGCTCTACCCGTTCTCAAACAGCAGATATTTTATTCGTTTTTTCGATTCTAACCCACTGTAAAGCTTCTGAATACTCAGGCATCCTAATGTTCTGAAATTTGTTAGATACAGTGAATTGCGGATGTCGTTTCAATTTTTTTTTTTAAATATTTGAGAGTATTCTAGCCGTTATTCCTTCTTTTCTTAGAGCCCCATATTATATCCAAAGTTAATGAATAACTTTGGATATAATATGGGGCTTTTCTTCAATAGATAAACCTTTACGTTTTGCCATTTTTATTGTCTGTCGTCCGATCACTACACAACTTGTTATACCCTCCACCATAAAATGGGGGCATACTAATTTCGTCATTCTGTTTGTAACACCTCGAAATATTCGTCTAAGACCCCATAGAGTATAAATATTCTTGATCGTCATGACATTTTAAGGCGATCTAGCCATGTCCGTCCGTCCGTCTGTCTGTAGAAAATACGCTAACTTTCGAAGTAGTAAAGCTAGCCACTTGAAATTTTACACAAATACTTCTTATTAGTGTAGGTCGGTTGGGATTGTAAATGGGCTACATGGGTCCATGCTTAGATATAGCTGCCATATAAACCGATCTTGGGTCTTGTCTTCTTGAGCCACTAAATGGCACAATTTTTATCCGATTTGGCTGAAATTTTGCATGAGGTATTTTATTATGACTTCCAACAACTGTGCTGAGTACGGATAAAATCGGTCCATAACCTGATATAGCTGTCATATAAACCCAAAATAAATTTAAAAGAATAAAACATATACGTCCTATGAGGCGACATCAACATATCTTTAGCCTCTTTATATGGTTGTGCCTATAAAAAGAGGCTATTACATAAAAACATTTAAAATATTATAACGTGAGAATTCCTCTTTTTTAGCCAAGACTGCAGCAGTTTTACTATTCCTTACGGTAAGACGCCCCACAAGAATTAATAATAAATTAAGAGTTTGGGTAAATAAATAAAATATAAATTGCTGAAAATAACAATAACGCATCAGCCATGTGTCTTGCGGATAATCAATAAATAAATAATTTTATGTTTAGCTTCGACAATTTGTTCAAATCTTTGCTGCAAGATATCGGACAAGCTTGCAACTTTAATTCACGCTGAGGGTGCTTGTCAGCAGACAAAACGCAGTCCTGGCAATCGGTTGTTGCTGTTTGTCGTTGGTGGTGTCACCCTGACATATGACACCAAACCTAAAATTTCTGACATATCACATACAGAAACAAACACAGCCGCACACACACACACACAAATCTACAATGTGTTGGTCCGGTCGATCACAGTTCTATGTAGCTCAAGATATCCACCTTTGACAAAAGTGCAATCTGAACAGGCCAGCCGTGAATTCGCCAAAACTGATTGGGATAGAATGTTTATTTTTTTATTGTGTTTGTTGGGTTTCTTGCAAATTAACACTAAATGATTTATTCCAATAAAGATTTGTCATTGTTGCGGCTGTTGCCGCTGCGCTCTGCACAGACATTCATTTGTTGTTATTTGAGTATTTTATTGCCGCATATTGTTAGCGATTCAAAGCACAAACGACTGAGAATAAATAAAATTAATAGTGATTTTTCAAAATGACATTTTGACTATTGTCAAGATCAAATCGGCAGACAGTACAACATCAACAGAACTCCAAACACACACACACACACACACACACATTCGCAACCGCCGCTGCGAACATTGAAATTTCAAAAAAAAAAAAGCGGCGTGTGTTTGAAAAAGTGCCGTAAGTACAAATAAACTAATTTTAATTGGTTTGAACCATAACACAAATACAGTATTTCATGTCATATCAAACACAGGCAACACAGTACCAACAACAGCAACAACAAGCTACATTTAAAAAACAATAACATTTTAGCGGTATTTTGTGCGGGCATCTAACGGCACAGCTTCTGCTCAAGCGCGGCGGCACAAGTAAAGTTCTTTGCAAAGCCTTGGCCTATTTCAGAACATAAATCAAGAACATTTCGGTATGATCAGCAGCAACTACTGATTATCTATCTCTGAGCTAAAATACGAATAAACTTGACCTCAAGTTTACTAAACTTAGCTAAACTTTATGTCAATTGTTTTGCTAAGGCTGTAGACTGTCGCTGTTGTTTTGTTGGAATGATTGTGCTCAGCTCGTTCCCCTCTATTTTTTTTGGTTCTATGTTAGATTCCATAAATGAAATGAGTCATAGCATTTCGGCTAAGAATTGATGATGTTGATAAACTTTACAAAATGGCAAATGAAGGTTTGTGTCTTAAGTCTTTCGTTTGAACTTTTTTTGTCACCCGTTGACATTACGGGCCTGAAAGGAATGTGAGAAGCTCGTATCTTAGTAGCCGTTTTGATGTTTCATGTCACCAGAAAATTAAGGTCAGGCTATTTAAACATTATTTATGAGTTCTTCGACAAATAGATTCAGATGCAGTCACTTATCGGTAAGCATTGTCAAAATAAGGCACTCCATGAAATTGGTCTATGGGCACCCAGGAAAATTAGCCTGCTAATATCAGTAAACGCTGTCTGCTGAGATTAACAAATTTTAAACTTCTGAATAAATCCATTCCAAATTTTTAAACTTCTAAACAACTATTGATTGTCAATGTTAGGCGTAATTTGTATACCCTCCACCATGGGATGGGGGTATACTAATTTCGTCATTCTGTTTGTAACTGCTCGAAATATTCGTCCGAGACCCCATATTCTTGATCGTCGTGACATTTTATGTCGATCTAGCCATGTCCGTCCGTCTGTCCGTCGAAGCCGCTTGAAATTTTGCCCATTACAATCCCAACCGACCTACCTATTAGTGTAGATCGGTAGGAATTGTAAATGGGTCCATGTTTTATCGGTCCATGTTTTTTTATATAGCTGCCATATAAGCCGATCTTGGGTCTTGACTTCTTGAGCCTCTAGAGTGCGCAATTCTTATCTAATTAGAATGATATTTTGCACGATGTGTTTTGTTATGATATTCAACAACAGTGCCAAGTATGGTTCAAATCGGTCCATAACCTGATATAGAGACCTGCCATATAAACCGATCTTGGGTCTTGATTTCTTAAACCCCTAGAGGGCGCAGTTCTTATCCGATGGGAATCAAATTTTGCACGACGTGTTTTGTTACGATATCTAACAACAACAACGACGTGTTCGTTACAATGTACCAAGTATGGTTTAAATCGGATGATAACCTGATATAGCTGCCATATAAAACAATCTTGGGTCTTGATTTCTTGAGCCTCTAGAGGGCGCAATTCTTATCCGATTGGAATGAAATTTTGTACGACATATTTCGATATGACTTCCAACAACAAGTTCGGCCCGGCCAAACCTAGCGCCCCTTTACTTCTTGGTTTCTATATTGAAAATATATATCAGATTAAGAAGTCCATCATTTCATTCCTTCAATGAAAAGAACGAAAGTTTAAATTGAAATAATCGATGGCATGTCAAACCCATTATTGTGCACTAAATTTTAATAAGTTTTTTTTTTTTAAGTATTAGGAATCTATTTATTTTTATACCCTCCACCATAAGATGGGGGGTATACTAATTTCGTCATTCTGTTTGTAACTACTCGAAAAATTCGTCTGAGACCCCATAAAGTATATATATTCTTGATCGTCGTGAAATTTTATGTCGATCTAGCCATGTCCGTCCGTCTGTCCGTCCGTCTGTCCGTCCGTCCGTCCGTCCGTCCGTCCGTCCGTCCGTCTGTCTGTCGAAAGCACGCTAACTTCCGAAGGAGTAAAGCTAGCCACTTGAAATTTTTCACAAATACTTCTTATTAGTGTAGGTCGGTTGGTATTGTAAATGGGCCATATCGGTCCATGTTTTGATATAGCTGCCATATAAACCGATCTTGGGTCTTGACTTCTTGAGCCTCTAGAGTGTGCAATTCTTATCCGATTGGAATGAAATTTTGCACAACGTGTTTCGTTATGATATCCAACAACTGTGCCAAGTATGGTTCAAATCGGTCCATAACCTGATATAGCTGCCATATAAACCGATCTTGGGTCTTGACTTCTTGAGACTCTAGAAGGCGCAATTCTTATCCGATTTGAATAAAATTTTGCTCGACGTGTTTTGTTATTATGTCCAACAACTGTGACAAGTATGGTTCAAATCGGTCCATAACCTGATATAGCTGCCATGTAAACCGATCTTGGGTCTTGACTTCTTGAGCATCTAGCGTGCGCAATTCTTATCCGATCAGAATAAAATTTTGCATGACGTGTTTTGTTATGATATCCAACAACTGTGCCAAGTATGGTTCAAATCGGTCCATAACCTGATATAGCTGCCATATAAACCGATCTTGGGTCTTGACTTCTTGAGCCTCTAGAAGGCTCAATTCTTATCCGATTTGAATAAAATTTTGCTCGACGTGTTTTGTTATTATGTCCAACAACTGTGCCAAGTATGGTTCAAATCGGTTCATAACCTTATATAGCTGCCATATAAACCGATCTTGGGTCTTGACTTCTTGAGCCTCTAGAGTGCGCAATTCTTATCCGATTGGGATAAAATTGTGCACGACGTGTTTTGTTATGATATCCAACAACTGTGCCAAGTATAATTCAAATCGGTCTATAACCTGATATAGCTGCCATATAAACCGATCTTGGGTCTTGATTTCTTGAGCCTCTAGAGGGCATAATTCTTATCCGATTTGAATGAGTTTTTGCACGAAGTATTTCGTCATGATATCCAACAACTGTGCCAAATATGGTTCAAATCGGTTTATAACCTGATATAGCGGTCATATAAACAGATCTGGGGACTTGACTTCTTGAGCTTATAGAGGGCGCAATTCCTATCCGATTTGGGTGAAATTTCGCAAGACGTTTTTTATTCTTACTTTCAACAACTATGTCAAATAAAGTACAAGTCGGTTCATAACCTGATATAGCTGCCATATAAACCGATCTGGGATCTTGACTTCTTGAGCCTCTAGAGGTCGCAATTATTATCCGATATGCCTGAAATTTTGTACGATGGATCCTCTCATGACCATCAACAAACGTGTTTATTATGGTCTGAATCGGTCTATAGCCCGATACAGATCCCATATAAATCGTTCTGTCTATTTTACTTCGTGAGCCCCAATGGGCGCAATTCTTATACGAATTGGCTGAAACATATAATTTTATTGTGGTCCGAACCGGACCATATCTTGATATCGTTTCAATAGCAGAGCAACTCTTTTCTTATATCCTTTTTTGCCTAAGAAGAGATGCCGGGAAAAGAACTCGACAAATGCGATCCATGGTGGAGGGTATATAAGATTCGGCCCGGCCGAACTTAGCACGCTTTTACTTGTTTCTGTTAAAGCATAGAGGCCTAAGAAATAATAAACTTTTGTTTTCAAAAATGTGATAAAAAATAAGAACAAATTTGTTGTTACTCCTCCCAAAAGGGGGTAAAGTCAAGCTAACGACCATGAGAATGTATTGATTACGGTAAAGAAATTGCCAGACTACTGATGGATTTGATCACAGACAACATACGTTTCCAGCGTGGCTAATGCTATCATCAGTACCGTAGTGTTGCTCTCGGACAAGGATATCGAAAATCGGGCGTCAGTCGGTCAAAGTTCAAAGTGTTCTACAAGAATTATTTTTTTTGGAAACAGTTGCCACTTGAGAAGCGTTTATTTCTGATAAAGCAAACGCTTTTCCAGTTTTGCATTCCATTGCAGTATAAAGTATAACAAAATTTTCCATTTTTAGAACATCTAGAAGGTCAGTGTACAACAGCATGCAAGCGGGGCATTGTCATTGGAGGTTGTGCCAAAACAATTGAAATGTTTAGGACAATGGTTCTCATAATTCCTTGACAAAAGACTTAAGGCATAAACTTGAAAATAAACTTCCAACAGCCGAAAGCAACAATGTTTGTTGTTGCTGTCGTCAGCTCACATGCCAAAAATTGCTTATATAAATTTGCATTTAGTGCCTTGCGTTTCTGTTGTCTCTGTCTCTTTGGCAAAAATGTCATGGAACAACCAATGTTTACATGTGTTTTTGACCATATAAGTCCGTGTGGTATTTGGCGAGAAAATTAAAATGCGAAGCGAGCAGCAAAATGTTGAGACTCATTGAAAGGCTACAATTTCAATCAATAATTTATTGTAAAAGCAAATGTTAAATATGTTTATTTTGAAATAACCTTTGTGGCCTAAGAACAACAAGAGCTTCTGTTGCAAAAAAAAGCGAAGAGGGTAAATAATCTTATTTCCCATCAAGACTAGTAATGATTCAAGATATATGTTCTTCTCAAAAAAAAAAAAATTTACAACAGTATGTGTCTCATGCTGTCAAAAATTTTGTACCGATTTGTGAATTTTATTAAAAATATAATTCTATTTGGAAATCCAAAATACTCTAGACTTGTATAGGAAAGAATGCTAATATATTAGTAAATGCAAATTTTGCCCATGAACATTCCACTAGGGAACAGGGGCAAGCTACTCACAAATCAATGAGAGCAGTCCGATTCAAGTTTAAGCCCAATGATAAGGGGCCTCCTTTTTATAGCCGAGTCCGAACGGCGTGCCGCAGTGCGACACCTCTTTGGAGAGAAGTTTTACATGGCATAGTACTTCACAAATGTTGCCAGCATTAGGAGGGGAAGTCAAGGGGCCCCCTTTTAAAGTCGGTCCACTTAATGGACGAAGCTCATCTTTGGCTCAATGTACGTACGTAAATTAGCAGAATTGTCGATTTTGGAGTGAAGATCAGCCCGAAGCAATGCAAAGGCTACCAATGCATCGAGAACAAGTAAAAAGGCGTTAAGTTCGGCCGGGTCGAACTTTGGATACCCACCACCTCGGGTATATATGTAAACCACCTTTCATCATAATCCGGTGAAAATTGCATACCTTATATCCCATAGCAGCTGGGATTTGGAGCAGATTTGGACCAAATACTAATAAGTACAAGTCATTGTTCATTTGTGTATAACAAAATATTAGTCCTATAGATTATAGCTACTAATATAACTAAAAATAAACCGATCTAAACCACATGCGACACGGATGTTGAAAAGCCTAACACAACGAACTGTCCCAAATCTCGGCGGAATCGGACAATAAATGCTCCTTTTATGGGCCCAAAACCATCAATTGAGAGATCGGTCTATATGGCAGCTATATTCAAATCTACACCGATCTAGGCCAAATTGACGAAGGACGTCGAAGAGCCTAACGCAACTCACTGTTCCACATTTCAGCAAAATCGGATAGTAAATGTGGCTTTTATGGGCCTAAGACACTAAATCAGAGGATCGGTCTATATGGCAGCTATATCTAAATCTGGACCGATCTGAGCCAAACTAACGAAGGATATCGAAAGGCCTAAGACAACTCACTGTCCCAAATTTCACGAAAATTTGATAATAAATGTGGCTTTTATGGGCCTAAGACCCTAAATAAGGGGATCGGTGTATATGGCAGCTATATCCAAATCTGGACCGATCTGGGCTAAATTGATGAAGGTTGTCGGTGGGCCTAACGCTAACTCGGAGGATCGGTCTATACGGCAGCTTTATCCAAAGTTTAACCGATCTGGGCCAAATTGAAGAATGATATCTAAGGGCCTAGCACAACTCACTGCCCCAAATTTCAACAAAATCCGATAATAAATGAGGTTTTTATGTGCCTAAGACCCTAAATCGGCGGATCGGTCTATATGGGGGCTATATAAAGATATAGTCCGATATATCCCATCTTCGAACTTAACCTGCTTATGGACAAAAAACAATTTTGTGCAAAGTTTCGGCCCAATATGTCTATTTTGAAAGACTGTAGCGTGATTTCAACAGACAGACGGACAGACGGACGGACATGTCTAGATCGTCTTAGATTTTAACGCTGATCAAGGATATATATACTTTTAGAGGGTCGGAAATGGATATTTCCGTGTGATGCAAACGGAATGATAAAATTTATATACCGCCATCCTTTGGTGGTGGGTATAAAAAGTCACCGTTTGGTGCGGTGTATGGGTTGGTGGCATCATTGGACCGTTCTTCTTCAATTGGCCGCCTAGATCCTTCGATTTAACGCCTTTATACAATTTTTTGTGGGGCTATGTTGAAGCTCATATCTATACGGACAAGCCCGCTTCAATTGACTCATTGGAAGACAAGATTGAAGCATTTATTCGTGAGGTACCAGCCGAAATGTTGGAAAGAGTATCCCAAAATTTTACTAAGCGGATGGACCATATGAGGTGCAGTCACGGTCAGCATTTGCATGAAATAGTCTTCAAACATTTAATTATATGGACCATCGATAAAAAAAAGGATTTAATGCATTTTTCTGAATTTAATGGGTTTGTTTTCGAAAAACTTTCCTATAGCTGTGAAAAAATCATCTTTTATGAACGGTGATTTTTTTCTGGAAAGAAGAAGTTTTGCAAAGTAAAATGCCTACAAAACCATTAGAGATTAAAACTAATATGGTTGTAGTGTATTCCGAAATAATCATGCCCTTTGAAGTGGACGTGGGTAGACAACGGTTGTAAAATCTTAACTAGGTTATTAAACCGTTGCATACCGATTTACCGACCAAACTTGGAATGTGTTTTGAAAACCATTACAAAAATCATCGTGAAAAATTTCAGCCTAATCGGATAAAAATCGTTTCCTTGTAGGGCTAAAGAAGTAAAATCGATTGTTCGCTGAATATGGGAATATCGGGAAGAATTGGACCAAACTTTGTATGTCAGTTCAAAGTCATAACAGTGCTCAACCTGCAAATAAGCGAAATCAGATAATAATTGCGCCCTCTAGGAGCTAAAGAAGCCATATCCAATAGCTGCCATGTAAACCGATCTTGGGTCTTGACTTCTTCGGCTCCTAGAGGGCATAATTCTTATCTGATTTGGCTGAAATTTTGCACGTGATTTTTTGGTATCACTTCCAACAATTGTGCTATATATGGTTCAAATCGGTTCGTAACCTGGTATATCTGCCATATAAACGGATATCCCGATTAGACTTCTGGTGCTTCCAAAGAGCGCTATTTTATACGATATGGCTGAAATTTCGCAGATGTCATTTGTGTATGACTTTCAAAAACTCTTCAGAGTATGGTCTAAATCAGTTGATAACCTGATATAGTTGCCATATTAACCGATCTCCAATTCGACTTTCTGAGCATTTGTAAGGCGCAACTATTACTCGATTTACCTGAAATTTTGGATGTGGTATTTTTCTATTACTTCTTACAGCCATGACACGTACGGCCCATATCGGCCAATAACTTGATGTTTTATATATATATATTGAAAGAGTCATTCAAAGGACTTGACAAATGTGATCTATTGTGTAGGGTATATAAGATTCGGACCTGCCGAACATAGCACGCTTTTACTTTTATTTTGGCTATCTATGTATTGTACGTTCTAACTCTCCGTTTCTGCGAGGAAACCAATTTATTCTGGTTTTCTTTAGTTTTCTTTTAACACAACAACAACAATCCATTTCTGGTTTTCAGTCAAGAAGAACAACAACGGTGCAAGAGTATTTTAAACAGGGAAATGTCGCATGAGTGTTTCATACATTGTTTATGTTTATGACGCATGTATGCTGTGTTTTTGTATTGTTTGCAAAAAAAGTGACCCTTTTCGCTGTCATAAAATGTAACGCACACGTGCCCAAAACTCTTTTACAAACTCACATCAGTGCGTGAGTTTGAGACTGGAATCTCTTTTTCTCATTCTCTTTCCAATAATCTTTTTTATTTTATTTTTCTAACAAAACCCATCATAAATTAAGCAGCAGTCATTTTCAGCAAACAACAGACTTTCCAGCAGTCAGCCTGTTGTTCTGGAATTGCAAAACTACTGCTGTTATAGCAAAGCTATTGCTGCAGTGTTTGCAATTTTCAGCAGACTTTTCGCTATGCAAATTTGCAAATTTTGCCCATGAACATTCCACTAAGGAAGACAGGGGCAAACTTCTCCCATATTAATGAGTGCAGTCCGATTCAAGTTTAAGCTCAATGATAAGGGGCCTCCTTTTTATAGCCGAGTCCGAACGGCGTGCTGCAGTGCGACCACTCTTTGGAGAGGAATTTTACATGGCATAGTACCTCACAAATGTTACCGGCATTAGGAGGGGAAAACCACCGCAGAAAATTTTGTCTGATGGTCTCGCCAGGATTCAAATCCAGGCGTTCAGCATCATAGGCGGACATGCTAACCTCTGCGCTGCGGTGGCCTCCTTTTCGCTATGAGTGATGGTACAAATCTGTTTGATGAATCGCCAACGACTCATTTGTTCTGCTACAAAGATTCGAGTTCGCTTATAGTAACATTTGGCGCGATGAAGTTGGCCAGGTATAGCTCGTTATAAACATTATTTTCATTATGTGCGGATGTTGCAAGGCTACTCCAAATTCGACTGACTCTGAACAGATTAATACTTCGACATCATTATCGCTGATTGTTCGTTGTTCTTGGAGTGGTTGGCCATAAGTATGGTTGGTTATGATCAAATGTTATGTTAATTTAAAATATGTACGAGTACGACTATGAGTATTACTTTCAAAGGTGTTTTCTTGTATGTTACAGAGTGTTGGCAAACATTATGTCTTGGTCAGAGGGCCCCTGCTGTGCCACCGAATGTTCCCAGTCGCCGTTTGGGGCTTGCATTCTCAGTGGACTGCGGACACTGGGCCCAGCAACGGTGCCAGCGTCCGCCGTTCGTCCAGCGACGCAGCAACCATTGTTGTGAGTGCCAATTGATGTCGTTAATTATACTGCATTGGAGCATTGTGTTCATAGCCATATTTGCAGGCAAATGCTGCCGTCGTCTTGGTCGTCATATAAGTACAATAATGTTATTATTAGCATTTAATTTTGTTTTGCACTCATTCATATATTGGCGGTACCACTGGTGGCGGCGTTAGGTGGCTCAGCCAATTGTGTTGAAATCGGATTCGTATTTGAATTTGAAATTGCGCGGCATTCCGGGCTTTGATATTAACACTGACATCAACGTCTGTAAGTACATTGAACCACCATCGCAACCAGCACCAGCACCACCACCACCACCACCATCACCTGGGAAATATGGTGCGGAAAATATTTAAATCTAATTTGATTCTGTTTGCTAGTATATGTGTGTGTGTGTGTGTGGTTTTGGGGAATTGTATTCATTTCTGCGTTATTTTCATAATCGATATGAATTGCAAATATCTTGAAACAGAGCTTTGTTTTCGGAATTTTCTTTGTATGAACATAATTTTATGGCTTGAAATTCATATAATTTGCATTTTTCTGCCATTATTAGATATTGTTGAACATTTGTTGGCCAACAAACAACCAAAGACAGACAACAACACAACAACAATGGTTGTCTTCATGCTGACACCATGGAGAAGAGCAGAACAGCAAAAGGGAAGCAGCTCCATACACTGTGCGGTCTACATTGTCGATCGAGAGCAATGCAAATCGATTAAGCATAATAATATTTAATTAAGCTAAATTCCAATTCTTTCAGTGCTGCTCTCTGACAAGCTAATTCATCTGGCCAAGGCCATCGCAAAACCCTTTGGTAATTGCCACCATGCTTTGCTGTGCTAAAAATGTTCGCTCATTGTTTATGTGTTGTCTGGAGGGGGCAAGCAGTTTACACAGCCTGCTAAAAGCCTTCTGTCATAACGACATTTGCATGTCTTGTATTATGTGTAAACATTGCCTCTCTACATAGATTTACCATTAATTTAACTACCACGATGCACAGATGCAAGACCAGGAGTCTTTGTTCAGATAAGCACTTATTCTAATTATTTACATGGAGTTGTGAACAGCGTTAATCGTTTATTATTTTTTCTTTTTTTTTAAGCGAAGAGCATTGATGAATGCTTTGGACAGTAACAAGTTTATGTCTTGGGTCTTTTCTTCCATAGCTTTGAATAACAAAAAAAAACCTAAATGGCTTTTGTAAAGAAAAATCTTGAATACTGTTTGAAAAGTGGTAACAAGTGGAGAATAAAATTTTAGTGTCTAGAAACTAAAAATAATTTTAAAAAACTTTTGCATAGAATTTAAACATATTACAAGTAAAAAGGCGTTAAGTTCGGCCGGGCCGAACTTTGGATACCCACCACCGCGGAAAACCACCTTTCATCAAAATCCTGTGAAAATTATTTACCTTATGTCCCATTGCTATATCGAAATATGTTCTGATTTGGACCAAATACTATTAAGTACAAGTCTTTGTTCTATTGTGTATAACAAGATATTGGTCTTTTTAGTAGCTATATCTAAAAATAAACCGATCTGAACTGTATGAGAAACGGATGTCGAAAAGCCTAACTGTGTCAAATTTCAGCGATATCGGATTATAACTGCGCCTTTTATGGGGCCAAGACATTAAATCGACATAACACTCTACATGCCAGCTATATTCAAATCTGGACCGATTTCGGCCAAGTTGCAGAAAAATGTCGAAGAGCCTAACACAACGCACTGTCCCAAATTTCGGCGAAATCGGACGAGAAATGCGCCTTTTAAGGACCCAAAATATTAATCGAGAGATCACTCTACATGGCAGCTATATTCCGATCTGCTCCGATCTGGGCCAAATTGAAGAGCCTAACACAACTCACTATCTCAAATTTCAGCGACATCGGACAATGAATGGGCCTTTTATGGCCCAAAAACCTGAAACCGATAGATCGGTCTATATGGCAGCTATATCCAAATCTGGACCGATCTGCGCCATATTGCAGAAGTATGTCAAGGGGCTTAACTTAACTTAACTTAACTCTCTGTCCCAAATTTCAGCAAAATCGGATAATAAATTTGGCTTTTATGGATATAAGACCCTTAATCGGAGGATCGGTCTATATCGCAGCTATATCCAAATCTGGACCGATCTAGGCCAAATTGACGAAGGATGTCGAATGGCCTAACACAACTGACTGTCCAAAATTTCAGCCAAATCGGATAATAAATGTGGCTTTTATAGGCCTAAGACCCTAAATGGGCCGATCGGTCCATATGGGGTCAATATCAAGCTAGGGTCCGATATAGCCCATCTTCGAACTTAAGCTGTTCATAGACAAGTAAAGAATCTGTGAAAAGTTTCTGCTCAACATCTCTACTTTTGAAGTCTGTAGCGTGATTTCAACAGACGGACGGACATGTCTAGATCGTCTTAGATTTTTACGCTGATCAAGAATATATATATTTTATAGGGTCAGAAATGGATATTTCGAAGTGTTGCAAACGGAATGACAAAATGAATATACCCCCATCTTTCGGTGGTGGGTATTAATTTATTTATTTGCGAGTCGAGAATGTATATATAATTTAGTTCGTCGTAAAGTTCTAAGGCGATTTTGCGAAGTCCGTGTGTCTCTCCGTCCGTTCATCCGTCTGTGTGTTCTTCAGTTGTAATCATGCTACAGTCTTTGAGATAATGTGCTGATATTTGGCATACACTTATATTTCTTCTATAGGCAGTTTAAGATCCTGAATGGGCCAAATCAGACTATATTTGGATATAGCTACCATATAGACTGATTAGGGTCTCAAGCTCATAAAGGTGCATATATTACTAGATACGGTTGGAATTCAGAACAATGGGTTGGACAAGGTCTCCCGTTGGATCTCCATGTCGGACCAAATTTCGACATAGCTGTCATATAGACCAATTTGCCGATTAAGGGGCATAAAACTCCAGTTATTACCTGATTTCGCTAAAATTTATAACGGTGACTTGGGCTAGGCTTGATCTCAAGCCATATTAATAGAGCCCAACTATCAGATGGACTTGTCCTAATGCACTTCATTTCTAGAGTATCGGGTAGTTGAATATGAATTTTGCTGGCCTTTGCATATATCAGGCAATGCTTGGCTTTGCATATGCTCATATAGCCCATTGGTCTCTGATGTCTGTTGTGTCTGCAGCTTATCGTTTTCATTGAGTTCGAATCGGGGCCTTGGCTTCGGAAGGGAGATCCAATTTGCCGTGTATGGTGAATGAGATGAATGTCTCATTTTAAACGGATACTCTAAAAGAAAAATCGAAATACCAATGTCCATTAGGCGCTTCGATCTGGACTGTGTTTGATTACATAGCTGAGTAGCAATTATCAATTAAATGTTCGTTTACAACTCACAAGCGAATTGATGGTAATCATTCGTTTTTTGCCAAAACTAGTTTTGGCAAAATGAATGAAATCTCAATTATCCAAGCTAATGGTTATTTTGGTAAATACCCAAATAGCCTCAGTTGACAAATCACTTTGGCGATTACACGCATCAGAGTGTCTGCCACATCTCGCCAAAGGCTTAATTGGTGTACGAGAGGTTCGTGTCTTAAGTCTTTTGTTTCAATTCTATTACAGATGCCAACTATTTACCACATTTACCACATTTGTGTGTGCGCATTTACGAAGTATCGAGCCATAATTGTTTTAAATTACCTACTCGTGCTGTGTTCTGTTGCCACTACCAAAAATGAAAATATCAAACGGAACGAAGAAAAATAAACTGATCAAAAGCATTAAAATTAATTAACACAAAACTGTTAATTTATTTAAGAGAACCTAAATTGGCATTAATTGCTGGCACTTGACTTTCTGACTGCTGACTCTATAGACCGTAGACTTGGTATGCCAAACTCAATGCAGTATCTGCCTACAATGACTAGGCGACTCCACTCCGGCCACCAGGCATGCCACAGTTTGGTGTGCTGTTTGTTAAATGATCTTTAAATTTATACATATTTGTTGACAATAATTTGTTAAACTAGTTTCATAATGTGGCAAAATGGTCGAGAGCAGTCAACTGCAGTGCCATGCTGCAGTGTCCCTGGGGTGGGGGAAGGCGGCAGTCCAGAGCGCTCAGCAGTGTGTGGACTTGTGATAATTTAATTTACATTTTTCGCAAATTTATAGTCCGGTAGATCCTTAAGTATCCCCGCAGAAATGTGCCCAACTGAACTTGGGATATGGGAAACATCCAGCAAATGTATGGACCTTATGCGTGCCCGCATTAAATTTGCATGCACGAAACTTGCCGCTGATGTTGCTCCATCCGCTTTGAGTGTGGAGCTGGGATGGCGCTTATCAGTAATCGCGTTACATCGACAATCGTGTTTATTTATGCACTATTTGCGCTTTTTCGATCTTAATCGCTGTTCGGACGTGCACACACTCATGCATATCCCGACGTGCAGTAACATCCTTAAATAAACTCTTCAAAGTCATGTTCTCCATCGTCATCGCAGGCTGCAGTGTCAACCATGTTGGTCGAGATTGAAGACTTAAGCGTCAAGTGTTAAAAACGAGGGCGGTATGTTAGGTGGGGTGAGCTTTACGTCGAACAGTTTGAAAACTTTTTGGGTATTTCAGCCGGAACACTAGCTTGTTGCACTTAAATAGTAAATGTTTGGCCAATGTTTGGTCGTTCATTACAAAAGAGTTTCATGAACTTGTATTGCCATACATGATTTTATAACTGCAGTAGCAACTATTTGGGTCCGATAGTAACAAAATTTTACAAGAGTTCTCCTGTCGCAATAGGTAGGCAAACTGCATACCGTCCATTTAATATGCTCTCGTATTTGTTAAAAAGTAGTAGGCAGACTCGGTGGTTTAGAGTATTCTATAGTCGCCAACCGACTTTTGTCTTTACATACTAGTTTTTTTATACCCACCACCGAAGGATGGGGGTATATTCATTTTGTCATTCCGTTTGCAACACATCGAAATATCCTCTTCCGACCCTATAAAGTATTCTTCATCAGGGTAAAAATCTAAGACGATCTAGACATGTCCGTCCGTCTGTTTGTTGAAATCACGCTACAGTCTTTATAAATATATAGAGATATTAAGCTGAAACTTTGCACAGATTCTTTCTTTGTCCATAAGCAGGTTAAGTTCGAAGATGGGCTATATTGGACTATATCTTGATATAGCCTCCATATAGACCGATCAGCCGATTTAGGGTTTTAGGCCCATAAAAGCCACATTTATTATGAGATTTTGCTGAAATTTGGGACACAAAGTTGCGTTAGGCCCCTCGATATGATTCATCAATTTGGCCCAGATCGGTTCAGATTTGGATATAGCTGCCATATTGACCGAACCGCCGATTTAGGGTCTTGGGCCCATAAAAGCCACATTTATTACCCGATTTTGCTGAAATTTGGGACAGTGAGTTGTGTTAGGTCCTTCGACATCATTCTTCAATTTGGCTCAGATCGGTTCAGATTTGGATATAGCTGCCATATAGACCGATCCTTTGATTTAGGGTCTTTGGCCCATAAAAGCCACATTTATTACCCGATTTTGCTGAAATTTGGGACAGTGAGGTGTGTTGGGCCCTTTGACAACCTTCTTCAATTTGGCCCAGATCGGTCTAGATTTGGATATAGCTTCCATATAGACTGATCCTCGGATTAATGGCCTTAGGTTCATAAATGCCACATTTATTACCCGATTTTGCTGGAATTTGGGACAGTGAGTTGTGTTAGGCCCTTCAACATGGATATAGCTGCCATATAGACCGATCTCTCGGTTTAAGGTTTTGAGGCCATAAAAGGCGCATTTATTGTCCGATATCGCTGAAATTTGAGACAGTGAGTTGTCTTAGACGATCGATCTCTCGATTTAAGGTCTTGCGCCCGTAAAAGGTGCATTTATTGTCCGATTTTGCAAAACTTGATATAGATGCCATATAAACCGATCGCTCGATTTAAAGTTTTGCTCCCATAAAATGCGCATTTATTGTCCGATGTCGCCAAAATTTGGGACAGTAAATTGTGTTGGGCTCTTCGATATTCTTCTTCAATTTGGCTTAGAGCGGTCCAGATTTGGATATAGCTGCTATATAGGCCGATCTCTCGGTATAAGGTTTTGGGGCCGATTGTCCTATTTCGCTGAAATTTGTTGCAGTGAGTTGTGTTAGGCTCTTCGATATTTTTCTGCTACTTGGCCCAAAACGGTTCAGATTTGGATATAGCTGCCATTTAGAACGATATCTCGATTTAAAGTCTTGACCACATAAACGGCTTATTTATAATCCGATTTCACTGAAATTTGACACAAGGTGATTTGGACGAAATGTGGTTTACATATATACCCGAGGTGGTGGGTATCCAAAGTTCGGCCCGGACGAACTTAACGCCTTTTTACTTGTTTTTGAGTGATAGAGATTGTTGCACTCTTTAGCCAGGGCAAATTCTGCTCTATGGGCCAATATCTGGCACAGGTAGGGCCTTGCAAAAATCTCGCCGCTATCTTGAAGAAAACTACACTTGGTGGTAGTTTAAAATTTTCCTCATAAATTTATTATAATTGCAAGACATATTCGTTCAATTTTTGTCTTATTGAAAAAATCGAATTTCAGACTTACATTGAGATTCAAAAGCGTCCGAGTGCCTAGAGATACTTCACATAACATACTCTCGTAGGGTGTTTCGTAGAGATAGGGTGATTGGCAGCTTCTTCGACTAGATTTTGCCTTGCATTAACATTCCCTTACTAACATGTCCTAGCTTTAAGTGATGTTGAGTAGCATAGTCATGGAACGGCCGTTTTGTTTACACATTGCATCGTGTGTGCTAAAGAGCGCTGTTTGCTTTTTCTTTGCTTGACTTTTATTTGTTTGTCCACATTTTTTGCGTGCCATCGCGTGTTAAGAAATTTAATTGCCGTTTGTTTGCTGTCTCAGACTGTGCGGTTCTGTTCCTTCCCCCCCCCCCCCCCCCCCACCCCCCGCTCAGTTGGCCTGTCCGTGCTGCCATTCGTCTGTCTGGCCAATTTGTTCTACCCCTCAAGAACGATGGTGGACGCTCAAGAAGTCGAATGCCACCCATTGACTTTATGTTTTATCGAGTGTTATGCTTTCAGTGTTATGAGCTGTACGCTGTCTAATCTAATGCATTGTCTATGACGGCTGCTGTTATTGTTCAATTCAACTCGACTCAGCTCGGTTTGTTTGCTTTATTTGTTTTGCAAATAAACACATTCCATTTGTAATACATATCTATTTGAATAACTTATTTCTTATGTGGTAATTGTTATTACAACAATCTGTTTACCTTTGTTCTTGTCATCTCGCAGAGAGACGCTGTTGTCATACCTCTGCTCAATGCTGACATTGTAGGAGGTGAATAGGCAGTTTGTTCAATTTTGCCTCGGGAAACGTGTCAGGACCGCAGCAAAGTATTGGTGGTGATCCAAAGGCCAGCTTTGTTTGACCATAAACGAAAGACTTAAGACACAAACTCGGCAAATAATTTCCGGGCATGCGACTCTGGCCGCAAACAATAATCACCAAGAGACAAATCGCTTAGACATACTCTGCTAATGGCTCTCCTCTACTTTCCTCATTATCTCAAACGCTTGCCCTCTTGCTGAACTTGCGACTCGCAGCGACAACAACTAATCAAAGCTATCCTTTGAAATGCTTTTCCTTTTCACAAATCATTTTTCAAACTTTTCATTTTGTATCCCATCCATTCGAATATTTATGCCACTGGAAACCTTTTGCAGAAATCAATTTGGCCAAACCTACGCTTCTTTTCCGCTATGACTGCACTGTAGCATCAATATTTGTAAGATCGACTTGGGGCTGGCTGGCAGGCACCCTGTCTGCCTCAGCTGACACTCGCTCACACACAATTCTTATTCATTCAAATGTCGTGTTTCCAACCATCTATGGCTATCTGCGAATTACAATCATATAAAAAATATCATCAGAAAACACACAAGGAAGCCCATGGACAAACACTGCTACACACACATTGGATGCATTTGCAAAATAATCATGAGGGGTATTGGGAAAAACTAAAACAAATGCTGCCTAAAAAAGCAAAGCACTAACTATAATATTGCCTAATGGCACAATATGTCTACACAAATGTGGGGAGAACAAATGCTCACTGAATGGTTAGGCCACAGCGCCACAGTGAGGCAAAGAAATATAGAGTCAAGAGATTCATCGAAATATCCACTTCCGCACCTATAAAGTATATATATTCTTGATCAGCGTAAAAATCTAAGACAATCTAGCCATGTCCGTCCGACTGTCTGTCTGTTGAAATCTGAAATTTTGCAAAGGTTCTTTTTTTTGTCCATAAGCAGGTTAAGTTCGAAGATAGGCTATATCGGACTGTATCATCATATAGCCCCCATATAGACCGCTCCGCCGATTTAGGGTCGTAGGTCCATAAAAGGGCGCGTTTATTGTCCGATTTCGCCGAATTTTGGGACAGTGAGTTGTGTTAGGCCCTTCGATATTCTTCTTCAAATTGGCTCGGATCGGTCCAGATTTGGATATAGCTGTCATATAGACCGGTATCTCGATTTAAGGTTTTGTGCCCATAAAAGGCGCATTTATTGTCCGATAGCGCCGAAATTTGGAACAGTGAGTTGTGTTAGGCCCTTCGACAACCTTTTTCAATTTGGCTCAGATCGGTTCAGATTTGGATATAGCTGCCATATAGACCGATCCTCCGATTTAGGGTCTTAGGTCCATAAAAGGCGCGTTTATTGTCCGATTTCGCCGAAATTTGGAACAGTGAGTTGTGTTAGTCTCTTCGACATTTTTTTGCAACTTGGCCGAAATCGGTCCAGATTTGGATATAGTTGCCATATACACCGGTATCTTGATTAAAAGTCTTGGCCCCATAAAAGGCTCATTTATAATCCCATTTCATTGAAATTTGACACAGTGATTTATGTTAGCCTTTTCGACATCCGTATCGTATATGGTTCAGATGAGTTTATTTTTGGTAAAAATACCAATATTTTGTTAAACACAATTGAACAATGACTTGTACTTATTAGTATTTGGTCCAAATCGGAACATATTTCGATGTAGCTGATATGGGGCATATGGTATGCATTTTTCACCGAATTTTGACGAAAGGTGGTTTACATTTATACCCGAGGTCGTGGGTATCCAAAGGTCGGCCCGGCCGAACTTTACGGCTTTTTACTTGTTTTTTCAATAACCACAGCAACATAAACTTTTACTTTTGAATAATCCTAAACAAAAAAATACCATGGCGTTAAGTCTAGGAGGTCAGGTATCGTCTTGGCACACATCTTCAAGAAAGAAAGGAGAAAGTTGGGAACCACAACTTTGAGACAGTCGGTAACTTTTTCTACCTCGACACCCCCGTAACCGAAACGAATGACACCAGTTTTGAAATGAAGCGAAGAATAATACTGGCAAACATATTCTACTTTGGACTAAGTAAGCAGTTTAGAAGCAACGCCACCTCTCGACAGACGAAGACTATACTTTACAAGACACTGATACTACCCGTGCTGTTGTATGGTTCTGAAGCATGGGTACTTCTGCAAGCAGATGAGGCAGTGCTTGGAGTATTTGAGAGAAAGATTCTTCGTAAAATATATGGACCCGTTTGCGTTAACGGAGAATATAGGCGACGTATGAACCACGAGCTGTATGAGCTGTATGACGATGATAGCATAGTTACACGCATCAAAATACAACGGCTAGATCATGTTGTCAGAATGGATGAAGAAGCTCCAGCAAAGAAGTCTTTTGAAGGCAAACACGGTGGTACACGCAAACCGGGAAGACCAAAAGCCCGATGGAAAGATCAAGTTGTGGGAGACACCTCGAAACTTGGTGTCAGAGATTATAGAATGAGCGCAGAAGATCGAAGCGCTTGGAACGCTATTCTACGTTCGGCTAGTGGAACAAATAATCTGTCATAGCCAATTAGAGTAAAGTAAGTAAGTAGACTTGCGATCACTTTGTTTTCACAAAAAACCGCTCTGGGCGGTTCTGCCCAGCCTAACAAAACGAACAACGAGAGCCCCTCTTGTGAATGCATCGGTTCTCAACAACTACTCGTGGATTCGTATTTGGGGAAATGAAGCCAATAAGCCTGTCTAGTCTCTACAGTTATTTTGGGTGGTATATTGAAGTTGTAATCATATCTGGTTGACTATGAAAAACCATGCCCATTTATGTCAAGGGCTTCAACAATTTTAACGCATTCCAAAGTGTTGTATCTTTTCATGGCTGTATATCTTAAACAGCATTGGGAATAAATTGGCCATTCGGGCAGAAACTAGAATTGAGTTCGCTGTAGGGTAAAGAAGTTAAATTTGACATGGATGGATGCTGTATCTGTTTGACGACCTATCTGGGTCCTATTTGGTATGGTTATTTAAAGCCAAAAATGTACTGCAATTCGTACCAAGGGAATAATATTCTTTTATAAATTGATCAGGATATCGGTTTTGTGGGGGTAAATTCAATGATGGATCAAAATGCTATTTTTTTTTGTCCATGAACATTCCACTTAGGAACAGGGGCAAAGTTGTAACATATCAGTGATTGCAGTCCGATTCAAGTTGAAGCTCAATGATAAGAGGCGGCGTGCCGCAGTGCGACACCTCTTTGGAGAGAAATTGTACATGGCATAGTACCTCACAAATGTTGCCGGCAATAGGAGGAGAAATTCACCGCTGAAAATTTTTTCTGATTGTCTCGCCAGAATTCGAACCCAGGCGTTCAGCATCATTGGCGGACATGCTAACCTCTGCGCTACGGTGGATCCATCATCAATTAAGCTCACTAAATATTAGGTAGAAATGTTTGTTCTGTGTAGTCTATGTAAGCCCCAAATTAAAAAAAGCCGTTTGGGTCGTAAAACTAGACGGATGCAAGCGTTTATATGCATCTTAATGAGGGGATTGATTAGTCTAACGACGACAAAGCACATCATATTGACGTACTTGGCTGTGATAAAGCCATTATCCGTCGTGCCTAGTATTGCTAGCATTTTCAGTGCTTCAATATGGCCCTATATTATTGAGCAACACTGTAGTGGTTACAGATTTATGAGTAAATTTTTATTTAGTCGTATTTGCAGTCAATTGCAAATTTCGTTGTTTTCGGAAGGCGATTTGCGAGCAAGCACTGATGCAACCACGCAACAATTTCGTACAAATAAAACCCAATAGAAAAACAAAAGAAATCAATAAAAAGGTGTTGTTAATGGGCTGATTTAGGGGTTTGTTAAGAAAACTCAATTTCGATTTCTGTTTGCAGTTCTGTGTTTTGTTGTGACTGGTGTTGCAGTGTGTGACGATCTTTGTCAGACTGCCAGAGATTTGTACATTTGACTTCAATTTCCGTTGTAATATTCTCCCGAAGTGACATTAAAATCACATCTCGGGTTCAAATCTTTGCAGAAATATTACCGAATGTCTGAGCCGGAGATCAAAACGTGTGAATTTTCTTGTTGTTATTCAAGATGATGATGATGATGATGAAGTCTATGACGTGACTGTGTGCATGGTGGATACGGTGGAGTTGGTGTTGGTGGTGGTGGCTTTGGCATACCTGATGACAGCTTATAATTGCTCAATATTTAAATAGATTTGAGTTGTGGAAACCTCATACGCCAAAACGACAAAAGAAAAATTGAATTTTAATCAATATAAATCTGGCGTGTGTAACCGCACTTATGGGCAAATTCTGGCTATTAATAACTTACACCGGTATTCACAACCGTAGCGCAGAGTTTAGCATGTCCGCCTATGACGCTGAACGCCTGGGTTCGAATCCTGGCGAGACCATCAGAAAAAATTTCAGCGGTGGTTTTCCCCTCCTAATGCTGGCAACATTTATGAGGTACTATGCCATGTAAAACTTCTCTTCAAAGAGGTGTCGCACTGCGGCACGCCGTTCGGATTCGGCCATAAAAAGGAGGCCCCTTATCATTGAGCTTAAAACTTGAATCGGATTACACTCATTGATATGTGAGAAGTTTGCCCCAGTTCCTTAGTGGAATGTTTATGGGCAAAATTTGCATTTGCATTCACAAAACTGAATGTAGGTTTAAAACAGGCTTACTTGACAGATTTCCTTTATAGAACTTTCATGTGATGATGATGTTAGGAGGACATGACTTCATATACAAATTTAAACCGTGTTGTAATTCCTTTCTGCAGGGACGTAGCCAGGATTTCATTTTTGGCGATTTTGTTTCTGTGAAGTTGTAAAGATCCTCAAATTTTTCTTTGTTTCGAAAATTATGGTCGCTATTGTTTGCAGAAACTGACCTATCAGAGGTGACATTTGGCCATAAAGGCAGAGCTGAATTTTCTACTGATTGCCAACACACTATTTATAGGCCGATCCTATACTTTCAAAGCCTTCAAAGTGTGGTTGTCTTTGCGAATATCTTAGTTTTATAGAGAAAGTTTCGGCGAATCAGCTTCAATATTTTGATGCAATTTTTTCATTTGCGCTCATATAATTATTAAATATTTCAAAAATAAATTTTTCTGAAATTCTGCATAGTGTTTTGTGTTTAGATCCCCGAATTCGAATATGATTCAGATCGGTACGTGCATTAATTTAGATTGTTCTTTCGGTGAAATGTCCTGGACCCATAAAAGGCGCATTTTTACCCGATTTTGCAGAAAATAAAAACCGTCAACAGAATGATTGCTCCAGGTTTGGGTATAGCCCCCTTATAAACCGATCTTCAGATTGAAGGTATTCCACCAATGAATGGAGTATTTACACCAGATTTTGCTGGAATTAAATATAGTGAGCTATGTAAAGCGTCTACACAACCTACGTACATGGCGCAGATTTGATCATATTTGGTTTTAGCAACTGTATGTATCGATCTCCTGATTTTCGGTATTGAACCCTTTACACTCATTTATTACCTGATTTTTACTGATTTTGCTTTGGTCCAGATCGAACCATATTTCGATATAGCTGCTATAGCATCAGAATCGTGCACTTTTCACTGGATTTTAAACATTTGTTCTAATGTTCCATTTATCTATTTAAACAGTTTTTATACCCACCACCGAAGGATGGGGTTATATTCATTTTGTCATTCCGTTTGCAACACATCGAAATATCCATTTCCGACCCTATAAAGTATATCATTCTTGATCAGCGTAAAAATCTAAGATGATCTAGACATGTCAGTCCGTCTGTCCGTCTGCCTGTTGAAATCACGCTACAGTCTTTAAAAATAGTGATATTAAGCTGAAATTTTGCACAGATTCTTTTTGTGTCCATAAGCAGGTTAAGTTCGAAGATGGGCTATATCGGACTATATCTTGATATAGCCCCCATATAGACCGATCCACCGATTTAGGGTCTTAGGCCCATAAAAGCCACATATATTATCCGATGTCGCCGAAATTGGGGACCGTGAGTTGTGTTAGGCCCTTCGACATCTTTCGTCAATTTGGCTCAGATCGGGTCAGATTTGGATATAGCTTCCATATAGACCGATCCTCCAATTTAGGGTCTGAGGCCCATAAAAGTCACATTTATTTTCCGATTTTGCTGAAATTTGGGACAGTGAGTTATGTTAGACACCTTGACATACTTCTGCAATATGGCACAGATCGCTAAAGATTTGGATATAGCTGCCATATAGACCGATCTCTCGATTTAAGGTTTTGAGCCCAAAAAAGGCGCATTTATTGTCCGATGTCGCCGAAATTTGGGACAGTGATTTGTGTAAGGCCCTTCGACATTCCTCTTCATTTTGGCTCAGATCGGTCCAGATTTGGATATAGCTGCCATATAGACCGATCTCTCGATATAAGGTCTTGGGTCCATAAAAGGCGCATTTATTGTCTGATTTCGACGAAATTTGGGACAGTGAGTTGTGTTAGGCCCTTCGACATCTTTCTTCACATTGGCTCTGATCGGTTCATATTTGGATATAGCTCTCTCGATCTCTCGATTTAAGGTTTTGGGCCCATAAAAGGCGCATTTATTGTCCGATGTCGCCGAAATTTGGGACAGTGCGTTAGGTTAAGCCCCTTGACATACTCTGGCAATATGGCAAAGATCGGTACAGATCTGAATATAGCTGCCATATAGACCGATCTCTCGATTTAAGATTTTGGGCCCATAAATTATTGTCCGATGTCGCCGAAATTTGGGATAGTGTGTTAGGTTAAGCCCCTTGACATACTTTGGCAATATGGCAAAGATCGGTTTTAGGTTTTGGGCCATAAAAGGCGCATTTATTGTCCAATGTTACCGAAATTTGGGACAGAGAGTTAAGTTAAGCCTCTTCACATATATCTGCAATTTGGTCTAGATCGATCAAGAATTGTATATAGCTGCCATATAGACCGATATCTCGATTTAAAGTCTTGGCCCCAAAAAAGGCGCTTATATAATCCGATTTAACTGAAATTTGACACATTGACTTTTGTTTGGCTTTTCGACATCCGTCAATTTCGTCATTCCGTTTGTAACACCTCGAAATATGTGTCTCAGAACCCACATAGTATAAATATTCTTGATCGTCATGATATTTTATGTCGATTACATTGTTTCCTGAAAGCCGATTACTGGCTTTCTGCACCCTAACCCCTAGAACAAGAACACCTGGATATCGTTTTAAGATGGACTGATGATTTTTTCCTCAAATAATTCGATGTCAGAAGATGCCAAGAATCCTACCACGTATAGTAAAACTGGGTCTAATATCTGATTTATCCCTCATATAGATCTTCTTCTGGATTTGACTTCGTGAGCTAATAGTTGGAATTTAAGCACATAGTTTTGCTTTTTAATTTGTTACAGTGGTTACACAAAAGCTTGGCCAATCGCTAAAAAAACACCAATTGATAAAGATCTCTTGGTTGGCTAACCTCACACTAGGAACATTGTATAAAGAAGCGGTTGTTTCTTGCGAACTAAGAACAATGCAACAATAGAGCCTCTGTCTTCAACTGGAGTATTGCAAATTTGACAATCATCAGGTCTGGTGTGAACTGGCGCTCAGGTTGAAAAATATTTGATGATTTGAATGACGACTAAAATCAGTCTTGAACATTTTCAGTTTTACAGGCCAAGCATGATTTTCATGTCGAAAATTATTCTCACGTTTGTTTTACATTTTGTTATTGTCATATTATGATATGACAGTTGCTGTTATTTCATTTTGATTTCTTATACAAGTTAGACAATATTAAATGGAGGTGTGTGTGTGTGTGTGTGCCCCTATGTAAATAGTGCTTTTTGTGTACAAATGTGAGGCCTTATTGATTTTGGAAATTCCGCTTGTTTTTTGTCGAGTATTAGAATAAATTATGAAAACAAACAATAGTTTTATTGCCTTACACTGCCGAGCGGTGGTGTCGCCAATTGTTGGCGAACGCTTGTCTATCTATCTGCATCGATTCCTTAGGAAGTTCTGATTGGGCTCCGCTCTTCTGATAGCCACAGTCTGTCCGGGTGCCTTTTGATTGGATTCTGAGTGTTGTGCCACTCGGGCGTTTTGTTGGCTTTGCAGCGATTTTTATCAATTAGTTAAAGTCACGCCTCGTTGTTTGTTTCGTAGGTCCGTTTTTATAGCCCAGTTCAGCACAGATCGGGTTGGCTCGGTTGGCTGCGATCAGCTTTGCTGTGTGTTGTGCTCGCTCGGGCTGCCTGTTGAATTGTCATAAATAATATTAATTTTCTAAGGTTTCCTAGGTTTTTGTTTGCTGCGATTGTCGATTTGGTCCAATTTCTGTTTGCGCTGGATTGTTTGTTTTTTCTCTCCTTCCATTATTTTGGTGTCGCACGGCCATTTGACACCGAGTATTGTATTAAAGTTACATGTGTTTTTATGGTGTTCTCTGCTATTTGGGCTATGGGTACGAGTGTCACATTTTGTTCCAATTGACATTTAACACACTTCATAAATTAAAATTGCGTTTTCCATGTTGGACGTGGAGCCTTTTTGCTTTTTTTTTTTTTGCTTCTATGCAGCGGGCACACTCATTTCTGCTGTTGTCAGAGACACTGATATTCGCATTTATTGGCATTGTTATTATTGACACCTTTTACACGGTACGAGTGTTGTGATTTGAAGGGGGGCAGGAGCAGGCCAATAAACAGGCCGATCTATCCGTTGAACCGAAAGGGGCTGGAATGGTCTTAACCGATCATAAGTAATTTATTTGAAATGAATTTGACTGAAATTAAATTGTCACTTGTGGTTCAATGTTCAATGGCACAATGCAACTTTGTTGTGACGATGACTTCATTAGCCAAGCCAGCGGTCGGCCGGACAGGCGGTGTGAGCCGCTAATAGACTTTGATTGCCATGGATTCGATGTAGATCCACTGGCAATTGTTGATTGACAGGCATATGTTTTTAGTGCAAGGTCAACGTTGTTTAAGGAAACGCTACCCTAGTTAACAACTTGAACGTGGGGAGAATGTTTTTTCCTACTTTTTTTACAATCTACGAGTATCCATTTAAGGATACTAAGTAAATTGTACACAAGTTATTATTTAACCGAAATACAGTTCCCCATTAGGAACCATATAAGGAAAGGGCCCAAATGGTGTCTATAACGTTTTCAAGTGTAATTCAGAAAATACTAATTGAAATTCAGAAATTCCATTTGTAATTCAGAAATTCTATTTCAAATTCAGATACTTTATTTGAAATTCTGAAATTACATTTGATATTCAGATATTCCCTTTGAAATTCATAAAATTTCATTTGAAATTCAGAATATTTCAATTGCAATTCAGGCTATAAAGCAAATACCAGAACATCCACTTGAGAGTTAAAGCAAATAGTTAATTGCCCTGATTCTATCAAAATCAAGATGACCAAATATTCACTGTGTTGGAGCAACAGGGATGTGTGGCGTCATATAAATGGATAGACGGCGAGGGGTCTTCCAGGGAACTGATGTAAAGAAGTGTGGAGCCAGTTGTCAGAACCTGTTTCAGTTGTTGACAGCGCTCCATGCCACAATAAATGGGAAGAAATATTTTCACAGACTCCTACATCTCTTTTAAGTCTCCATGTTCACCGCAAATTCACCCTATTGAAATAATATGGAGTAAAATTAAAACCTATGCCAACCGTCATAAGGATACTCCAATCGTGGTACCTCCAAATACTGGACAGCAGCGACTGCAATATTTTGAGTCAGTCATAGACGAAGCTGTATTCACTATAAGAGTTGACGACTGCAGTCGCGCCATCCAACATTCTTCAACATTCCAGGAAGAAGCCCCACCCATGCAAGATATATCTGTTGGACGTTAGCCATATTCTTCTTTCAGATTTTTATGCTTGTTCTAATTATTGGTATATTTATTATACCCACCACCGAAGGATGGGGGTATATTCATTTCATCATTCCGTTTGCAACACATCGAAATGTCCATTTCGGACCCTATAAAGTATGTATATTCTTGATCAGCGTAAAAATCTAAGACGATCTAGACATGTCCGTCCGTCTGTCTGTTGAAATCACGCTACAGTCTTTAAAAATAGAGATATTGAGCTGAAACTTTGCACAGATTCTTTTTTTGTCTACAAGCAGGTAAAGTTCGAAGATGGGCTATATCGGACTATATTTTGATATAGCCCCCATATAGACCGATCGGCCGATTTAGGGTCTTAGGCCCATGAAAGCCACATTTATTATCCGATTGTGCTGAAATTTGGGACGGTAAGTTGTGTTAGGCCCTTCTACATCTTTCTTTAATTAGGCCCGGATCGGTTCAGATTTGGATATAGCTGTCACATAGATCGATCTCTCGATTTAAGGTCTTGGGCCCATAAAAGCCACTTTTATTATCCGATCTTACTGAAATTTGGGACAGTGAGTTGCCTTAGGCCCTTCGACATCCTTCGTCAATTTGGCCCAGATCGGTCCAGATTTGGATATAGCTGCCATATAGACCGATCTCTCGGTTTTAGATTTTGGGGCCATAAAATGCGCATTTGTTGTCCGATGTAGCTGAAATTTGAGACAGTTAGTTGTATTAGGCTCTTCGACGTCCTTCTTGAATTTGCCTTCGATCGGTTCGGATTTGAATATAGATGCCATATAGACCGATCTCTCAATTTAAGGTTTTGGGCCCATAAAAGTCGCATTTATTGTCCGATTTCGCCCAAATTTGGGAAAGTGAGTGAGTGAGGAAATTTTGCATGTAATATTCTGTTATGACTTCCAACAACTGTGCCATGTAAAGTTCATATGTAACCTGATATATTGGTTGCCCAAAAAGTAATTGCGGATTTTTCATATAGTCGGCGTTGACAAATTTTTTCACAGCTTGTAACTCTGTAATTGCATTCTTTCTTCTGTAAGTTACTTTTAGCTTGCTTTAGAAAAAAAGTGTAAAAAAGTATATTTGATTAAAGTTAATTTAAAGTTTTATTAAAAACGCATTTACTTTCTTTTAAAAAATCCGCAATTACTTTTTGGGCAACCCAATAGCTCCCATATCAACCGATCTCTCGATTTGACCTCTTGAGCCCTTGCAAGCCACAATTTTTGTCCGATTAGGCAGAAATTTTGTACGCGGCGTTCTTCTACGACTTCCAACAACTGGGCCAAATACGGTCCATATCAGTCGGTTCCTTGAAGCTATAATTTTTGCTGGTTTGACAGATGTTTGGTATGTAGAATAAAATTATGCCCTACAGCTAAATTTATTTTGTATAGATTTTAAGCAGAATCCATGGTGGTGGGTTCCCAAGATTTGGCTCGACCGAACTTAGCACGCTTTTACTAGTTATAATAATAACTTGTTCTCGTAGTTTAATTGGGTTTTGATACTAACAATCATACCCCCTCTTTATTTGCAGGGATATGTGATTTCCCTGTCAACCTCCTGTCAATGTAAAGGCCTAAGCAAGGCGTATTTATCAGATGGTCGTATCAACCCAGCAGAGAGAATTTGATATGTCAATTCATTTTTAAATTCACCGTTCAAAAATATAAACTTCAAAATAAATATTTTATAAATTGTGTTTGTTGCTGTAATGGTTTTAAAACTTAGGATATATAATAACACGCGTCTAACATCGTCATTCACTATCAGTTTCACTCGGCAGTTTCATTGTGTCGCCCCCAAAAGACTCAAAAAATGCAGAAGAGTACTGATAAAATTAACGTCAGCACATTAGAACGAAGAAGGTTAGCCAGTAATAGGATTGTTGTGCGCTCTAAATATTTAAAAATTAACCTCGAAAAAGAAAATCGAAGTAAGGAATTCCGCGCTACTTACAAAATCCTTAATTGTTTTCCATGCCACACCCCTATGTTGGTTCATGTCTGACATTGTGTCCCTACCTAGGTGCCAGTATCTGTTGGACGCGAAAGCCGGGCAATGACAGAGAAAATGCTCCAACGCCTCATCATCTTTCCCGCATGCCCTACACATGCTATCACTTGTCGCACCGATTTGACATAAGTGAGCTCGTAGGGTGAATTGATTATGGTTTCTTTAGAAAAATTGTCAATGAAATTGTCCTTTAGAAAATATTTTATAACAATTTTGTCTTTAGAACAAATTTCATTAAAATATTGTGTTTCACTGAAATTTTGTCATTAGAAAAAAAATTCAATAAAAGTCCACTGAGAAAGCGTTTACAAAAAATAATTTCGTGGAGGTCCGCCTGGGCCAAATTTCGCCTTTAGAGGCATTTTTATACCAATTTTGTCCTAGGAAAAAATTTAAAAGAAATTATTTTTTGAAATTTTGTCATTTTGTCAATTGGATTACAAATACTTTCTTTGCAGAAATTTTCACTGAAATTTTGTTTTTAGAGAAAATTTCTAGGACCAGAAAAAAATCGGCTAAAAATCTAAGATTTTTCCTTGCTCGAATGGTGTAATGATTACGAGTCAAAGAACCAAAACTTCAAAATTAATATGCTATCTTAAAGTTTAAGTTGCTATATACCTACTAATTTGCCAAATCGGATGGGAATTGCGCCCTCAAGAGGCTCAAGAAATCAAGATCCCAGATCGATTTATATGGCTGCTATGTAAGGTTATATACCGATTTGCGCCACACTTAGCACAGTTATTGGAAGTCATGCAAAATTTTAGTCAAATCGGTTAAGAATTGCCCCTTCTAGAGGCTCAAGAAGTCAAGACCCAAGATCGGTTTATATGGCAGCTGTATCAAAACATGGACCGATTTGGCCCATTTACAATCCCCGACCTACACTAATAAAAAGTGTTTGTGCGCCTAGCTTTACTTTTTCGAAAGTTAGCCTGCTTTCGACAGACAGACGGACGGACATGGCTAGATCGACTTAAAATGATATGACGATCAAGAATATAAATACTTGATAGGCGCATATTTCTAGCTGTTAAAAACAGAATGACGAAATTAGTATACCCCCATCCTATGGTGGAGGGAATAATTAAGGATCATAAGTTATGAGAATTGAAACTTTTGATTCCCAGTAGGATACGTCCGGTGACAGGTAACTATTTCTCCAGTTTAGTACCAGTATATTTGGGGCAATTGACTACACATTTTCCGTAGGGCACAGACACTATCATCCATTTCGAATTTCGAGCGCATAATGATTATCACTTAAACTTAGTATCTTAACTTAAAAAAAATCAACATTTAAAGACGCTCCTGTTTGAAAACGATATTTTTACCTTCATTTAAAGATTTGTGTCTTTAATAATGGACGCAAAGTTAAGGATCATTACATTCCCATTTGTGATAAAAAAATCTTTAAATCAAGTAGAAAATCTTTTACAAAAGGATATGTTTAATTGTAAAAGTGGAATATTGGTTGTCTTTAAATTAAGTTCGTGATCTTTGGCTCAAATCGGAAAATAAACAATATTGGAATACTTCATTCGATTCTTGTAATCGATATTGTTTAACATGATTTGGGGGGATTCCTCTTCATTTTAAGTAAGTTGTACTTTTAGTATTAGTATGCTCCGCATGAGCATAACTTAGTCACTCGAATTTGTGGAATAGTGCAGTACTTGAATCTATCCACAATCAATATTTAACAAATATCGATAATTACCAAATCTCTTTCTATTGCATTAAATAAAAATCCATATGTTAAAGATAACATAGAGACATTTGTTATGCAGCGCAAATGTAGCGCATAAATATTATTAAAAGCATTTCGCTACGAATGAAGCGAAATGCGAAATCTCTTTGGAGCTCTCTAATCTATGCCAAGATGAAAGAACAGTTCATGCACAAGCTTTTGCGAATTGAACATAAAATTCTATTTTTTTTTAGGGATAGCCGCTTCGACCACTCTTCTTTAAAAATCAAATTAGGGCAAACTTGATTCAGCCCATTATGTTGTTCATAAACAGATCTGCTCCTTTCAATTCCTAGGAACTCAGAAGACAGAGTTTTCAACTGAATTTACTTAATGTTGAACTTGTGTCCTATACTCTTAGTTTCCTATAACAACAACTACAATATTTGGATCCAAGTTTTGACTCTAGATCAATGAGAGCGATCTCCTGACCTAATTTCGCTGAAATTTCGAGAAAATAGTTGTGTTGTACTATAGCCTGATCATAATTTAATGTTGCATGTAAACAACTAACAACCACCTCATGCAAATAAATCTGTAAGTGTCAAGTATCGTCACAACTCTGTGAGTAAAGAGTTTAATGAACAACAAACAGCTGACACCAAAAAATACCACATACGGCAACAAGCCAATGTTGTCATTGATACTTAAATGGCAGAAAAAGGAAGATGCCTTCTCGTTCCTACCGTTGAACCATCCAGATCGCTTTAAAAAGCCCAATAACTTGTGAATGTTCACATCCGCTAAATCAGACAGGTTCTCATAGAAATTAGAACCTAAAGTAGAACTCCTTCTAATTGCTAGTGCGGGAACACACACACAGAAGGTGTTCTTTAGTCTCTCTTCTTCTTCGATGTCCCTACAGCTTCTGCAACAGTCATTGCTGGCAGCTTTCAGTCTGTCAGCATGTTTTCCGATTAGACAGTGACCTGTCATGACGTACACAGTGACCGACACAGCCAATGATAGCAAAGCAGTAGATCTCTTCAAGTCTAGATTAGGCCACATAGTTTTGAACCATTCCTCTTTGTGGCCATCTATCATTTATTGTCCTTCGGGTCTGGTCCTGAAAGCTTAGCTTACATGTCGCTAGAGGCATACCCACAGATTCCAGTGTCCCTGGAATGTGTAGGGTAGTTCCTAGTCTCGCAAGCTCATCCGCTGTACAATTCCCTGGATATCTCTGTAGTCTGGCACCCAGAATAGGTGAATTTTGAACTGTTCAGCCATCTCGTTGAGAGATTTGCGACAGTTGAGGTCGGTTTTTGTGTTCAGAAATACGTTCTCCAGGGATTTAATGGCTGCCTGGTTGTCTGAAAAGATATTTATGCCAATCGTCGTAATGACATTATATCATAGCCATTTCACCGCTTCCTTAATTGCAAGGATCTCTGCTTGATACAAACTGCAGTGGTCGGGTAACCTTTTCGGTATGACCCTTTCTAGATCTTTAGAGTACACCCCAAAGCCCACCTGGTCGTTTAGTTTGGAACCATCCGTGTAGAATCTATATAACTTCTGTTACCAGGGATATCGCAGTTCCAATCGGTTCTATCAGGAATGGTGGTACAGTAATTTTTATCAAAAAGCGGCTCAGGTAGGGTGTAATACACACTGCCTGGAACTTCGGATATTGTATCAAGGATAACACAGTGTCCGTAGCCGCCACATGACCAATGAGAAAGCTCCATTAACCTCACGGCAGTGGTCGCTGCAATTTGGGTAGCCACAATGGTTAAGTATTGAACAGTAGGTGAATTTGTGAAGCGCCGTCCACAAGACCACAACACCATATAGCATTATAAGTCTGACAACTGCAGTATATACCCAATGCATGCATGACACGCGGTCTAAACCTCCAACTTTCACCAATGGCCCTCTTGAAGGTGTATAGGCCAAGAGTGGCCTTTCTCCCCCTTTCCAAAATGTTGGATCAATTTCCTGTCCTGCAAAACACCCAGGTATTTTGCGTTTTCTCTCCACCCAAGGAGACATGATCCACTGTAGGCAACTTGTATCTCCTGCTGATAATAACTACTTCTGTCTTGCACGGATTTATACCCACTTAGCTGTTGCACGTAGAGCTTCCTGAAGTATATCTCTTACAGGGCTGGGAATCTTTCCCCTAACCACAATAGCCACCGCATCAGCATACTCGACCACTCCTACGCCTTTTTCTTCCAGAGACAATAATATATTGTTAATGGCTATATTCCAAAGTAGAGGAGACAGTGCACCTCCTTGAGGTGTTCCTATACTGACCCACCTTTTTAACTCCACATATCCCACGCCTGCCGTAATGCATCTTTTAGTTAGTAAGTTATTCAAAAACTTTCTTACGGTAGAGTTGATGCCTAGAAACTCCAATTCCTTCATGATTAACGTTGGTTTTTCATTATTGAAAAACCAATGTCAAGAAATGCTACTATTGTATATTCCATGATAGCGAGAGAACCCTCTATGTAGCCTACTACGCCGTGAAGGGTTGTTTCAGTGGTTTTGTCTTTACTATATGCTTGCTGCTGCCGCGACAAACGATCTCCAGGGAGATATTATCAGCTTAAAGGATGACAGATTGATAGGACGAAATCTTTCGCCTTCGTGTGGTAGGGTTTTCCTGCTTTCGGAATGAATATGACCTTAATGTCCCTCCATCCCACAGGTATATATGACATTCTGAGTGTATCTCCCTGAGGAACCATTCTATCAGACACAACTTGTAATTCAACCAGTGATATATCATCAGGGCCTGGCGACTTAAAGAAGTCGAAACTTCTTATCGCCCAAAGGATTTTCGGCTCAATTTCCTTAACAAACTCCGATGAATGCATACCAGTGACAAACACTTCTTGCGCCATGTTGTCTGTTGGAGAATTTCACGGGAATGTGTATCAATGAGGAGTCCTGGTATTTCCTCACTAGATATTGTCCATACTTTCTCTGACTTCTAAATATACCCCACCGTAATAGGTCTAGAGAACAGAATTTTCCTTAGCCAAGAGGCCTCAAATGTATCCTCCACTGAGCTGCAGAATTCCATCCAGAATTTGTTCTGACCCTTTCTCAGCTTGCTCTTATATTTTCTTAGCTCAGCCTTATAGATTTAGCTTTTGCTCTGTTCAAGAGTTTTCTGCAGTCCTTCCTTAGACCAGATCTGGGGTCCACCATGGCGGTCGCTGTTTGCCCCTTGGCTTCTCAAGCAATATATGTAAGATTTATGTAAAATAGGAATGTAAGCGTGAAGATTTAATACAAGTCCGGAGAAGATAAATCATTATGGATTCGACCTCATGAACAAAGGCCAACCAGAGTATCACCCGCATAAAAAAACTTAATTTGTTCTATTTCCTCTAGAGGGCCTTACAGTACACCAACTAAGCCCTTATGGGTCCACATATCGACAAATCCCCCATACACAACGATTTCCTACTTTGTTTTTAACTGTTGTATTCGTGTGATTCAATGAAATTATCATTGAAGATTTTTCCAATTTCCTTACTTCTTGATATATGCTGGAACTACCTTTTGTATGACAAACCGACATCTCTATTGCACTCTCTTGTGCAATGAAATGTTCAAGGATATAAATGACTTTTTTGTACTCAACACTCAACAAGACCATTTGTAAGAAATAGCAGGAGATAAATCCAGCAGATATGATAGCACTGTCAATAGAGACTGGATGGAGCGTAAGTGGAATACGTGTTAAGCCACAAACTTATTGAAGCAAAGAAATGCCTATCGATATTCTGGCAGCTTTATCAGTTTATTATTTGCTAAAAGCGATTCGTACCTTGTTAAGTTTTTATATGGGTTGTTACTTGCAAATTTATATTAGTTTGAGTTTTTTACTTGTCTTGGTACATTTTTAAATTAAGTGATTTTGATATTGGTCAATATTATGATTTACGAATGTTTTCTTAAACAACGTTAAATTAAGAAGAAATGAATAAGAATTGCTTTTTATGAGTTCAAGAATATAAATTCGAGACATGAATTGGTGGGGACCACATTTGAATTTAGGCTTTACCTTCAAATTCTGTTTGCTCTTTCCATGTGAAAGTAATAATGCAAAGACCCATATGATAGTGCATATGCGTATACTAATCAACAACACTTGTACACTAATCAATTTTTATGTATTTTAATTTATTTCGGCCAATGTGCAGCGAAATGTTCACCTTCACCCTACACAAACCATCTTTGACACGACACTTCTATGGCCACTCGTTGCTAGAATGTACGACTTTTGTTTCGTTTACCTTCGAGCTTTAAGACAGAATGCTTTATAGTTCTAGAGAAGATGTTCAATATGTTATCGCATCTTCATAGATATCGAATAAATCAATAATACATACCAAGCTTGTTGATGTTTTTTAATAATAATCTGTGGAAAAGAAGGTTCTTTGCGGAATTAATTTTCCCTTCCTGAGGTTTAAATGCTTTTTTCCTTATTTTTTTTTGTATTTTGTAATAATTCGTACATGTTAAGCCAATGTTGCATATCCTCATTGCATAGTCCCAATGAGATCGTTTTCATGTCGACGTTAAATTGTCATGATTTTTCACTGTAGGGTATTTGATATAATTCAAAATTTTGCTCGAGTTTTTAACCTTTGGGGTCATAAATCCAATTCGGAGCTATGAAAATTATGTTGCAAAATAATTTATGTTTAATACCGGTTGTGTGGCGCATGCTTACGAGCATGCAAGTTACTCAACATTAAAGACTGTTCACAATTTTTGTTTTGGCTTCAGTAAAAACCCAAAAAAAAAAAACGGCTGCAATTGTGTCATAAAAGTAATTGGTTTTCTGGTGGGAGATTGTCGGCCGATTTTGTTGTGGAAATTGCATATCCATATAAATAATGATTCATTTAATAATTGCATATTATAATTAAAGCGTCATTTACAATACGCGATAGTGGTGGTCGTGTGTGTGTGTGTGTGTGTGAGCTTGTATGCATGCGTGCCAAACACCCTTAGGCTTGTAGACATGAGCATGGGAGTTTTCATAAAAGCTCAAATTTATTGTCTATCAACATTTGGTGCACAGCCATAAAAAAAAAACTTTACAACAAATCACTAATCAGTCATTCTCCCATTTTTACAGTAGCGAATATCAAGTTGTATCAATAGATTATCTGTGAATAAACACCTCCAAAGCGGAGTTATAAGTCATCCAATTATGGTTTTCATTAAAATAAGCATTTAAGAAAATTTTTGAACTATTCGAATATTTGCCTGTTAGACTTCTAAATTGTATCGTTTAATGCCATAAAATATGATGATTTTGAACTTTGTAAAAAAAGAAGTAAATTAAAAGCATTAGGGCTCAGCCAGTTAGCCAGTTCAGTAACGGCCAAACAATACGCATCATATTCTCGTGTGCCCCCAATATCCATAAGATGGATATCAAATTAGCTGACCCGGGCCCGCTACGCTGCGCCTTTTTTTACTTTATATAGAACAAAAGTTTCCTTGGAATATTTATTTTCGACAATTAAAGAGCTTTTAGTGAAATACCATGCTACGAAAATAGTATATCGCTTGACTAACAGTTTAACAATACAAGTGCCTTTATCTGAATCCCATATGATCTTTATTGGTCTACGAATATAAGTTTGGATGTAAGGTGTACTCCATTCTTTAAATACTTCATTTTAGCCCGCTATTCTCATGGTGTCTGATTTAGTCGAGTTTTCGGCGGAGAGGTGGTCCCCTAAGATACTTGGCCCTGCAAAAATATCTGCATCGTGCTCTTCTCTCAAATATCATTTATTTGAACCCCATATTGCCGTTGGTTTAAGAGGAGTTTACAGGATGAGGAGTTCCCCAAACACATGGCCCCAAAATAGGTTATCAAATTCGTTTACTAATCTCAAATACCTCTCATTTGAGCCACATATTGGTATGGTCGAAAATTGTTTTCCCTTTGGGAATGTTTTGGGAAAGGGGTGATGCCCTGAATACATGGTCCTAAATTTGTATATCAAATTCGTATTCTACTCCTAAATACCTTTATTTGAGCCCCATATTGCGATGGTCACTAAAAATTGCTGTTTGTGGTGTATTTTGGGAAAGCGGTATCAAAAAATACCGAAAATAGATATCAATTCTTGCTCTACCCCCCAATTCCTTTCATTTAAGATCCACATTGATATGGTCGGTAAATATGCCCGATTTAGGGGTATTCTGGGGATTGGGGTGGTCCCCCAAACACTAAGCCCGCCCGAAAAATATATCAGCAACGTGCTCTATTCTCGTATATCATTTATTTGAACCCCATATTGCCATTGCCCTCAAAATTTGATATCAAATTCGATTTCTAATCTCATTTAAACTCCTTATTGCAAAAGTCAGCAAATACGTCCGGTTAGTTTCACTCTCTTTAAGACCCAAATCGTCTTGGTGAGCAAATACGTCCTATTTGGGGGTTGTTATGGTGGTGGGACGTCCGCTAGACAGTTGGCTCCTAATGTTGATATCAGTTCCGTGGTCTACTCCCAAATACCTTTAATTTGAGCCCCATATTTCCATAGTTGGCAAACATGACCGGCTTGGGGTTGTTTGGTGGATGGGCGGCCACTCAGTGAGTTGGCCTTGAAAATATATATCGGATTCGTGTTCCACTTTAAAAACCCCTCTTATTTGAACCTCATATTGCAATAGTTTGAAAATACTTTGGGTGGTGTTGTGGGGGTGGGGTGGCCCCATAGACACTTTTCCCGAATATCAAATTCATCCTTTACTCCCAAAGACCTTTCATTTGAGCCCCATATTGCTATGGTCGTAAATTTATCCCCTTTGTTGGGGGATGTTTTTGGTGAGAGGCGGCTCTCGAAACACTTGGTCCCATATTTGGATATCAGATTCGTATTCTGCATTCAAATACCTTTTATTTAAGCCCCAAATTCCCATGGTCAGTAAATAAGTCCTGTTTGGGGATGTTTTGGGAAAGGGGTGGACCCCCAGAAACGTGATCCCGCATTTGGAAATTAGATTCGTATTCTACTGGCAAATACCTTTCATTTGAGTCCCATATTGCCATGATCGGTAAATATGCCCGATTCAGGGGTGTTTTTGGGGTTGGGTGGTGTTGTGGGGATGGGGTGGCCCCATAGACACTTTTCCCGAATATTGATGTCAGATTTGTGCTTTACTCCCAAAGACCTTTCATTTGAGCCCCATGTGGCTATGGTCGTAAATGTGTTCGCTTTGGGGGAGGTTTTTGGGGAAAGGCGGCCTCCCAAACACTTGGTCTCATATTTGAATATCAGCTTCTAATTCTACACTCAAATACCTTCTATTAAGCCCCATATTCCCATGGTAAGTAAATAAGTCCTGTTTGGGGGGTGTTTTGGGGAAGGGGTGGACCCCCAGAAACGTGGTCCCACATTTGGATATCAGATTCGTATTCTACTCGCAAATACCTTTCCCATATTGTCGTGATTGGTCTAAATATATGTTTGGTAGGTTTTAGGGTGGGGCAGCCCCCCTAGGTACCCCATCCGAAATTTGGATACCAAATTTTTATTTTTAAGGTACTATATGAAAGCACACAAAATTTCGCTTAAATCGCACCACCCATCCCCGAGATCTGGCGTTTCTGAAAATTGGGGTAAGGGGGAGGGTCCGCCCCCCTTCAAATATCAAAAAATGTAGTACCCTATTTTCACCACGGGGTCATTATGCACCATCTGTGAAAATTTCAAGAAAATCGGTTCAGCCGTTTCTGAGTCTATAAGGAACACACAAACATACAAACAAACACAAATTGATTTTTATATACAAGATTCTTGACCGTTTTTGGAGTTATCATGCCACAGGCTCTTTGTTTTAAGACAAGCGAATGTACCAATTCAAATATCCTAAAATATTGATTTTCTCATAAGCCGTTTTAACAGTATATGAATTCCATATTGATGTTTTTAAACTATCTTTTATGAGGTTGCAACTGAAAATTCCCATTGACTTCATGTTGGTGCATCAAACCCAAACAAGCAGGTGCACATAGAGTTGCTGCTCATGGTATTTTGTCTCATGAACCAACAATTATTTCAGATATCGTTTAACACGAAACCTTATAAGCCTCAATCAATGTAATGCTGATTATGATGACGATGATAGTTTTATAACGTTTCCATAAACCATCAGATACTGCCTTCTTTGAACGTTGCCATTAATTCGGTATGATTTGTTTGGCAGTGGCTGCGTGTGCTTGGTATTGTAATATGGACGACCTGGAGCGAGTCGATGGGGAGAGTAAAATTATTGTCATAACTAATTTATGTTTCAAACGCGATTTTCTAAGACAGTGATGGTACATTTAGTTGTTGTATTATTTTCAATAAATAGACAGATATGAAACTAAAAATTCCAAAATCGGAACATGTTTTCAAAAATCGAAAACTATGGTTCAATATATTTAAGATAAATAGCGGCAAATGTCACTCACTTCTATCTCCAATGTTTCCCGAAAAATAAAAAGAAACGTAGAAACAAATGAGGAGATTATACATTTTTGGTGATGGCAGTTGTCGACAACGGAGAAGAACAGGGCTGCAAAACCGAGAATAATTGGAGTGGGATAGTCAATGGACAAAGTCACAAATTTTGCCCATGAACACTCCATTAAGGAACGTACTTCTCACATATCAATGAGTGCAGTCCGATTCAAGTTTAAGCTCAATCATATGGGATCTCCTTTTATAGCCGAGTCCGAACGGCGTGCCGCAGTGCGACACCTCTTTTGAGGAGAAGTTTTTTGGCATAGTACCTCACAAATGTCGCCTGCATCAGTAGGAGATATCCACCGCTGAAAGTTTTATGATGGTCTCGCCAGGATTTGAACCCAGTCGTTCAGCGTCATAGGCGGACATACTAACCTCTGTGCTACGGTGGCCTCCATAGTCAATGGACTGTCATCATACTCCGATGTTCTTGTGAAAATTCCTGGGTCTCCTCCAGTTTGTGACGATGCAGGCTGATATCGGGGCCTATACAAACTATTGTAATTGTCTTCGGGGATTAATGCTCAGTTTAAATATTTCGTTGCACTCTAAAAAAGATTGGTGGGATCTGACCAGGCGCAGCACTGGATCTAGTCATGAAGGAAGATATTCCTTCTCGACCAATGGCTCTCGCTTGGATACCAAGGATTCCCTCAGATCATGAATCCATACTTGGAAGATTAAGGGAATGTAATCCCATTCTTGCAACCACCCACTGGAAGATTGGTAGATTGAATGAGGCTGATGGTGACCGGAGACTTGCAGTATTCGTCCTAAACTCTGGCTGTCTCACAGACATCAAAAAGTCTGAAGGACTTGTATCCTACGGTTTCAACAAGTTGAAACTGAAGGTCTATAGAAGCGGTGGGGTTGGGGAATCAAGAGATGATTCAGCAGTTGTTGCTGAACACTTGCCTGAGAAACTATCGACCTCATCGCTAAAGTCTGACGGATTGGAAGTGGCTTAAAATCATCCTGCCACGTTCGAGACTGGAAGGGAAAGCATTGAAACGGGAAGCGATAAGCCCTGTTTGGGTCGGTCATGCGGTTAGACTGGGCTCAGGGTGTGCACCAGCGGTGAAGGACGGAACTCAAAAAGTACTTCGACAGCAGCAGCTAGTGAAGCATCTAAAGGGGAATCGCCAACACCACAAGTGTCCAGTGTCCCGAGAAAGAGTGGTTTATCTGCAGGCAGGTGGTACTAGATATTTCCTTTATATCGGAAGGTATAAGCGCACACAGCTTCTTTGATCATCGTTATATAAGTCTCAGCCTTGGAGAAAATACTTCAGAAGTGTTCCCTCGGCTAAACAGAAGAAATGCGGAGATAAATCCCGGCACATATTCGGCATGTCTATCCCTTCTAGACCAGAAAAGGAAGTGGAAACTTCAGAGGCAATATCCATAATGGTTAAGCGGATCACGAAGTTCCTGAATGATTAGCTTGCGTCCTGAATGATTAGTGCTAAGCCAAGGGGCAATCTATAAGGCTGAACTAAGAAACTATGACGGCGAACTGAGAATTGCTCAGAACAAATCTTGGGGGAATTCTGCAGCAATTCCGTGGAGGATACATCTGAGGCCTTGTCCTCTAGATCTATTACGGTGGGGTTTATTCAGAAGTCAGAGAATGTATGGACAATGTCTAGTGAGGAAACACCAGAACTCCTCATTGATACACATTCCCGTGAAATTCTCCAACAGACATCGTGGCACAAGAAGTGGTTGTCACTGGTATGGATTCATCATATTAGGGAAATTGAGCCGAAAATCCTTTGGGCGATAAGAAGTGGACTGGTTCCTTGGCTTAGGGAGATATACTCTGCTTGTATCAGCATGTCCTATATACCTCTGGGATGGAGGGACACGAAGGTAATTTTTATTACGAAAGCAGGAAAACCTTACCACACGAAGGCGAAAGATTTTCGTCCTATTAGTCTGTCATTCTTTATGCTGAAGACTTTTGAGAGGTTGATAGAAACATATCTTAGGGCAAAGAGTCATGGATATCGCCGGTCTCGGCGCAGTATGCATATAGTAAAGGTAAGTCCACTGAAACAGCCCTTCACGACCTAGTCTCTCGCTGTCAAGGAACATACAAATGTAGCTTTTCTTGATTTTGGAGGTGGTTTCAACAATAAAAAACCAACGTTAATCATGAAGGAGTTGGAGTTTTTAGGCATCAACTCTATTGTAAGAAATTTAATTAATAACTTATTTACTAAAAGTGGCATTACGGTAGGCTTGGGATCTGTGGATCTAAAAAGATGGGTCAGCAGAGGAACTCCCCAAGGTTGTGTTCTGTCTCCTCTACTTTGGAATATAGCCGTTAACAGTATTTTTTTTTGTCTCTTAAAGAAAACGGGGTAAAAGTGGTCGCGTATGCTGATGACTTGGCTACTGTGGTTAGGGGAAAGTTTCTCAGCCCTGTAAGAGATATACTTCAGGGAGCTCTACGTGCAACAGCTAAGTGGGCTAACGAAAGTGGTCTGGACGTTAATCCGTGCAAGACGAGCAAGTAGTAATTTTCAGCAGGAGATACAAGTTACCTCAGTGGCAACTGTCTCCTTGGGAGGAGAGAATGTTCCATTTGCAAAGTGCCAGGGTGGTTTGCTGGACAGGAAGTTGAACTGCAAACCTAACATTGTGAAAAGGGAAAGAAAGAGACTTGCGAAAGAGACATTGGCAAAAGTTGAGGTTTAAGACCGCGCGTTATACACTGGGTATATACTGCAATTGGGGAATTGTGGATAGGGCTTCAAAAGTCCCCTTACTGTTCAATAGTCAACCGGATCCAAAGGATGGCTTGTTTGCTCATCAGAGCCGCACTGAGAACGACACCATCTGATGCACTAAATATTGGGTTGCCCAAAAAGTAATTGCGGATTTTTTAATAAAACTTAGAATGAACTTTAATCAAAGCTAAAAAAAGCAAGCTAAAAGTAACAGCTGATAACTGACAGAAGAAAGAATGCAATTACAGAGTCACAAGCTGTGAACAAATTTGTCAACGCCGACTATATGAAAAGTCCGCAATTACTTTTTGGGCAACCCAATATAATGCAACATCTAATGCCCCTGGACATTGTGGCTAGACAAACTGATGCGACCACTGCCGTGAAGCTAAGACAGCTTTCTCTTTGGTCATGTGGCGGCTATGGGCACGTGTTATCCTTGATACAATATCTGATGTTCCACGCAGTGTGGATTACACCCTACCTGAGCCGCTTTTTGATAAAAATTACTGTACCACCATTCCTGATAGAACCGATTGGAACTACGATATTCTTGATAATATAATTGCATAGACTTGTATGCGGATGGTTCCAAACTAAACGACCAGGTGGGCTTTGGGGGTGTACTCTTAAGATCTAGAACTGGTCATGTGGAAAGGTTACCCAACCATTGCAGTTTGTCTCAAGCGAAGATCCTTGCAATTAAGGAAGTGGTGGAATGGCATAATGTCATTACAACGATTGACATAAATATCTTCTCAGATAGACCGGAGAACATTTTTCTGAACACAAAAACCGCCCTCGATTGTCGCAGATCTCTCCGAAATGGTTGAACAGTACAAAATTCACCTGTTCTGGGTGCCGGGCCACAGAGAAATCCCAAGGAATTGTGCGTCCGCTTTACAATTCCCTGGAATATCTCTGTGGCACGGAAGACTAGAAACTAACTTATACATTCCAGGGAAACTGAATTCTGTGGGTATGACTCTAGCGACATGTTAACTAAGTTTTCGGGATCAGGGTCAGAAGGGCGACGAATGATAGATGGTCACAAAGAGAGGGGCTGTGAGCATTCCAAAACTATGTGGCCTAATCTAGACTAGAAGAGGTCTACCGCCTTGCTGTTACTGGCTAGAACAGACGTCTCAGTCATTGTGTCCGTCATGATAGGTCGGAAAACATGCTGACAGACTGAAAGACGTTACTGGCAACTGCCAATAACGACTTTTACAGAAGCTGTGAGGACATCGAAGAAGAAGACACCATAGACCACCTTCTGTGTGCGTGTCACGCTCTGGCAGTTAGAAGGAGTTCCACGTTAGGTTCTCATTTCTTTGAGAACCTGGCTAGAAGAGACGTCTTAGTCATTGTGTCCGTCATGATAGGTTAGACAGTGATCGGAAAACATGCTGACAGACTAAAAGTCGTTACTGGCAACTGCCAATAACGATTTTTACAGAAGCTGTGAGGACATCGAAGAAGAAGACACCATTGACCACCTTCTGTGTGTGTGTCCCGCTCTGGCAGTCAGAAGGAGTTTCACTTTAGGTTCTCATTTTTTTTGAGAACCTGTCTGATTTGACGAATGCGAACGTTCGCAAGTTGTTGGGCGATTTAAGGCGATCTGGATGGTTCAACGGTACGACCTAGAGGGCGTCTTTTTTCTTTTGTTCCTGTGATATCAAAATGGATGAAAACGCCTAAGTGAGTCTGATGGCAGTCTGCCACTTAAACCAAACCTATCCTAACCTACATTTTTAAAATTTCATTAATAATGACAAATATTTTTGAAACATTTCTCTGAAACAGGTGAAGTTCACACTTGTTTCAGAGAAAAAAATTCTCGTGACAAGAGTCAATGTTATAAACGCTGCTTTGGGGATCACTTTCTGCATTAGACAGATTATCAAAAGAACAACAAAGACGAAAATGAGAGCAAATGAGTATTATTTAAATTCCGATTGGTTGACCATTTTAAATTCAGACAAAGGTTTAAAAAAACGCCAGTAATTAGCGCCTGATAACAACTATCTTCGACCCAAACACTTATACAGCTTAAAACATGCTCACGAAGTCAAAGGCAATCTTTAATACTGCATTGCTAATAGCAATAAACTCGGCTAGAAAATAATAGTGAAAATTTACATAATTTTTAGAGTGGCCTTTACAGCAATGCTCCACCATCAATAACATTTGTGGCCAAATTCATTTTTCATAGTGGCTCTAATGATTGGCTTTTAAAATCCTTTTCTGTTGCATAGTGAAGTAAATATTCCAATGGACACCCTTAACAAAACAATATATGTGATGGATTGGCCAGCGGGGCTAGCGTTAATATTTTCAAATCATAACATGAACTTTGACCAAATTCAGGTAAATTACTGACCAAAAACGCCAAAAAGCCCCAAAAGCCAATCACGATTTTCTGCAAATGTGAATTGCGAAAACTTGCAAATGTTTTTTTTCCAAGTCCGAGTGGCAGAGTGGCTTCGACCATGGAGAACAAGGCACCGATTGTAAGAATCTTTGAAACAATGTACTTTTGGCCAAAACCCCACAACAACATTTAACACGTGCAGCAACACATGCTTTTGGCAACCAACCAACGTACGTGTAGGATAATGAATGCACTTCCTCGAGAGCTACAGTTCGTATCTTGGTTGCTTAAGTTTGGCTAACTGGGCTTTAATTAAATTTGAGGGGGGTGGGGGGACAGTACACATTCTACATCAATAACCATAAATTTATCATCGTAAAAGGCAAACACAGCGACCACTTTTGGCCAACACATGCACGTTGTGACGAACTGTAGTTTCTATGCACGTTGTGACGAACAGTAGTTTCTATTGATGTATTTTCATGATTTTTGTTATTACTCGTTATACCATTAAAGGATGGTATATAGTTTTTCAAAAGACGAGAACGAGTTAAAGAAAGGTGGGTGCATAGAGTGTTAGAAAAAGAATTAGCTACTCGTTGAAATCAGACATCTTAACTGCAAAGTTGTTTTCAAAGAGAGTAGGGAGACTCTGACGAGGACTTCAGTTAGAATAGGATCAATAAGGCAGTATCAAACAATTTAAGCGAAATTAAACTGAATATTTTCATTAAAATTAAGCCAATAATTCGAATCCACTTCCGATCCTTAAGCGTCAGTGCTGAGAACTTTTTACTTAGAATATGGTCCATGTAATGATATACCACCCTTGGAGCCCACCGTGGCGCAGAGGTTAGCATGTCGTCGAACGCTTGGGCGTTAACATCAGGAAAATTTTCAAAGGTCATTATCTTTTCCTAATGCTAGAAACAATTGTGAGGTATCCTGCCATGTTAAATCTTCTCCACCAAGTGGTGCCAATATGCGACTCGTCTTTCGAACTCGGCTTAAAAAAAGGATTATTGAGCTTAAACTTTAACAGGACTGCACTCATTGATATGAGAGAAGCATCCCCTGTTCCTTAATGGAATATTCCAACTTTTTCCACACCAACTTTACAAAAATTCCCTGTATGTACCGTATTCCTTATTCGAGATCCATCTGTCATAAACAATATAGCGAAAAACTAATCTTGTCACGTACCCCCGTAGGAGGTCGTTCTACCCTTTTTTGGAGTCGCAAATGGTGCTTTGGCTGATGGCGGTTGAGCTCCGGCTGTAGCTCAGTGGATGGGGCGCGTTTCTTTTGCCAACACTCATCGCCAAAAGATAGGGACAAACAAGTAAAAAGGCGTTAAGTTCGGCCAGACCGAACTTTGGATACCCACCACCTCGGATATATATGTAAACCTCCTTTCATCAAAATCCAGTGAAAATTGCATACCTTATGTCCCATAGCAGTTATATCGATATATGATCCGATTTGAACCAAATACTAATAAGTACAAGTCATTGTTCAATTATGTATAACAAAATATTGGTCTTTTTAGTAGCTACATCTAAAAATAAACCGATCTGAACCATATACAATATGGATGTCGAAAAGCCTAACATAAGTCAATGTGTTAAATTTCAGTTAAATCGTATTATAAATGCGCCTTTTTTGGGGCCAAGACTTTAAATCGAGATATCGGCCTATTTGGCAGCTATATGCAAATCTTGATCGGATATGTGGAGGGGCTTAACTTAACTCTCTGTTCCAAATTTCGGCAACATCGGACAATAAATGCGCCTTTTATGAGACGAAAACATTAAATCGAGAGATCGTTCTATATGGCAGCTATATCAAAATCTTGACCGATCTGAGTGAAATTGACGAAATATGTCGAAGGGCCCAACACAACTCACTCTCACAAATTTCGGCGACTTCGGACAATAAATGCCCTTTTTATGGTCCCAGAACCTAAAACCGAGAGATCGGTTTATATGGCAGCTATATACAAATCTTGGCCGATCTGTGACATAATGCAGAAGTATGTCAAGGAGTTTAACTTAACTCACTTTCCCAAATTTCGGCGACATCGGACATAAATTCTCGGTCTCTATGGCAGCTATATCCAAATCTGATCCAATCAGGGCCAAATTAAAGGAAGATGTCAAAGGGCCTAACACAACTCACTGTCCCAAATTTCAGCAAAATCGGATAATAAATGTGGCTTTTATGGGCCAAAGACCCTAAATCGGAGGATCGGTCTTTATGGTAGCTATATCCAAATCTGTACCGATCTGGGCCAAATTGACGAAGGATATCGAAGGGCCTAACACAACTCACTGTCCAAAATTTCAGCAAAATGGGATAAAAATGCGCTTTTTATGGGCCCAAAACCCTAAATCGAGAAATCGGTCCATATGTCAACTATATCCAAATCTGGACCGATCAAGGCCAAATTAAAGAAAGACGTCGAATGGCCCAACAAAGACCACTCACTGTCCCACCATTTCAGCAAAATTGGATATTAAATGTGGCTTTTATGGGCCCAAGACCCTAAATCGGAGGATCGGTCTATATGGCAGCTATATCCAAATCTGAACCGATCCGGGCCTAATTAAAGAAAGATGTAGAAGGGCCTAACACAACTTACCGTCCCAAATTTCAGCACAATCGGATAATAAATGTGGCTTTTTTCGGTCTATAGGGGGGCTATATCGGTCTATACGGGGGTTATAGGGGGTTATGCAGACGGACGGACGTGTCTAGATCGTCTTAGATTTTTACGTTGATCAAGAATATATATACTTTATAGGGTCGGAAATGGATAGTTCGATGTGTTGCAAACGGAATGACCAAAACATACCCCCATCCTTCGGTGGTGGATATAAAAACGAATTTGATAACCTATTTTGTGGCCATGTCAATTCCCCTAAACCAATGGCAATATGATGTTTAAATGAATGGTACTCGCCACCACCATTGATGGGGCGGAACAAAAGCTGAAAATGCTTTTGACATTCTCTCCAGGATTCGAACTCACACATTTTATACTAAACCCGCACCTTCTAACCTATGCACCAGAGTAGCTATAATCATAAATTCACGAAAGTTTAAAATAGTTGGGCGATTTTCGTATTATTTGAACTTTGTCAAAAGCTATTTTTTTTGATGGGTTTACGACGTTTTCGACGCATGTATTTTATGTCAGAAATGTATGTCATAGTTGTCAGGATTACCGAAAGACCATCTCTGGTCCTTACGATCAATCCACCCACTGTACTGAGTATTTAATTGGTCACCATTTAAGAAACATTTGTAGATTGGCTCGCCTTATAACCCAATGGATGGAAAAAAATCGCATTTTCATGATGTTTTTAATTGATTTCAATTTCGACAGATTTCGTTTTCCGAAGAAAAATAAAGAAATTTAAATATTCTTTGTTTTTGGCTTTTCTGCTGCTATAGTAAAGAAAACCACATAAAGATATGTAGAGAATAAAAGTGGAAATTTTGTTGTTTTTATGTCTTTTTTAACGGCACACGACATTAGTTTTGGAGTAATGGTGATTGCGACACACAGTTGAGAACAACATTTTAGCTAAACTCCAACTATCAACAATGGTCAACAGCAGAGCATACCTCAAAGGCCGGTGGTGCAACAAGGGACTGAACTGTGACTAATATCGACACATTGTTCGTAATGTACTAGAAATTTGAGATTTAAACCAATACGAGGGTTGCCTTTTATATTTCGGGGTTAGGGAACAAAAACAACTATTAATTGATTGTTTTTCAAATATTCCCCATTAAGATGTATACACTTTTGCTTCTTCAAGTGTCGAAAAACGTTGACCTCTCATTTTATTTTATACGGAGGATGACTTATCTAATAGATGTTTTGAGTGCTCAAAAATGCAGTTTTATGAGTCGATGTGTGAGAGTTAGCATTGTTGTGATGAAGAGTGATCCGTCTTCGGCGGTTGGTTTTCCTGATTTCTTGGAAGACAACTGGCAAACAAATGGTTGTGTACCACTCAGAATTGACTGTTCTGCGTTGTTCTAGTGGTACGATTCCGACATGTCAAGTTTTTCCGAAAAAACTGGCGATCATTTGCTTGGAAGTGAAATGTACTGGAAATTTGAGATTCAAACCAATACGTAGATCGAATTTAAAAATGATTCTTAATCGAGTGGTATATAAATGAGGATTGCCACAGTATCGAGACGGTTGGCTAATCAATCAGTGATACTGAACGAATGGAGTCCGCCGTAGCGCAGAGGTTAGCATGTCCGCCTATGACATTGAACGCCTGTGTTCGCATCCTAGCGAGTCCATCAGAAAACATTTTCAACGGTGGTTTTCCCTTCCCAATGCTGGCAACATTTATGAGGTACTATGCCATATAAAACTTCTCTCCAAAGAAATGTCGCACTGCGGCACGCCGTTCGGACTCTGCTATAAAAAAGAAGGCCAATTATCATTGAGCTTAAAACTTGAATCGGATTGTACGCATTGATATGTGAGAAGTTTGCCCCTGTTCCTTAGTGGAATGTTCATGGGAAAATTAGTATTTGTTGATAGTTAACGAATAGCTTTAAATCCTGATAAGAATGGGAAAAGAATATTTCAGCCATTTTAACTACAGCCATTTTAAACTACTCTTTGAAGAAGTGCCGCTCACCCTCGTTTCCATTATTGAACGTGCCTACCTTTCCATATTGTGAGTAATCCTAACAAGTTTTCTATAAAAATATAATTTCTACAACATATTCTGCAGAAACAAATGTTCGACAAAACTGGAAATAATAAGAATAAATAACAAGTAAATGCGTGCTAAGTTCGGCCGGGCCGAATCTAATATACCCTCCACCATGAATCGCATTTGTCGAGCTCTCTTCCCCGTATCACTTTTTAGGCAAACAAAGGGTAAAAGAAAACAATTACTATGATATTGTAGCAATATCAAATTATTGTTAATTTCGGACCACAATTGAATTGAATATTGGAGACCATAGTAGAAGTTATTGTGTAAAATGTCAGCCAAATCTAGTTAGAATTACGCCCTTTAGGCGTTGAAAAAGTAAAATGGGCAGATCGGTTTGTAGGGGAGCTGTATTAGGCTTAAAACTGATTCAGACCATATTCAACACGTAAGTTAAAGGTCACGGGAGAAGACGTTGTACAAAATTTTTGCCAAATCGGATAATAATTGCGCACTTTAGAGGCTCAAGAAGTCAAGATCCCAGATCGGTTTATAAGGCAGCTATATCAGGTTATAAACCAAAACACCTCATGCAAATTTTCAGCTAAATCGGATAATAATTGCGTCCTCTAGCGGCTAAGAAGTCAAGACCCCAGATCGGTTTATATGGCAGCTATATCAGGTTATGGACCGATTTGAACCATACTTAGCATAGTTGTTGGAAGTGATACCAAAACATTATGGTCCGAATCAGACCATAACTTGATAAAGCTCCAATAGCATAGCAATTCTTTTCTTTTATCCTTTCCGTTTCTTTGTTTGCCTTAAAAGAGACACCGGGAAAATAACTCGACAAATGCGATCCATGGTGGAGAGTATATAAGATTCGGCCCGGCCGAACTTAGCACGCTTTTACTTGTTATTAGTTCTATCGGTAAATCGGTCAATATGAGGGCTATATTAAGATATAATCCACACCCGACGCCCATATTGCGGATCTTAAGGCAATTCATTGTGCATAATTTCAGTGCAATCGGATAATAAATGCTGCATGTATGGTCTTAAGACCGTAAATCGGGAGATTGGTATATATGTATGTATGAGGGCTGTATAAAATAAATACAACAACAACAAATTGTGACAAGATTTTCTACTTTTTGTAAGAAACAAAAATTCATAAAATTGCCCATAGATCAAATGTTAACAAAAATGCTAATGAAAAAAACAAAAAATTAATAAAGGAGCGTTATATCGGTTTGCTCTGGACCATGGCGCGGCTGTCGAGGAGTTAAACATTAATTTCTCTTACAAATTTCAGCAAAATTGGCTACATAGCTATATCCAAATATGGTCCTGTTTAGGTTATATTGCGCAAGGATCAGGGTGTGCCGGATTGAAGAAAATTCGGTGGGGAATTGTTCTTAGGATTCCCTCATAAATGCAGAAAGTAAAGTGTGGAAATTTAATGCAAGTTGAGCTATAAGTAGAAAACTCTGAATTAAATCTAAGCCAACTTGAGAATCTCCAAATAACTGGGTAATAGATGCATTAAATATTTGGCCAGTTTAATATATGGACAGACAGATGGACATTGTTCCTCATTAGCATAAACTTTATTAAAATGAAACGTTTTGGTTATAGTTGATCATTGGGTACGAAATCACTCTGATTTCTTCATTTCGTTTCTTTGCACATTCAATTCAATTTAAAAATTCTTTAGTTCACTTGTCAATAGTTTAATGGTTAATTTATTTAATTTTGCCATGATAAACAATGGATTAGTAGGTTCTCTTATCTCTCTAAAGCTCTTAAACGAAACAGGGCAACTTTTTGTTCCCACAATTTGTTTGGCTTTGTGCTCTGGGTGAAGCGAGGGAAGGAGGGCGCTAGTAATTGCAAATTAAAATATTGAAGCTAAATCTGGAATTCATGAGAATATTGATCGGTCCCTAAAACGGTTTTATCATATTTGCCCGCTACTTAGTTCAGACTTAGTTCTAGATAGTCCATACCTACATATTTAATGGAAAGAATTTAGCGGAGACAATATTGTTGCCATTACAGCAATTATCGCGTCCATAATCTTTAAAAAAGTTTTCACAACTTAACCCGTTGCTGGCGTTTCGGTTGTCAAAGTCGCCTTCCGATCTGCTCATGTGGAAACAAAATAGAAATATTATTTAAATGATTTTGACAGTAGCAGCAATTAAGCAATTAGCAAAGGCAGCCAGACCATGGACAGTGGTGTTTTGCGGGCAACATTGTACCATCTATTCATCCGCACCGCACCGCACCGCACATTCGCACTGCAGTGTCGCACTTTTGCACTCACTTGCAATTTGCCAGAGGAATGCGATTCGCAATGTTGTCCGGTGTAAGCGAGCCATAGTTGGAGGGTGCCTGGTTTCGAGGTACTTGCGCTAATTGCATTTTATATCTGCTCCAAGATGAAGGTGATGACATGACAATTAATTCAACGAAAACCAATGTGGCATTGCTATATAAATCGGAATAAACTTCCCATTGGTATTTATGTGAAATGTTTACGGTAACTGTTTTCACTGAGTTACACATTTTTCACACCTACTGTTGTATGAACTAAGACATCCAAAGGAGAACCACTAGTCCTTTAAATTTAGCATCTCAACATTTTTGTATGCTCCTTTATTAGCTGGAATATGTGCGCCATTCCCCGAAAATTGACAAGGAATAACTCCCTGTCTCTTAATAAAAGTGCAGAAATGTGTACTCAAAAACTTTGCAAACATTAGTAGGGGTTTGGAGAAAGTCCGAAAAATTAACTCAAGTTCGAAATGTGCAAAAGCTTACAACATTGCCATAGTTTGCGATAGAACAACTTGGCCACAACCGAGTGCAATGGGTTATAACGGCAATTTTTCAATTATGGATGTATTAAGCCGGGGATTTTAATAAATTTAAATTAAACATATATTATATTCACCCTTATCGCAAGGCGCATAAAACAACTGTTTTAATTGTCATCTGTGACACAAGTCTTTGAAAAAGCGAGCAAGCAGATTTTTCTCATGTCCACCCATCGGAAACATGTGTAGACGTCTTGCTGGCCAAGTACGAGTAATTCTGACCAAGTAATTTGTTGGCAAGAAGTCGGGTAAATAATTACTTCAAGATTTTGTCCAAAGATAATCTAAATTAACCTCATAAATTAATGTTGAGCTTCAAGGAAACTGGGCGCTCTCAATGGACGACAAGTTTGCGCATTGTCTCAAAGTTACACCGCTGTAGTTGCACCAAGTGTACGGAGAAGTTGAGGGTTGGCTCTGGCAAAAGTATTCAATTAATTAAGTAACAAAATTAACAAGTAAAAGCGTGGTAAGTTCGGCCGGACAGAACTTTGGATACCACCACCTCTGGTATATATGTAAACCACCATTCATCAAAATCCAGTGAAAATTGCATTCCTTATGTCCCATAGCAGTAATATCGAAATATATTCCGATTTGGACCAAATACTAATAAGCAGAGTATATCTAAAAATAATCCGATGTGAACAACATGGATGTCGAAAAGCCTAACATAAGTCAATGTGTCAAATTTCAGTTAAATCGGATCATAAATCCGCCTTTTTTGGGGCCAAGACCTTAAATCGAGATATCGGTCTATATGGCAGATATATGCAAATCTTGACCGATCTGTGCCATAATGCAGAATTATGTCAAGGGTTTTAACTCAACTCACTATCCAAATTTCGGCGACATTGGACAATAAATGCGCCTTTTATGGGCCCAAAATATTAAATCGAGAGATCGTTCTATGTGGCAGCTATATCCAAATCTGAACCGATCTGGGCCAAATTGACGAAGGATGTCGAAGGGCTCAACACAACTCACTGTCATAAATTTCAGCAAAATAGAATAATAAATGTGGCTTTTATGGGCCTAAGACCCTAAATCGGAGGATCGGTCTATATGTCAGCTATATCTAAATCTGGACCTACCTGGGCCAAATTGACGAAGGATATCGAGTGGCCTAACACAACTTACTGTCCCAAATTTCAGCAAAATCGGATAATAAATGTGGCTTTTATGGGCCTAAGACCCTAAATCGGAGGATCGGTCTATATGGCAGCTATATCGACCTCTGGACCGATCTGGACCAAATTGACGAAAGATATCGAGTGGCCTAACACAACTTACTGTCCTAAATTTCAGCGACATCGGACAATATAAGCGCCTTTTATGGGCCCCAGACCTTAAATCGAGAGATCGGTCAATATGGCAGCTATATCCAAATCTGGACCGATCTGGGCCAAATTGAAAAGGTATGTCGAGTGGCTTAACACAACTCACTGTCCCAATTTTCGGCGATATCGGAGAATGAATGCGCCTTTTATTGGCCCAAAACCTTAAATCGAGAGATCGGTCTATATGGCAGCTATATCCAAATCTTTACCGATTTGAATCAAATTGAAGAAGGATGTCAAAGGGCCTAACACAACTCACTGTCCCAAATTTCAGCAAAATCGGACCCTCCCCCTTACCCTAATTTTCGGAAACGCTAGATTTCGGAGACGGGTGGTGCGATTTAATTTGTGTGCTCTCTTCGGTATCAAAATTTCGGTTGGGGTGCTTAGGGGGATCGCCCCACCTCCAAACCTACCAAATATGTATATAGACCAATCACGACAATACGGGACTCAAATGAAAGGTATTTAAGATTCGAAAATTTATCTGGTATCCATTTGTCGGACCGAGTGTTAGGGGGACCACCCCAACCCCCGACCAACAGACCATGGCAATATGGGACTCAAATGAAAGGTATTTGCGAATATACGAGAATACTAATCTGATATCCAAATGTGAGACCAAGTTTCTGGGGGTCCACCCCTTCCCCAAAACACCCCCCAAACAGGATTTATTTAGTGACCATCAAAGTATGGGGCTGATATCCAAATGTGGGACCAAGTGTTTGGGGGGCAGCCCCTTCTCAAAAACATGCCCCAAAGAGGACAAATTTACCACCATATCAATATGGGACTCAAATGAAAGGTCTTTGGGAGTAAAGCACTAATCTGATACGAATATTCGAGAAAAGGGTCTATGGGGCCACCCCACCCCCCTAACACCACCCAAATAAGAAGTATTTGCTGACCATTGCAATATGGGGCTCAAATAAGAGGTTTTTTTAGAGTGGGACACGAATCTGATATATATTTTCAAAAACGAGTCCCTGAGTGGCCGCCCCATGCCCAAAACCGGTCATGTTTGCGGACTATGGAAATATGGGACTGAAATGAAAGGTATTCGGGAGTAGACCACGAATCTGATAACAACATTTGGGACCAACTAGGGGACTTCCGAGCACCATAAAAACCCCCCAAGTAGGACGTATTAGCTCGCCAAGACAATTAGGGTCTTCAAGACAGTAGAGCTCGATACTGATAGCTTTTAGGGTCCATAGTCCAAACCTGACATATTTGCTGACATTTGCAATAAGGGGTTTAAATGAAAGCTATTTGAGATTAGAAAACGAATTTGATATCCAATTTTGAGGCCAATGGCAATATGGGGTTTAAATAAATGATGTATCGATATATGAGAATAGAGATGCTGATATATTTTCAGGGCTAAATGTTTGGGGGACAACCCCACACCCCAAAACAACCCTATATCGGGCATATTTATCGACCATGTCGATGTGGGGCTCAAATGAAAGGTATTGGGGAGTAGAGCATGAAATTGATACCCACATTCGGGACCAATTTTCTGGGGGTCTACCCCTTTCCCAAAATACCCCACAAACAACAATTATTTAATGACCATCGCATTATGGCGCTCAGATAATGGTATTTGGGACAATGTGGTACAATGAACACCCCCAAAACACCCCCCAAAGGGTAAAAATTTACCGACAATGCCAATATGTGGTTTAAAGGAAAGATATTTCAGATTAGAAAACAAATTTTACTAACAATTTTGGGGTCAAGTATTTGGGGGACGCCTCACCCTATAAACTCTCCTTAAACCAATGGCAATTTGGGGTTTCAATAAATGGTATTTGAGAGAAGAGCACTATGTTGATATTTTTTTTTTTTCAGGGCCAAGTGTCTGGGTCACCACCTCATCCTCGAAAACACCCCTAAATCGGACATCATGAGAATATCAAACTGAAATGAAGTCTTTAAAGAATTGAGTACATCTTACATCCAATACAATCCATCTGAGTAAAATTCGTAGTCCCATAAAGATCAAATGGGATTCTGATAAAGGCATTTATATTGGTATACTGTTAGTGAAACGATATACATATACTATTTTCGCAACATGTTATTTCACTAAAATATGTTTTAATTCAAAGCATAATTTTGTTCCATATACAACAAAAGAAGGCGCAGCGGAGCGGGGCCGATTAGCTAATATTTATAAATAATTTTTAAAGATGACAAATTAATCTTCTGCGCTTGGTACAAATAAAATGATTCAAAAAGTCTTCCCTGAACTTACAAACGAAGAAAATAATATATTTTCAAATTAAAAAAAGTTTATTTAATTTTCTTCGGCAAATGGCATCAACATTTCATTTCAGCCGTTTGTTGGTATTGATGTTTTCTAAAATTACTTAATTAATTTTGTAACAATGATTTATGGTCAAGTTGCGTATGCAAAATCTGCAACATGTTCCAATTTATATACCTGTCCGCGTATGGCCAGCAACTCTGACCGAACTCCGTTTAAGCAGTCGCTCATTGTGAAAAACTCCAGTTGTTTTTTATACCCTCCACCATAGGATGGGGGTATACTAATTTAGTCATTCCGTTTGTAACTACTCGAAATATTCGTCTGAGACCCCATAAAGTATATATATATTCTTGATCGTCGTGACATTTTATGTCGATCTAGCCATGTCCGTCAGTCGGTCCATTCGTCTGTCTGTCGAAAGCACGCTAACTTTCGAAGGAGTAAAGCCAGCCGCTTAAAATTTCGCACACATTTTCTTATTAGTGTAGGTCGGTTGGTATTGTAAATGGGCCAATTCGGTTTATGGTTTGATATAGCTGCCATATAAACCGATCTTGGGTCGTGATTTCTTGAGCCTCTAGAAGGCGCAATACTTATCCGATTTTATTGAATTTTTGCACGTAGTGTTTTGGTATCACTTCCAACAACTATGCTAAGTATGGTTTACATCGGTCCATGATTTTACTGAAATTTTGCACGTAGTGTTTTGGCATCACTTCCAACAACTGCGTTGAGTATGGTTCAAATCGGTCTATGTTTTGATATAGCTGCCATATAAACGGATCTTCGGTCTTGACTTCTTGAGCCTCTAGAGGGCGCAATTCTCATCCGATTTAACTGAAATTTTGCACGTAGTGTTTTGGTAGCACTTCCAACAACTACGCTAAGTATGGTTTTAATCAGTCCATGGTTTGATACAGCTGCCATATAAACCGATCTTGGGTCTTGACTTCTTGACCCAATAGAGGGCGCAATTCTTATCCGATTTTATTGAAATTTTGCACGTAGTGTTTTGTTATGACTTTCAACAGCTGTACAAAGTATGGTTCAAATCGGTCCATGTGTTGATATAGCTGCCATATAAACCGATCTTGGGTCTTGAATTCTTGAGTCTCTAGAGGTCGCACTTATTATCCGATTTGCCTGACATTTTGAACGACGGATCCTCTCATGACCGTCAACATACGTGTTTATTATTGTCTGAATCGGTCTATAGCCTGATACAGCTCCCATATAAATTAATCTCTATTTTACTTCTTGAGACCCCAAAGGGCGCTATTCTTATTCGAATTGGCTGACATTTCACACAGGTCTCCAACATATAATTTAATTGTAGTCCAAGCCGGACCATATCTTGATATCGCTCTAATAGCAGAGCAAATCTTTTCTTATATCCTTCTTTGCCTAAGAAGAGATGCCAGGAAAATAACTCGACAAATGCGATCCATGGTGGAGGGTACATAAGATTCGGCCCGGCCGAACTTAGCGCTTTTTTACTTGTTTTTATGTAGTATGCGTTGTGTGTGTGTTTTATTTTTTGACCAAGTTAGCCACTAATCACGGAGACCCAAATAATTGATAATGTTTTTGTTGGCTCCGTCGAGTAGACCATTCTAAGCAAAAGGTTAAGTTACTATTAATAATAATGCAAACGCTGCATAGCAATGAAACGTTTTAAAGTTGTTGTCGTTGGTGGCAGTGTTTCGGCAAAAGCATATCATAATATGTATTTTTCCCCGAAATGTGCATTAAGTTTTTTGTAATGAATAATATTTAATTTAGAGTCGAGTAGTTTCCTTTGCCACGGCTGTTGTTGCGTCAATTTGGAGGTAACTTAAAGACCACGACAACATGCAATATGAAATAAAGCAAATACACTGTAAAAACGCACGAATTAAGAGTCAAAATTGAGATATATTTTCAATTTATTCTTTGACTCCTACTTAACGGTCACGTTGTACGCATGCACGAGTATGTCATGGTACAGTCTTCAGAAATCAAGCTATGGGGATGGAACTTGGTAGGTAAAGGGAATGCGGGAAGGTAATTATTTGGAATGTTCGAATATTTCGATAATAAATACCAATTTTCGTTCATTTAAGTGTCAATCATATGACACATACCTACTTCATATATGTCTGCCGCTGCACCAATTCCCATGAAATTTTGCACATGTATGTATCCTGCAAACATTTCTCATAATTCTGGAAGAACATTCGTCCCTGCGATGAATCGAAAAATCTTGTGTAAAATTTTTACGTCATGTTTCCTCCGTATGAGTCGCGAGACATATTCCTAGGAAATCATTGGGTAATCCATTGCGAAAGTTTTAACAACTCTTCGCGATGTTTGCGTTATAAACGTCCAGAAGATTTGTTAAGTGTTTTAATTTTCATGCCTGGTGCGTTAAGGACTTGCAATGAATTATGTTTTTCCATGTTAAGTTTTGAGTGGACAGCTTCCACAACACCAAACATAATTCTCACTTGGTTTAGCCAATTGGTACTTAAAATGATGAATAATACGATCATCTTTTTCAAGTTTTTTCCTAGTTGTTATAGTTTTCATAAACGAACTAATCTTTATATGCATTTTTAGATCTTCCAAGTGAATAGTGGGCAATTTCTAATGAACAATACTTATCAGATATTACGTACAAAATATCTATTTATTGTGGGCAACTCCTATAGAAGAGTATTTTATAAACCTTTCAAAATACTCATTTCTTACTCGTCTATACGATTCTTGCGCAATTCTAAAACTTTCCAAGATTCTTCCGCCTTACTCGTTAGCAACTAACATGGAATATTCGCGGAACACTCTTTCAGAAGATTCGTCATAAGAACACAAGTCCTCACGAGAGGGCAATCGCCTACGACTATTTAGACGAGCTCGTCTGCTATAATAACCTTTATCTAGAAGATATGCGAAAGGGTATTTGGCAATCGAAAATGTTTGCAGGGTATACAGAAAATAAGCTAACAAAAAAAAAAAAAAAAAAAAAAACAAGTAAAAAGGCGTTAAGTTCGGTCTGGCCAGAACTTTGGATACCCTCTACCTCGGGTATATATGTAAACCACCTTTAGTCAATATCCGGCAAAAAAATGCATACCTTATACCCCATAGCAGCTATATCGAAATATGTTCCGATTTGTACCAAATACTAATAAGTACAAGTCATTGTTCAATTGTATATAACAAAATATTGGTCTTTTTAGTAGCTATATCCAAAAATAAACCGCTCTGAACCATAAACGACACGGATGTCGGAAAGCCTAACATACGTCACTGTGTCAAATTTCAGTGAAATCGGATTATAAATGCGCCTTTTATTGGGCCAAGGCTTTTCATCAAGATATATGTCTATATGGCAGCTATATCCAAATCTTCACCGATTTCGACCAAGTTTCAGCGAAATCGGACAATAAATGGCCTTTTATGGCCCCAAAACCTTAAATCAAGAGATTGGTCTTTATTGCAGCTATATCCAAATCTGGACCGATCTGAGCCAATTTGAAAAATTATATCGGAAGTTTCTTCACAACTCACTGTCTCAAATTTCGGCGACATCGGACAGTAAATGCGCCTTTTATGGGCTCAAAACCTCAAATCGAGAGATCGGTCTATATGGCAGCTATATCCAAATCTGGACCGATCTGGGCCAAATTGACGAAGGATGTCGAAGGGCCTAAGGCAACTCACTGTCACAAATTTCAGCAAAATCGGATAATAAATGTGTCTTTTATGGGTCTAAGACCTTAAATCGGAGGATCGGTCTATATAGCAGCTATATCCAAATCTGGACCGATCTGCACCAAATTGACGGAGGATGTAAGGGGGACTAACACAACTCACTGTCCCAAATTTCAGCAAAATTGGACAGTAAATGCGCGCTTTATGGGCTCAAAACCTCAAATCGAGATATCGGTCTATATGGCAGCTATATCCAAATCTGGGCCAATCTGGGCCAAATTGGCGAAGGATGTCGAAGGGGCTAAAACAACTTACTGTCCCAAATTTCTGCAGAATCGGATAATAATTGTGGCTTTTATGGGCCTAAGACCCCAAATCGGAGGATCGGTCTATATGGCAGCTATACCCAAATCTGGACCGATCTGCACCAAATTGACGGAGGATGTAAGGGGGCCTAACAGAACTCACTGTCCCACATTTCAGCAAAATCGGATAATAAATGTGCCTTTTATGGGTCTAAGACCCTAAATCGGAGGATCAGTCTAGATGGGGGCTATATGAAGATAAAATTCGATATAGCCCATCTTCGAACTTAAACTGCTTATAGACAAAAAAAGAATCTGTGCAAAGTTTCAGCTCAATATCTCTTTTTGTGAAGACTGTAGCGTGATTTCAACAGACAGACGGACGGACATGTCTAGATGGTCTTAGATTTTTAGGCTGATCAAGAATATATATACTTTATAGGGTCGGAAATGGATATTTCGATGTGTTGCAAACGGAATGACAAAATGAATATACCCCCATCCTTCAGTGGTGGGTATAAAAATACTTTCCAAATTTCGTAAAACAAATGCGATCTGCACCTTGATTACAAGAACTCATTGAGGAAGTTATTCGGAGTCGATCGCCGGTATACTTAAGATAAGGTCTACATTTCTCCTTTTCAGTGTTGAGATATGAGAGTAATTACCATTTTGACTTCCTTCGTATATGCCTATATCTAAATTTGGATCATAATTTGAAATGATAAATTACCGATGTAGTCCTTCTTCGAACAAGACCATGGTTTGGCGAAACATTTCCGTTTTTGAAAAATGGCAAATATTGTAGTCAATTAACAAATACGACTGCCACTCTGACTCATGTGTTTACAAATCAATATGTACATCTACGATGAAAATGTGAAATCATATGACATCTTTCCACCAAGTCAAGGGCTTAACTTAACTCGCTGTCCCGAATTCTGGCGACATCGGACAACAAATGCACCTCTTATGGGTCCAAAACCTTAAATCGAGAAATTGGTCTCTATGGCAGGTATTTCCAAATCCGAACTGATCTGAGCCAAATTGACGAATAATGTCGAAGGGCCTAACACAACTCACTGTCCCGAATTTCATCAAAATCGGATAATAAATGTGGCTTTTATGGGCCTAAGACCCTAAATCGGAGGATCGGTCTATATGGCTGCTATATCCAACTCTGGACCGATCTGAGCCAAATTGACGAAGGATATCGAAGGGCCTACGATGTGAATGTGAAATCATGTGACATCTTTCCACCAAGACAACATATTCCTCCAAGTATTTAAATGTTTTTTTTTTTGCGGTGTATTGAAATTTGAATACTTTTCAAGATTAGTCGCTCGATTACTTACTTGGTCGTTTTTTCTCCTCATCAACGAAATAAGGTTCTCTTGCAATGCACAAAATAAAAGCGAAAACGAAAAACTAAAAAACATGGCATGATTTTTGGCAGCTATCAGAGTATGTTTGCAACAGAAATTATCTGAAAAATGTTATGTACTTGCAGAGTAGACAATTGCTGTGGCATGCAATGTGATGGCGCTTTGCTTTAACATTTCATTTTTATGTGGCCTCCTTTATGGCCCAATACACGGAGGCAACAGCGCTAACACCCCACCAGAAATGTTTGAAACGAATAAAATATTATTTAAAAGCCCCAACCAACTGACCGACCACGCCGTCATTTAGTCAGTTTTGCTTATTTTTAGCCAACTAGCACTTTAACCGCCTGTCCGCCTGAGCAGTCACCACCAGGCCACTAATGCCACCACCAACCGCATCACCTAATCCTAATCCATGTCAACGGCAATGACCAAGGAACAGCTACGAAAGGCACAACCACACCAAGCAACAGGTGTCACAATCATACTTAGGTTTTTGCCAGCCAAGACCCAAAACAATTGCTAAAATATTTGCTAATCACATATGCTAGTTGCCTCCGCACGACTCAAATAGGTGGTAGGTGTTCACTTAGTTCGATCTGTTTGTATTGAATACCCATGTTGCACTGTATAAACAAGGGAATAGTTCCTTGGAAATTAGACTTACTGCAATAGAATGTTGAATTTCGGGCGATCCATAAACCGGGTTTTCGAAAAATTACCTTTTTTAAACCGGCTTAAGTTTTGAAAATTTTTAAAAAAGTTTATTTTTCTTAAAATCCTTTAAAATTTGACAAAAAACAAGTAAAAAGGCGTTAAGTTCAGCCGCACCGAACTTGAGATACCCACCACCTCGGGTATATATGTAAACCACATTTGATCAAAATCCGATGAAAATTCAATACCTTATGTCCCATAGAGGTTATATCTAAATATGTTACGAGCCCAACACAAAGCACTGTACCAAATCTGGGCGAAATCGGACAATAAATACGCCTTTCTTGGCCCCAAAATCTAAAACCGAGAGATCTTTATGGCAGCTTTATCCAAATCTGGACCGGTCGAAGGGCCAAAGATAACACTGTCCCATATTTTAGCAAAATCAGATAATAAATGTGGCTTTTATGGGCCTAAGACCCTAAATCGGAGGATCGGTCTATATGGCAGCTAAAACCAAATCTAAACCGATCTGGGCCAAATTGACGAAGGATGCCGAATGGCCTAACACAACTCACTGTCCCAAATTTCATCAAAATCGGATAATAACTGTGGCTTTTATGGACCAAAGACCCTAAATCGGAGGATCGGTCTATATGGGGGCTATATCAAGATATAGTCCGATATCCATCTTCGAACTTAACCTGCTTATGGACAAAAAAAGAATCTGTGCAAAGTTTCACCGCAATATCTCTATTTTTAAAGACTGTAGCGTGATTTCAACAGACAGACGGACATGTCCAGATCGTCTTAGATTTTTACGCTGATCAAGAATATATATACTTTATAGGATCGGAAATGGATATTTCGATGTGTTGCAAACGGAATGACAAAATGAATATACCCCCATCCCTCGGTGGTGGGTATAACAAAATCTGTTGTATACCAGCCGAATGCCTTATCGGAAGGGGATCCAATCCATTCCCCAACCGTCCGTCCGCCAGTCTGTCGAATGCACGCTAACTTTTGAAGGAGTAAAGCTAGCCGCTTGAAATTTTGCACAAATTCTTGTTATTAGTGTAGGTCGGTTTGGATTGTGAATGGGCCAAATCGGTCCATGTTTTGAGATAGCTGCCATATAAACCGATCTTGGGTCTTGACTTCTTGAGCCTCTAGAGGGCGCAATTCTCATCCGATTTGGCTGAAATTTTACATGAGGTGTTTTGATATCACTTTTAACAACTGCCCTATGTATGGTTTAAATCGGTCAATGGTTTGGTATAGCTGTCATATAAACTGATCTTGGATCTTGAATTATTGAGCCAATAGAGAGCTCAATTCTTTTTCGATTTGGCTGAAATTTTTTCATGGGGTGTTTTGTTACGACTTCCAATAACAGCGCTAAGTATGGCGCAAATTATCATCCGATATGGCAGAAATTTCGTACAACGGCTTCTCTCATGACCTTCAACATACGTGTCTAACATGGTCTGAATCGATCAGTAGCTTGATACAGCTCCCATAGAAGCCTATCTCCCGATTTTGCTTCTTGAACCCCAGTTCTTATTCAATATTCTTTGTTTGCCTAAAAAGAGATTCCGCTCATAGAACTCGACAAATGCGATCCATGGTGGAGGGTATATAAGATTCGGCCCGGCCGAACTTAGCACGCTTTTACTTGTTTTACCTCTAATAGGAATGGCGATATCAATGAATCCATGCAGATATTGTGGTGCCTGCGTGTACATCAGTTTGTGCAGGAAAGTAAGCGACCTCAAGTACAACAAGTGCTGTAAGGAGACGCCATACAGGGAAAAAGGGTATTCAGATATCGAGTCGCGCCGTCTCAAGCTAAACACATAACAAGTAACTCTATTAAAATAGGAGTTTAGCTTGCGTCTACTTATCGAGTCGCAATTATCAAACAACTCACAGCCGTAGAGAATGTCAGGAACAAGATAAATCTTTGCCAAGAGAGACCTAACCCGCAGCTGAGTAACCGACTGAGTGGCCCAGAGAGCACGTAATTTGGAATATCCCAGACCAACGACAGAGTCGATATGATTACTCCAAGTTATAGTGCTATTAATAATCACGCCCAAGTTCTTCTCATGAAGAACGATTTTCAATCTAACGTCGTTAATGAATATACCGACATCACATGGAAAACGAGACAGCCTGTTTCTGATAACAACATGCTTGGACTTTAAAGGGTTGAGACACAGGCCATTGGCTTTCGCCCACGTGCTGACTCTTGACATATCATGGTTAAGCAGACGTATGTTTTCAGCAATCTCATCCCTCGAATTGCCGATATATATCTGTACATCGTCAGCGTACATATGTGCCTCACAATAAGACAATTGACTCGCCAACCCGTTACTGTACAATGAAAAGAGAAGAGGACCCAGTATTGATCCATGAGGAACACCTTTTAAAACAAGCAGAGACGACGATACAGAAGACTTATAACTGACGAACTGAGTGCGATGTGACAGGTACGACTATATAAGACGAACTGACGTAGAAGAAAAATTGTAGAGATGTCACATCTTATCACATAACAAGGAATGATCCACAGTGTCAAATGCCTTAGAATGGTCAAGAAGAACAAGGAAATTTATCTTGTCATTCTCCAAATTTACCCTGTTCCTCTCAGTGACCTCTGCCAAGGCAGTTACGCAGCTGTGGTTGGGACGAAACCCGGACTGTCTCACACACATTTGCAAATACAGCATTTTCTCAAAGACCTTTGACAAGTAACAAAGAATCGCAATTGGTCTATATTCCTAGGAATTCTTAGGCAGCGGGATGACCTTCCACGCTAATGGAAAATCACTCGTGGTCAGAATCCTATTGAAAACATTGGTTACATGGGGAATAATAAGGGGGAGCAAGAGTCTTGGAAATCTAGGATCAATGCCATCAGATCCGACAGCGTTAGACTTTACAGTCGCGACACACTCAAGGACATCGGCGGGACCAATACAGCTGAAGCCAAAACCAGAGTCGTCATCGAAAGAGGGGGAGATATTGATGCCACCGAAATTGGGATCAACTGGGATCTGTGGCACATTTACAAAGGCATCATTAAGCCCATTGATGTCCAAGTTTGTTGAACATCTATTAGTAGCTTTCCCAATTCCTATGTCTCGAATATCCTTCCAAGTTCTCTTGGAGTCTATTGCAGAAGTAAAGCGTCTGTAATAGTAGTCTTTCTTGGTTGAGCGAAAGGCATCATATAACTCAGGCGTCCTGAAACGTCTCCACCTGCGATGCGACATATTCCTCTCGTGAATAGCCGAAGGAATATCTCTGGAGAACCACGGTTTCGATCTGGAGGACACTTTTCTAGTCTTGAGTGGAACCGTAAGTTCCTGTAGGTCACGTCTGTAGAAAGTCAGTTTGTTCATCGATAGTTTCCATACGAAATATCAGATCCCAGTCGATAACCACAGCACTCGGAAGCAAAAAATCATGGTCGAGACTGGCAAAATCTCTATATGAATAAGTTTCCCTAGTCCTGGTGAGCTCAAATTCAGAACATAAAAAGATCAAGTCATGGTTCGAAAAATGTGAGGCTAATAGTTGGTCGTATAGGAGGACCTTTTGAAGTGTCACCAACAAAGAACAGAGAAGCGTGCTGGAGGATGCGGAGAAATGCATGGGAATTGTTGAACTGACAAGCAAAAGCCCCAAGGAAGGAATTTCAAACGTCAAGCCCGTGTACTGTAAAACGTAAGAGCTGAAGTCCCCAGCAACCACAATGTCTGAGTAAGCAAGAGAGAGAGGTTTAAGGACAGAGAAAAAATCTCGCGTATCCGTACGGTTGTTCGGTCTATAAACTAGGAGCTTGTTATCAGCAGCAGACCCCTCACCATAAACATACTCAATTGGGCCACCTGGGTTAGTCTTTATACATAACTGAGTATTCAGGTAGTTTCTCACATACCGAGCGGTGCCGCCCCCACTACGTAACCTATCAGCCATATTGGGTTCATATACCTTTGTCCGTGGTGGTGGGTATTAAAATTTCAACCCGGTCGTCATTGAAGGATGAATGAAGTAGGGATGGCATAGGCCCACAATCTTATATTTAAAAGTCGTACTTCTTGAAATTGAGTTTAAAGCAAATAAATTATAATTCATAAGGTCTTAGTTAAGCTAGATTTCTAAAATGAAAAGAATTCAGATTGTTAATCACCCACAGTAAGTAAAACGTAAGTGCATAATATTGGTCAGTATTTTCTTGTTGTATGCCGCAGTGTAATTAAACTGTCAACAAGCCAAAGGACTATCTACCTATAAATACCGCTAAAGAATCGGCTGTCAGTGGTAGCAGTTAAAACGTCATTGACACTGTCGTTGGTCTTATTTTCTCTGCATGCGGCCATTGTACATTTCGCCACAGTGAGCATTTGGAGCATTTTAATTAAGTGACCTGACCAAGTGAATATGATTCGATGCCTTGATCTTAGATCTTAATTGCGGTGGCAAATCAATTTTAATATAAATTAATTTTCACGGTGAAAACAATCGATAATGCTGAGGCTAGATGTCAAAAAGTGTCCATTGTTCTTATGATTTGAGCGATTTTCATGCTCCCACTTGCCGACGCAGTTGTTATGTTATGGCTGGCAGACACCGAATGTGGCGGCTGTGTTGCTGGTGTTAGTAATTAATTGTGGTCGAGATTTGTCTGTAAATATGGATCTGTCCGATGAAAAATGCATTCACTTAATTACACCTCAATTGTTTTGTGGTATTTTAATATTATCGCCTTAATTCGTTCTCTTTTTTCTCGCATTCACTGCATTTAAGAACATTTAATGCTGTTTACTTTTGTCCACAATCTATTCAATTTGAATCGATTCGATCGGATTTGGCTCGGTTCGCTTAGCACGTTGCAAGTGGAGATAAGCCGTGTGTGGACGAACGGCATACGTGACATGGACATAGTTTTCTGCTATGTAATACCAAATTAATTAATTCAATTAGATTTTAATAAATTACTGAATGCACACCAAAGTGGATGGAGTGCTCCAAGTCGCTATTGTTATTATTAAGCCAGAGATAAAAGTGCGATAAAGAGATTTTACCCCTGAAAGGCACTCACTCTCTAGGATGTGGCCATTGTATAATGGACTAACACAGCTGTGTAGGGCAATGCGCCCGAATATACCTATGGTAGCTCAAAGGCAAAGTTGGAAACAAAAGCTCTAGCAAGAGTCGTTCCAACTGAGTCAAATATACAATCAACCGAAAAATGAAGTTGTTGAGAATTCTTGAGAATTCCTTGCAAAATTAGGTATTTCTTATTTCTCATGACGTGTCCTAGATAAGAGATTTATCGTTTTTTATACCCTAAACCACTACTGTGGTACAGGCTATTATAACTTAGTGAATTTATTTGTAATACCTAGAAGAAAGAATGATAGACCCATTGATAAGAATAACAATCGACTCAGAAATAGTTTCTGATCCGATTTAGTCTGTCTGTCCATGTTAATTTGTGCACAAAGTAAAGGTCGCAATTTTCATCCGATCGTCTTCAAATTTGGCACAACCAATTCCTTGGGCATAGAGACGAAGCTTATTGAAATTGGAAAAAAATCGGGTTAGATTTGGATATAGCTCCCATATATATGTTCGTCTGATTTGGACTAAAATTGCATCTATGTCGTTATTTGTAAACCGATTCTCACGAAATTTTGCACGAGGGATTATGACTCCCGGTATTGCTATTGAATTTAATAGAACTCGGTTCAGATTTGGATATAACTCCCATATATATGTTCGTTCGATTTTGAATAATACTCAATAATTTAGTAATTAGTTATCAGATCTTCACAAAACTTGACACGAATGTTTCTCGTATAACTCTTTTGGTGACTGATGAATTTCATAGAAATTTGTTCAGTTTTAGATATCGCCGCCATTTTTGTGTATGCATCTGCCGATTTTAACTTTTAAGACCTTTGCTAACCCATTTATCAATCAATCTTCTCAAAAAATCTAATTTTAAATTCGACGACTTAGCCTGCACATCCAATGTGGTGTAGCGTATCAAAAAGTCGGCGTCGTCCGACTTAAGCTCGTCCTTACATATTTATTGTTGAAATTAGTTGTCGAGGAGCATTCGTCATTCCCAGCACTTCATTATTTGATACTCTTGCAATCCATGGCATTTTTATACCAACCACTGAAGGATGAGGGTATATTCATTTTGCAACACATCGAAATATCCATTTCCGACCCTATAATATATATATATTCTTGATCAGTGTAAAAATCTAAGACGATCTGGACATGTCCGTCCGTCTGTATGTTGAAATCACGCTACAGTCATTACAAATTGAGATATTGAGCTGAAATTTTGCCCAGATTGTTTTTTGGTCCATAAGCAGGTTAAGTTCGAAGATGGGCTATATCGGCGTGATTTCAACATACAGACGGACGGACATGTCCGTCCGTCTGTATGTTGAAATCACGCTACAGTCATTACAAATTGAGATATTGAGCTGAAATTTTGCCCAGATTGTTTTTTGGTCCATAAGCAGGTTAAGTTCGAAGATGGGCTATATCGGACTATATATTGATATAGCCCCCATATAGACCGATCAGCCGATTTAGGGTCTTATGCCCATAAAAGCCACATTTATTATCCGATTTTGCTGAAATTTAGGCCAGTGAGCTGTGCAAGGCCCTTAGACATCATTATTCAATTTGGCCCAGATCGGTTCAGATTTGAATATAGCTGCCATATAGACCGATCCCCCGATTTAGGGTATTAGGCCCATAAAAGCCACATTTATTATCCGATTTTGCTGAAATTTGGGACAGTGAGATGTGTTAGCCCCTTCGACATCCTTCGTCAATTTGGCTCAGATCGATTCAGATTTGGATATAGCTGCCATATACACTGGTCCTCTGATTTAGTGTCTTAGGCCCGATTTTGCTGAAATTTGGGACAGTGAGTTGTATTAGGCCTTTCGACATCCTTCTACAATTTGGCCCTGATCGATTCAGATTTGCATATAGCTGGCATATAGACCGATCTCTCGATTTAAGGTGTTGCGCCCATAAAAGCCGTCCGATGTCCGATGTCGCTGAAATTTGGAACAGTGAGTTAAGTTAAGTCCCTTCATATAGTATTGCAATATGGCATAGATCGGTCCAGATTTGGATATAGCTGTCATATAGACCGATCTCTCGGTTTGAGTTTTGGGGCCACAAAATGCGCATTTTTCCTCCGATGTCGCAGAAATTTGAGACAGTGCATTGTGTAAGGCTCTTCGACATTTTTCTGCAACTTGGCCCAAATCAGTCTACAATAGATTTGGAAATAGCTGCCATGTAGACCGATATCTCGATTTAAAGTCTTGGCCCCATAAAAAGCGCATTTATAATCCGATTTCACTGAAATTTGACACAGTGGCTTATGTTGGGCTTTTCGACATCCGTGTCGTATATGGTTCCAATCGGTTTATTTTTAGATATAGCTATTGTACTTATTAGTATTTGGTCCAAATCGGAACATATTTCGATATAACTGCTATGGGACACAAGGTATAAAATTTTCACTGAATTTTGATAAAAGGTAGTTTACATGTATTTTTTTTACTTGTTCTTATTTTCATTGACGACCTATTGGGTTAGATTTCGAATGCAGTCTACTCATTTGCCGCTGACAGTAGACTGTGTCATTCATATTCATTCGACCATAGGCCCAGTCCTCAAGTAATTGTGGACGGGAGACGCATTATGGATGAGACGCTCTCCCAGGATTTGTTGTCCATTTCAGAGTGGTGTAGAATGAACAGAGTAGACTTTAACTCACAGAAGTTGCAGTGCTGTTTCTTGTCTCCCAAGCGATTCACTGACCCACCAGAAACGTCGATATCTATCGACGGTATAGATATAGAACAATCAGATGCTTTTGATGTTCTGGGCATGAAGATACAATGGATATCCGTTGGTCAAAACACGTATTCGAAGTGTAGAAAGAAGCATTCCAGTATTTGGGCTTTCTTAAGCGGTGCAAGAAATATTTCCCCTCTTCTGATCTTCTCAATATCAATACTACCTACATCAGGCCGAGGATGGAATATAACTCTCATATATGGGCAGGAGCTCCAAAATCATCCTTGGAGCTACATGGCCGTGTTCAACGAAGAGCGATGGTGTTGATTGGGGACAGTAGGGTATCCAACTCTATTGCTTGCCTTGAACATCGTCGGAATGTGGGTAGCGTTGTATTGCTGTATCGTTATTTTCATGGCGAGTGTTCCAGGGATATTCGTCTTCTTATGCCTGACGTTAGGATGTTCACCAGGAATACAAGACTTGACAGGAACTCACACCCGTTTGTAATTGATTGGCCAGTTGACCGAATTATGTATTACAGAGAAAAATTTATCGTTTATCGCCCGAACCATTCGTATGTGGAATTGACTTTCGGCTAATGACTCTCCCACCGACATTGACGTTCAGCAATTTAAGACGAATATTTGGCAAGCAAAAGTATTAGATTTCAATGCTATGTTCGATTGTTACGCCGCTTTGCTTTAATAATTTCCGACCAACAATGAATTGATGGGGATAATGATGTTTATGCAAAGAAAAAGAACCATGGCTGCCCCATATGCCACGATAACATGTCATATGGGCCTTGCAAGCTATTTAGTCTAATATGTTGTTTTTTTTTTCTTCTCATAACCAAACTGCAATAACCGAGCGCCACCCAAGTAGTATTAAGACAAAAAAAATTTCAAACGGCAATAAACACACCACCGGAGGAGGTATTTTGCTTTCTTCTTCTCATAAATGTGCCATTAACGTTAAATGCATCTAAATATTGTTTATGGGCCAAAATAGCATCGTTTTCAATAATCGAAATGGTTGAAGACGAGATATTAGACATCCCAAAAAAGCTTCAGCTGAGCAAATCATTTTAGGAAATCTCTATTATTTGGCTGATTGGGGAAGGAAAATGCTGCAGGGTTTTTGTGCAAATAGTACGAGTATGCTCTTCGACTGTGTATTTGTCTTCTTCCACAGCATCCTGAGCTGCAAAAGAGAACCTCAACGATGAATGGACACTTGTGGAAGCTGTGCAGCCATTGGATGGGTATTAAAAAATGGTTTGTTTGTGTCTACGAGACCTGGAAAGTTGTGTTCGAAGAGCAACAAGCTTTGTAGCAACAATTATTAATGATGTGGCTGCAGTTAACAAATCGCCAATGTTCCTCGGTGCGGTATGGCACAGTTACATTGTAACATCTGGCAAAAACCACAAAAACCATTTAGTCCAAGTTTTATTTTTACTTTGTGTTTTGACAAAACATCGAAACTAAATCTAGAATATTATGTTTGAAAAAAATCAAATAAAATGCGCAATAGGCTGGCAGGGTACACCCGGCTAGATGGTGCCAAATTTGAATGCACAGAGTTTGCCATTGTCATATCCAAAGCACATTTACTAATTAAATTTCAAATAGTTGGCTTGCACATGGAGGAAACCTCCTTGAAATATTCGTCAAAGACCCCACAAAGTATATATGCATTTAAGTCGATCTAGCCATGTCCGTCTGTCTGTCCGTTTTTCTGTCTGCCCGTCCGTCTGTCTGTCCAAAGCTCTCTGGTCAGTTACACAGGGGACACCAACCTGTACAATATTTGGAAGTTATTAAGAGAAAAGTACCAACCTGCTACAACAATTTGCTGTTATTTGTATGGCGGGCTGCTCCAACACCAAATACTCACTTGAATTTGCCTGCCCCGGATCCACCCAAATGAATGCAAATGCAAATTTTGCCCATGAACATTCCACTAAGGTACACAGGGGCAAACTTCTCACATATCAACGAGTGCAGTCCGATTCAAGTTTAGGCACAATGATAAGGGTTTTCCTTTTTATAGCCGAGTCCGAACGGCGTGCCGCCGTGCGACATCTCTTTGGAGAGAAGTTTTACATGGCATAGTACCTCACAAATGTTGCCAGCATTAGGAGGGGAAAACCAGCGTTGAATTCGAACCCAGGTGTTCAGCATCATAGGCGGACATGCTAACCTCAGCGCTACGGTGACCTCCACCCAAATGAATACGCTGGTTAATCGAAACAATATGATAATAAAATGTATGGGCTTTGGGAATATGGGTCAACGATGAAAGATTTTTGATATAAAGGTCACCCATAGGTCTTGTGGAAGCATTTTAGGCTGTAGCAAAGCGCACCTGGACTGCGTAACTGAACAGCTATTTTCACCAAAGAAATTTTTTAAATAAAGTTGAACAAATCTTTTAAGAATAACAGTTTTCAATTAAACCTTGCAATTACGAATTTTCACTGGCCTTTTTTTGCTACTCCCTTCGGAACTATGAAATTTCTGCTGTGCTAGCCGGCACACTTTTAGATTGTTATAAATAGGGATAAAACTGTTTTCAATGACTCATAAGGGATGGCTTCAATGCAACAGCGTCGCAAAGGCTTTGTATGCTATAGCCATCTCTTCTGTAATTCCGTTGCATTCGCTCGTGCTACTTATTAAGAGTCTAGGCGAAAAAACAAAAAATGTTAAATAACAAAAAATACTTCTACCCAGATTGGATGAAATGCCCACAAAAAAGCCATAAACATCAATATTTCAACTCAGACTGTTTTCAAGCTCTAAATGTTTATTTAAATAAATCTGCCGCATACGGTTCTTTATCGTTTTGTCTTCTCATTCGCGTCCAAGGAAATCAAAAGACTCGAGAGTGAGATGGAAAAGGCATCGGCAGCATGCCATTGCCCCAGCAGACTCCTTGGAATCAAAGTAATGCAGTCGTAGAAATGCAAAAAAGAGCAATTTATCTTTGAAGCTGAGGTTGCCAGAGTAATGTTACGTTGCAAAAACAAAACAAAAAATCGCAAAGAAACAACAACGAAATTTGCAATTCAAAATGTACCACATGTATCACAATAAAGCATCGTATATTCAGTAAACCAATGGTAGGACCAGAAGACAGACACTCAGTCAGACGGAAAAGCAAGCAGTCAGCCAAACAACTAACCAAAGACTAACAGAGCGACGAAAAAACTTCAAACAAATCCATACAAATAGTAAAGCCGAGGAAAAAATGCTTAAGAATAGACAACAAACAGAAGAAACAGCCGTATTTTGTAGTCATAAACATTAAAAAAAGGCTCACCAGAATAGCAACAACAGCAACATCTACGATTGGAAAAGCGAAAAAAAGCATCTAACCAGCATTTAAATGACAGCAGACACATGTTGCAATATTTAACCGACCTGAAGACAACACAACATAAGCGACATGCATACTGCACTCGAATGCCGTAAGTATGTCGCATGGTAGTCATATGACTCGCTAGGTATGTCACTGCATGGATGCCGGTGAGAAAAAAAACTTAAATCAAAATATGATATATTTTCAGGAATATATGATAATGACATGATTGAAATTGTTGCAATAAGCCCTATGCCAGACATAGATGAATGAAACTTCTAATCCTCCCCCACCAATCGGTATCCAAAATTGTTCAATTATTTGAATAGAAGTCTCGTACTCAAGTTGAGAGAAAACAAAAGACTTAAGAGACATACAGTCATTAAATGGGGCGCTGTTTTTCAGAAACGATTTACAGCCGCATTCAAGTTATGGAGGCTTCAATAGGCATTTGCATCAAAACCCGTATTCACAAGCCTTTAAAAGCCTTCAGTGAGCATAAGTTATTGACCTTCTTTAACCAAAAAAAAAAACTTCACTTATTGTAATTTCAGCATATATTCGCATAAAAATAATACTATATTGAGCTGAAACTTTACACAGAATTTTTTTTGTCCATAAGCAGGTTAAGTTCGAAGATGGGCTATATCGGACTTAATCTTGATATAACCCACCCCACCCCCCTCCCCCCCCCCCCCTTCCAATAAAAGCCACATTTATTATCTGATTTTGCTGAAATTTGGGACAGTGAGTTGTGTTAGGTCCTTCGATATCCTTCGTCAATTTGGCGAACCTAGATCGGTCCAGATCTGGACATAGCTGCCATATAGACCGATCCTCCGATTTAGGGTCTTAGGCCCATAAAAGCCACATTTATTATCCGATTTTGCTGAAATTTAAGAGAGTGAGTTGTCTAAGGCCCTTCGACATCATTCACCAATTTGGCCTTGATCGGTTCAGATTTGGATATAGCTGCCATATAGACCGATCCTCCGATTTAGGGTCTTAGGCCCATAATAGCCACATTTTTTATCCTATTTTGCTTAAATTTTGGGGCAGTGAGTTCTGTTAGGCCCTTCGACATCCCTTTACTATTTGGCCCAGATCGGTTCAGATTTGGACATTGCTGCCTTGTAGACCGATCTCTCGATTTAATGGCTTGCGCCCATAAAAGGTGTATTTATTGTCTGATTTTGCCAAAATTTGGGACAGAGGGTTGTATTAGGCCCATCGACATCCTTCTTCAATTTGGCGCAGATCGGTCCAGATTTGGATATAGCTGCCGTATAGATCGATCTCTTTTAAGATTTGGGCCCATAAAAGGCGCATTTATTGTCTGATGTCGCCGAAATTTGGGACGGTGAGTTATGTTAAGCCCCTCGACATACTTCTACAATATGGCACAGATCGGTTCAGATATGGATATAGCTGCCATATAGACCGATCTCTCGATTTAAAGTTTTGGGCCCTTAAAAGGCGCATTGATTGTGGAGTTTCGCCGAAATTTGGGACATTGCATTGTGCATTGTGCATTGTGCGTTCCATTGCATTGTGTTAGGATCTTCGACGTCTTTCTGCAGCTTGGCCCAAATCGGTGCAGATTTGGATATAGCTGCCATGTATACCGATATCTCGATTTAAAGTCCTGGCAACATGAAAGGCGCATTTATAGTCCGATTACGCTGAAATTTGACACAGTGACATATGTTAGTTTTTTCGACATCCGTGCCGTATATGGTTCAGATCGGTTTATTTTTAGATATAGCTACTAAAAGGACCAATATTTGTTATACACAATCGAACAATGACTTGTATTAATTACAATTGGGTCGAAATCGGAACATATTTCGATATAACTGCTATGCGACATACGGTGTGCAATTTTCAGCGGATTTTGATTTACATATATACCCGAGGTGGGTATCCAAAGTTCGACCCGGCCTAACTTAACGACTTTTTACTTGTTTTTTTTTTATTTTTTTTTTTTTTTTGACGGCGTGAATCAGCAAATCTGTTGGAACACATTGAATTCATTTAATGTATTAAAGGCGTTATGTAAGCCAACAGGAGTTATTCTGGTTTAAATTCATTGCACTTTGAGATGTTCCGATGGCTATTTGTGCAAACTTTGTGTTTTGGGCCAAGTTGCACAAAAATTTCGAAGAGCCTAACTCAATGTCCCAAATTTCGGCGAAATCGGACAATAAATGGGCCTTTTATGGCCACAAAACCTTAAATCGAGCGATCGGTGTATATGGCAGCTATATTCAAATCTGAACCGATCTGGGCCAAATTGCTGAAAGTTGTTGAAGAGCCTAACGCAACTCACTGTCCCAAATTTCGGACACATTGGACAATAAATGCCCAAAGCCTTAAATCGAGAGATCGGTCTATTCAAATTGAAGAAGGATATCGAAGGGCCTAACACAACTTACTGTCCCAAATTTTAGCAAAATCGGGCTTTTTATGGCCCCAAAGCCATAAATCGAGAGATCGGTCTATATGGCAGCTATATCCAAATCTGGACCGATCTGTGCCATGTTGCAGAAGTAGGAAGAAGGGCTTTCCTTAACTCACTGTCAAAAATGTCGGACACATCGGTCAATAAATGCTCCTTTTATGGGCTCAAAGCCTTAAATCGAGAGATCGTTCTATAGGGCAGCTACATCCAAATCTGGACCGATCTGGGCCAAATTGAAGAAGGATATTGAAGGGCCTAGCACAACACATTGTCCCAAATTATTGGCCAATTCGGACAATAAATGCGCCTTTTATGGGTCTAAGACCCTAATCGGCGGATCGGTCTATATGGGGGCTATATCAGGATATAGTCCGATATAGCCCATCTTCGAACTCAACCTGCTTAGGGACAAAAAAAGAATCTGTGCAAAGTTTCAGCTCAATATCTCTATTTTTAAAGACTGTATCGTGATTTCAACAGACGGACGGACGTGTCTGTATGGTCTTAGATTTTTACACTGATCAAGATTATATATAGTTTTAGGGTCGGAAATGGATATTTTGATGTGTTGAAAACGGAATGACAAAATGAATATACCCCCATCTTTTGGTGGTCGGTATAAAAAGTACAGAGTCAATGTATTTGGCAGGATGTTGATGACTTTTTTATTCCTAAAGGATCTGCCTTAGCTATTAATCAAAAAAATGTCACTCATTTCAAATATGAGAATGATTCAATCAAAGTAAGTAACATAAGTTTCTGTATACATTAATTAATTGAATTTTTGTAGAAAAGAAATCGTCAAAATCATTGACCCCTTTGTGCTTTTGGAAAAATGCGTGACATGAACCCACATTTACCTATCCCTAAGAGTTTGGCATACAACATATTTTTCATAAGATTTAATTTATTCAAATTTGAAAAAAATTGGAATCGCTCATTTCTTTGATCTCAAACAAAGAGATCTATGGATTTTTTTTCGTTGTTATATATTTTTTGGCAATGACATGTGTTCGGCTACTTGTAAATTGCAGAAACAGCATGTATTCGATTCCATTCCATGTCATTTGTTAACAAATTTAGTTGGCATTTCGAGCATGTTCAAGCATTCATGTTCACATTTTTCTTAGCGTTTTGTTCCATGGTCTGTGGCATAAGCGCCTTGTAAAGTGCACGCAAAGCCTAACAGCATCCATTTATCTGGAGCAACTATGTGGCTGAAGTTGTTCGCTCAACAGATTGCATTTCGTTTAAGAGCATTTGGGGGTGTAAAAGTCATTTAGAGAGCAGCCATCAGCGGCAGTTGGCCAAATGTTAATCTTTTAATTAATTTAACTATGGTAACATGCTTGCCAATGCTTCACAGCATTCTCCTAACGCCCTGCTACGGATGATCTGCTAAACCACATTGGAGATCTTCTACCAGCGCTTTGCACCGCCAACTTGAGAACGGCCTATAATTTTCAAAGTTGCACAAATGGAATCGATTGCTCCACAAACCCATTTACCACACTGACCTACAACACCACGAAACAAGTGCTGCAATGCGCTTGGTAATGTGTGTGTGTGTGTGAGTTTGTTTGTATGTGATGGTAAGGAAAAAAGCTTCTTTCCTGCATTGAATCGGAGGCAATTTTGTAATCATAAGAGACCGACCATAGCACTGCTAAGACGTTTTGAGGGTCTTTGTTTGGAGCACAGCATGGAGAGACCAACCGACCGACCGACCATTCAGCCTGCTCGATCAACAAACTTGACTCTTTTAATTTCACTTAAAACGTGATGTTAACGCAAACATCGACCATAAATGGTCATGGTTTCGATTACAAGTGTTTTATCGTGCATGCTTGGTGGAGGGGAGGAAGTTTGTAACAAATGGATTTAAATGCTTTACGTGTTCCAGAATAGCAGAATGTTTTCAGAGGATGAAACTTTAAACCATAGACGGGCTATTTGATTTGCAATCATTTGTGCAAGTTGTAAGCATCTCAGAGATGCAACGAAAGGTGATTTCATCACAAAGAATCTTGGTGCGAATACAGCATTTTGAAATTAAATGAAGGAAAACAAAAAAAATTAAGGCAAATAAAAAGCTCCTTCCGCTTAATGCCTTAAATTTTATTACTGACGTACAATGAATAAAATTCCAAAAAAAAATTCTATTACAAATTTTGTTAAAAATAAAATTGTTTTTAATTAAAAAAATTAGTTGACTCAATCATGTTCTTAATTAAATATGATTTTTTTCAATAATAGTCGAGATTAAAATGTTTCAATTAAAAAATTAATTGAATCAATCAATTTTTGATTACATCGAAAAGTTGGTGTTAGACCCTATACATCTTCTTTTGTAATATCTGCAATGTAGCTTGCTTTTATTGAAGCACCACATTACATATCGTCCTTTATGATGTAACTGGAGGGAGATTTCAAAGTTCCATGGTTCCATCGATAAATTTATAGCAATCCCATGGTAGCCGACTCCTCAAACCGAATTTCAAAAATAAGTTTCAAAAAATTTTGAAAAATTTCAGGAATTTTTTTAATTGGATTAATTAAAAACGTAATTGAAAATTTCAAAATGTTCAATAATTGTTATACCCGCCACCGAACGATGGGGGTATATTCATTTTGTCATTTCGTTTGCAACACATCGAAATATCCATTTCCGACCCTATAAAGTGTACATATTCTTGATCAACATAAAAATCTAAGACGATCTAGACATGTCCGTCCGTCTGCTTGTTGAAATCACGCTACAGTCCTCAAAAAAAAAAAAGATATTAAGCTGAAACTTTGCACAGATTCTTTTTTTGTCCATGAGCAGGTTAAGTTCGAAGATGGGCTATATCGGACTATATCTTAATATAGCCCCCATATAGACCGATCCACCGATTTAGGGTCTTAGGCCAATAAAAGCCACATTTATTATCCGATTTTGCTGAAATTTGGGACAGTGAGCTGTGTTAGGCCCTTCGACATGCTTCGTCAATTTAGCCCAGATCGGTCCAGATTTGCATATAGCTGCTAAATAGACCCATCCGCCGATTTAGGGTCTTAGGCCTATAAAGCCACATTTATTATTCGATTTTGCTGAAATTTGGGACAGTAAGTTATGTTAGGCCCTTCGAAATTCGTCGGCAATTTGGCCCAGATCGGTCCAGATTTGCATATAGCTGCCATATAAACCCATCCGCCGATTTAGGGTTTTAGGCCCATAAAAGCCCCATTTATTATCCGATTTTGCTGAAATTTGGGACAGTGTGTTGTGTTAAGCCCTTGCACATTTTTCATCAATTTGGCTTAGATTGGTCCAGTTTAGATATGGTTGCCATATAGACCGATCCTCCGATTTAGGGTCTTAGGCGTATAAAAGCCACATTAATTATCCGATTATGCTGAAATTTGGGACAGCGAGTTGTGTTAGGCCCTTCGACATTCTTCGTCAATTTGGCCCAGATCGGTCCAGATTTGGATATAGCTGCCATATAGACCGATCCTCCGATTTAGGGTCTTAGGCCCATAAAAACCACATTTAGTTTCCGATTTCGATGAAATTTGAAAGAGTGAGTTGTGATAAGCCCTTCGACATTTTTTTTTTCAATTTGGTCCAGATTCAGAATGAAAGGTGGTTTACATATATACCCGAGGTGGTGGGTATCCAATGTTCGGCCCGGCCAAACTTAATGCCTTTTTACTTGTTTTAATTGCATATGGAATGTTTTTCAACCAACATTTTTCAATTACTTCTTCATAAACGGCCATTGATATTATCATTATCGTGCTTGAAGCAGTTCAATTAAAAAAATGAATTATTTTGTGATTGAAACCGATTGTTATTTTGTTTCTGTGTACACCAACACTGACAAAAAGATGAAATAATATCAAAACAATATGTGAAATATGCAAGATTTTTTTCTAATGCCCTCGCCAGGATTCAAGCCCAGGTGTTCATCATATGTTTGCCCCCGCTACTACCTACATCAACAAGATAAATATATTGGGTTGCCCAAAAAGTAATTGCGGATTTTTTAAAAGAAAGTAAATGCATTTTTAATAAATCTTAGAATGAACTTTAATCAAATATACTTTTTTACACTTTTTTTCTAAAGCAAGCTAAAAGTAACAGCTGATAACTGACAGGAGAAAGAATGCAATTACAGAGTCACAAGCTGTGAAAAAATTTGTCAACGCCGACTATATGAAAAATCCGCAATTACTTTTTGGGCAACTCAATATGTATGGTGCACAATTTAAAGTGAATCAGTTTGAACTCGAGATTTCAACAGACCGGCGGACATCGATATAGAATTTCAGAGCAATCAAGACAATAGAAATCAAGAAAATGTCTATCTATTTCGAGGTGTTTCCACGGAAATGATGAAATCAGTACTCGTATACCTCCTACATCAGTAAGCAATTGTGAAGCTGACAACTCACCGATGACGTAGAAGACATCGGGTAATATTTCAGTCCATACGGATAAGAATTGCGCCTTGTAGGGTCTCAAGAAGCATAATCGGATGTCGAGTGGCATTACACAACCCACTGTCTTAAATTTCAGCAGAATCGGATAATAAATGTGGCTTTTATTGGCCTAAGACCCTAAATCGGTGGATCGAAAGCAGTAGGAAGTCAAATGGACACTCTGGTTCACTGCTTAGTTTTAACAATATTTTTGAGTATGTTAGACATGTAAAATTTCTGCATAAAAAGTAATTCCCACTCGGCTTAAACAGGCTGCAACTTATAATGGCACTCCAAAAACACCCATTGTCTACCTGGTGACTCTCAATAGGATGTTCGTAGTGAAGTGTGCAATATTCAATTAATTATTTTCTTATTCAAAGACGAAGCCTTCTCAATGGAAAAAGGGAGAATTTTTTTTTTTTAAATAATTTTTATAGCTATAACGTGTAACTTATAAATGTTCATATATGGCATATATATACAATGGCTGTCCAAACGACGGCATCTGTACGAAAGGCATTGCAAAATTTGCTTTCATTTAATTCGCGCTTTATTGAATTGGCGTTGATGGGATTTAGGTCACAAACTGACATCATTATCACTTTCGGTTAAGATTTCATTTGTAAGGCAAACTTTGTAGCAAATATGTAATCCAATCAAAATTGACGCATTGACATTTAGCATCTGCAATTTTAACATGCATTATTTCAACCAAATTGGTGAACTTTTCTCAAAGGCTGAAGCACATCGTCATTAACTGGTTCCACTGGAGATAGAATATGACGAGTATGTGATAAGTGCCAAACGAAAGACCGACAGATTTAAAACACCATCTCATTCTTGCCGGGTTTGTGGGCTGACAGAACACTGCAAGGAAAAACAAGTAGCCAATTTGCTTCCATATCTGTCCGTCTGTCTGTCGATCCATTGGCACGTCCGTCCATCTTACAATTTATATGTCTATATTTACCCTAAGGCGATTGCGTTTGCAGTGCAAAAACTGAAAACAACTCGACTTTTCATCAGTTAATATAATAAACATAAGCTGCAAGAAGTGGTAATATGTGGCATGACAACTTGGCAATTTTTCACAGCACCAATCAAGCCTAATAAAAGGTAGAGACACATAAAAAATTTATGAATATCTGGTGCATGTCAGAACTAGGGCCATTTAACTGGCGTAGGTAACATTTCAATGACAACGAAACCATAAAACCTATGCATATTTCAAGCGAATATTTCAAGGGAAGTGAAGTCTCTCATATCAATAGTGCTATCTGATTAGCAGATAAAGATATACATATAACGCTCGAGAAGTCTGAGCGAATGGGGAAAACTACATTTTTCCGATAATAGTTAATCAAATAATCCCAGGAAAACGAAAATGAAGTCTATTTTTGGGGGCTCCGTCTTGGGGACCCCCAAATGATGACACCCCTTGGAAATAGACGCCGAATAGAGGTAATATGGGTTAATCCATAATCGTAAGAGTTAATCCAGTAACTCCAGAACCTCTAGAAATATGACCCCATTTGTATGTGAACAATTTAAAAATTAAATTCTTAAAATGGAGTCCAAATTTCAGAAGATCCCTACCTCTGCTGCAACACATCGAAATACACATTTTCGACCCTATCTTATATATAAAATTCAATTTGTGTTTATATGTTTGTTCCGTATAGACTCAAAAACGGCTGAACCGATTACCTTGACATTTTCACAGATTGTGTAGGTTGGTCTGGAAGAAAACATAGGCTATATAATTTTTTGATATCCGGAGGGGGGCGGACCCCAACCCCAAAAAGTACCCCAAAAGTACTACCCAAAAGTAAATGTGGACCGATCGGGACAATATGGGATTCAAATGAAAGGAATTCAAGATAAGAGTAAGAATTTCATAAAAAAAGTTGGGTACCTGGGGAGCCGCCCCAGCCTCAAAACCTCTTAAAATAGGTTTATTTGACGATCATGATAATATGGGACTCAAATGAAAGTTATTCGGGAGTAGATTACGAATATGGTCAGAAAGTAGAAATAGACTTTATAATTTATTGATAACGGAAGGGGGCGGACCCTCCACCGTTACCCCAAAAACACCACCCAAAATCAAAAGTTGACCGATAAGGACAATATGGGTATCAAATGAAAAGTATGCGGGGGTAGATAACGTCTCATGTCGAAGTATAGGGGGTCTCCCCACCCCCACAAAAACGTGCGAAATGGGCACATTAGACAATCACGGATATATGGGACTCGGTTTGTTTGTTCCGTATAGACTGAAAAACGGCGGAACCGATTTCCTCGAAATTTTCGCATATTGTGTAGGTTGGTCTGGAAGGAAACATAGACTTTATAATTTTTTGGTATCGGAAGGGGGACGGACCCTCCTCCTTATGCCAAAAACACAACCCAAATCAAAAGTGGACCGATCGGGACAATATAGGTATCAAATGAAAGGTATTGGAAACCAGAAAACGAATATGGTATTAGGCTCTTCGACATCCTTCGTCAATTTGGCCCAGATCGGTCCAGATTTGGATATAGCTGCCATATAGAGCGATCCTCCGTTTTAGGGACTTAGGCCCATAAAAGCCACATTTAATATCCAATTTTGAAATTTGGGACAATGAGTTGTGTTAGGCCCTTAGACATCCCTCTTTAATTTGGCCCAGATTTGGATAGGGCGGCCATATAGACCGATCCCTCGATTTTGGGCCCATAAAAGGCGCATTTATTATCCTATTTCGCCGAAATTTGGGACAGTCAGTTAAATTAAGACCCTTGACATACTTCTGCAATATGCCACAGTTCGGTTCAGATTTGGATATAGCTGTCATATAGACCGATCTCTTGGTTTTAGGTTTTGGGCCCATAAAAGGCGCATTTATTGTCAGATGTTGCTGAAATTTGGGACAGAGAATTAAGTTAAGCCCCTCCACATATTTCTGCAATTTGGTCTAGATCGACCACGATTTGCATATCGCTGCCATATAGACCGATATCTCGATTTAAAGTCTTGGCCCCAAAAAAGGCGCATTTATATTCCGATTTAACTGAAATTTGACACTGTGATCGATCTGAACCTTATACAACGTCCATGTTGTATATGGTTCAGATCGGTTTATTTTTAGCTATTAGATATAGCTATTGGTCCAAATCGGAACATATTTCGATATAACTGCTATTTTTACCAGATTTTGATGAAAGGTGGTTTACATATATACCCGAGATGGTGGGTATCCAAAGTTCAGCCCGGCCGAACATAACGCCCTTTTACTTGTTTCTCTTAAAATTTCGCTCCGATAAAAAGATAGGTTGGTGCGTCGGGTTAGTAGCCAATCACCCGGAAAACTTGAAGAAATTACTTTGAAAAAATGAAGAAGTATAAAAGCAGATTTCTCTTAGGTTGAAGACCCCCGCAGACGTTTTAAGGGCCATGAGTTGCGTATCTGCATCTATGCCATACTGTGATGGCTCGGGAAGGGCTCCACAACAACACCGAGTAATGACGAGAAACCAAATAGATCATGTGGTGATAGATGGAAGGGAATCAACCAGCGTGTTAGATCGATCCGAGGGGCGAACATCGATTCGGAACATTACCTTGTTGCAGCAAGATAATGTTAGTGTGGCGAGAAAGCTGCGATCTTACACTGCACGGAAGCTGGACATCTGAATGTTGCAAACGCAACGAATGTTTCAAACGCAACGAATGTTTCAAACGCAACGAATGTTGCAAACGCAACGAATGTTGTAAACGCTACGAATGTTGCAAACGCAGCGAATGTTGCAAACGCAACAATTGCTTCAATAAATCTCTCCATGTCGCAATAGTATAGCAGGGCAATGACAAACCATTGCCCACTCCATAGAAAGAGCCGCTGCATCAGTACTTGGGCACCAAAAGCCTCCCCCAAGGAATCCATGGTAAGACTAGGAGTACCAAACACTGATGCCAATAATGCGGCATACAGGGTAACATTATAAACAGTAGCAACGCGCCAGATGAAGGAGGTATCGGGTGAAATGGAGAGAGTAGAAACGTCTCTTTCGCAAGAAGAAGAATGAAATGGAAATTCGTGAGTGTGAGCGAAACAAGATGTTTAGGAGCTAGAATGAAATCCGAAAATCAAACCGATGACATTGATACAGGCACATCCTCCTGCAGAGACAAAGAAGCAAATATGTTAACTGATGCAGATAGTGTGCTGAATTTATGGAACACTTTCAACAGCTGCTGGAATCCGACCATCTAGTAAAGATGAGATCCACGTAGCAGTATGGGTTGCGACTGAACTGTTTAAGTCTGGAGGTGGAACGCTGATATTCTAGCCAAATTGGGCTCGTCTGCGCATTCTTGGTAACCCACCACCATGGATTCTGCTATAAATTTATACAAAATAAAGTTAGTTGAAGGGCATAATTATGCCCTCCACCATAGGATGGGGGTATACTAATTTAATCATTCTGTTTGTAACACAGCGAAATATGCGTCTGAGACCCCACAAAGAATATGTATGCTTGATCGGCATGTCATTTTAAGTCGATCTAGCCATGTCCGTCCGTCCGTCTGTTTGTCGAAAGCACGCTAACTTTCGAAGGATTAAACTAGCCGCATGGAATTTTGCACAAATACCTTTTATTAGTGTAGGTCGGTTAGGATTGTAAATGGGCCAATTCGCTCTATGTTGTGATATAGCTGCCATATAAACCGATCTTGGGTTTTGACTTCTTGAGCCTCTAGAGGGCGCAATTCTCCTCCGATTTGACTGAAATTTTGCACGTGGTGTTTTGGTATCACTTCCAACAACTGCGGTTAGTATTGTTCAAATTGGTCCATGTTTTGATATATCTGCCATATAAACCAATTTTGGGTCTTGACTTCTTGAGTCTCTAGAGGGCGAAATTCTCTTCTGATTTGACCATAATTTTGCACGTAGTGTTTTGGTGTCACTTCCAACAACTTTTTTGTTATGACTTCCAATAACTGTGCTAAATATGGTGCAAATCGGTATATAACCTGATATAGCTGCCATATAAACCGATCAGGGATCTTGACTTCTTGAGCCTCTAGAGGGCGCAACTCTCATCCGATTTGGAAGAAATTTTGTACAACGGCTTCTCTCATGACCTTCAACATATGTGTCTAACATGGTCGGAATCGATCAATAGCTTGATACAGCTCCCATATAAACCGATCTCCCGATTTTGCTTCTTGAGCCCCTACAAGCCGCAATTCTTATCCGAATGAACTGAAATATTACACAATGACTTCTATAATGTTCAGCACTCAATCATGGTTCAAAACGGACTACAACTTGATATAACTCCAATAGCAAAACAGTTCTTAGTAAATATCCTTTGTTTGCCTAAAAAGAGATACCGCTCATAGAACTCGACAAATGCGTTCCATGGTGGAGGCCCGGCCGAACTTAGCACGCTCTTACTTGTTTTATTTTATTCTACATACTTCTAGAAACCGATCAAGGATGGTCCTGAGTCCTGTTTACATAGAAGCTATATCAGGTTATGGACCGATTTAGATTTAGATTTAGTTGAAAGTCATAACATAGCACCACATGCAAAATTTCAGCCAAATCGGACGCAGATTGCGGTTTGTAAGGGCTCAAGAAGTAAAAACGGGAGATCGGTTTATATGTGAGCTATATCAGGATTTAGATCGATTCGGGCCATACTTAGCTCCCAGATAAATATTTCGAGGTGTTACAAGCGGAATGACTAGATTAGTATACCCCAATCCTATGGTGGTGGGTATAAAAACATTTGAATGTTTCCGTAGCAACAGAAACTGGGAGCCCAACTGACCTGTGCCAACCTCGTACACTTTTCCACAGGAGTCTTCGTTCGGCATGATGAGAGATAAAAACCACGACCACAAATAGGCTGGCGAAACAAGAAAAATGTTTCCTTTAAAGATGCAAATGCGTTGAAATAGCCTACAAATGAGTTAAGAAAAATCGTTTAATGCCTGAGGGTCGCCTCAGCGATGCTTGGTATGCATTGGCAACTTGGTGGACTAACAAGAAAACCTAAATCATTTGGCTGCAAGTGTGCCTTAAATTGATTGATATGTTTGGCATTTAAAGCAAATTAAACAAATGATGATATATTTGAAGCAGAAACCACTCTTCTACGTTGGAGCGTAGAAAGCACAATGCTCTGGAAGACAGATGGAGTGTTGAAGAAACAAATTATTGAACAAATTTGCAGCACGTTGAAGGTGTCGTTGTTGCCATTTGTCAATATTTTGCTGTCGACAAAGTTCGTGTCTTAAGTCTTTTGTTCAGAAGCCTCACTTATTCGTTCATTTGCCGATTTTTCCTAGAAACACCGCGTTTTAATGATTTGTTTTTGTTTTTGCATTTGTCAGTTTTTTTTTTCCATGGATTGTGGCAAATTAGAAAGTCAACCTGTTTTATTGAGTGGTAATTATGGCGGAAAATATATTTGTCAAGTCGTTTTTGAAATTCGCATGTCCCACTCTATCTCTCTGAACTGGGATTAGTTAATCGAAGAAATGAGCCGATCAGCGGTTAGCTGGTGCCAATGTTGTTGTTGTTGTTGTTGCTGTTGTTTTGTTTAAACTAATTGAAATCCTCAACAAAAATGGGTGGTTGTTGTTTCAACTGAATTTATCATAATTTATCGCTCGTTTCCACCTTGTTAGTTCTGGCCTCCGAGTGCATTTATCCACCAATGTGTCCCAAATGTATATGCCACTCTGAAAGAGATCTGGCATCAGCTTTACACTTGGATGCTGTGTGTGTAAGCCTGCCTTGTCTTAACCATTGGTATTTGAAATCAAGTGTCGTTTTGTTTGCAACGCATTTGAGGCTATTAAGCCGTGTTGTTTGTGGCATTTGTTTCTTAATGTCTAGCATCAAGTCATGGCTTTTGGGTGTTTTCAGTTGCCTCTAATGTTCGCAACGAACCACACTGAATGAAGTGTGAAAGCATCAGATTTTATGACGGCATTTTCATGAAGATTGAGTGGTGTACGCCTGGATATAGCCAATGTGAATTAGCCAGCACCACTGATAGTTATCATTTTTTATGAATTACTACTGATGCAACAACATACAAATTACTTGTGTCAAAAAGTAGTAAAAAGTTTAAATTCTTAAATGCCTTTAGTATATGAGTGAGTGTTTTTATTGGAAATTTTACTAACTAATCGTAATTTAAGCTATCTGCGTTGAGAAGGAATTTATGTATGTATCGCAAAGTCACGAACTAATTTAGAAGTCTCAAATATCAACGATTTCATTGGCTGAGTTATGTTGTAAGAATAGAGGCAAGTAATTTGGCTTCGGAGCTTATAGCTCGCGTAGAATTGAATGACCGTAACTTTGATGGACGAATCAGTCGCAAAACAGACATCTTTGAACTTTAATTTAACATAAAAAATTCCAAGCAATGAGAATTTGTCAAAGTTTAAGAAGTAACTGCTCTGAGATGTGAACAAAGACTATGCTCGACTTTTTCCGTTAGATCTTCAAATGAACAAATTTTTATGATTGTATGGAGTTTATATGATAATGCTTAGTTATGTTATAGTGTTTAGAGATCGTGCAAGACTGCTTTGTTTCTGTTTTATGTCGGTCATATAACCGTGGTGATTCGTCACAGTTTTGTCAAAAAACCCTTTTCAAGGATTTCGAATGCAGTTATGGTCATTGCACATAGTCCTACTGCGCTCAGTGTTATCTTTCAACCCTGCTTGGAATTTCATGTGGAAAGTTAAACCCAATTACGTGCAACATTTCAGGCAAATCGGATAAAGATTGCCATCTATCGGTGATGAATAAATTAACTGACCCTGATAGATCGATTGGTTTTGTAAATGGCCCAAATCGATCCATGTTTTGTTATTGCTTTCACAATTTAACTTTTTGGGCCCTTAGAGGGTTAAATTTTTATGTAATTTTACTGAGAGTTAACGTGCCAAGTTTTATTGTGACTTCTTACATCAGTGCGATGCATGCTATAAATCGGTGTTCAATTAGAGCTGGAAAACTCTCGGTGGTACTATCGGTAGAATCGATAGTAATTTTTGCGTCAATATCAATTGTTTTTAACACTATCGGTAAAATTTATTTTTTTTTGTTTTGATAACAATTATTGTCTTTCTTTCTTTAATTGGCCATATTCCTCTAGCCGAGCGTAGAATAAATGCCCAAGCGCCTCGATCTTCTGCGCTTTTCTCCTACTTTTGATACTCAGTTTCGAGATGATGCTCTCCACTTGGTCACAACACCCGAATTTTGGCCTTCCCGTTTGCTCTTTCTTTCTTTTTCTGAGCGTACAGCTCGTGGTTTATACGACGAATATATTCTCCATTACCGCAAACTGGTCCAAACGAAGGTTTTTTCTCTCAAGCACTCCAAGTACTAACTAATTTGCCTTCGCTAGTACCCATATTTCGGAGCCATATAGCAGCACGGGTAGTATCAGTGTCTTGTTTAGTGTAATTGTTTTCTGTCGAGAGGTGGCTTTGCTCCTCATCTGTTTGCCCAGCCCAAAAAAGCATCTGTTAGCCAATATTATCCTTCAAAACTGGTGTCGGCGGTGCCAAGTTAGATAAAGTTCTTGATTATCTCAAAGTTGTTTCAAATTTTCTCAATTTTCTTTATCTGGTCGGGTTTACAGGGTTTTGTGGGAGTAGATATCATCCACTTTGTTATACCAACCACCGAAGCATGGGGGTATATTACTTTTGTCATTCCGTATGCCATAAAGTATGGATACTCTTGATCAGCGTAAAAATCTAAGGCGATATAGACATGCCCGTCCGTCTCGTCTGTCTGTTGAAATCACGCTACAGTCTTTAAAAATGGAGATAGTGAGCTGAAACTTTGCACAGATTCCTTTTGTCCATAAGCAGGTTAAGTTCGAAGATGGGATATTTCGGACTAAATCTTGATATAGCCTCCATATAGACCGATCGGCCGATTTAGGGTCTTAGGCCAATATAAGCCACATTTATTATCCGATTTTGCTGAAATTTCGGACAGTGAGTTGTGTTAGGCCCTTCGACATCCTTCGTCAATTTGGCCCAGATCGGTCCAGATTTGGATATAGCTGCCATATAGGCCGATCCCCCAATTTAGAGTCTTAGGCCCATAAAAGCCACATTTATTATCAGATTTGCTGAAATTTGGAACATTGAGTTATGTTAGGCCCCTCGACATCTTTCGTCAATATGGCCCAGATCGGTCCAGATGTGTATAGACCGATCCTTCGATTTAGTGTCTTAGGCCCATAAAAGCCACATTTTTTATCCGATTTTGCTGCAATTTGGCACAGTGAGTTGTGTCAGGCCCCTCGACATTCTTCGTCAATTTGGCCCTTCGATATCCTTCTTAAATTTCACTCAGATCGGTCGAGATTTGGAAATACTGCCACATAGACCGATATCTCGATTAAGTCTTGGCCCCGAAAAAGACGCATTTACAATCCAATTTAACTGAAATGTGACATATTGACTTATGTTAGGCTTTTCGACATTCATGTTGTATATGGTTTAGATCGGTTTATTTTTCGACACGGCTACTAAAAAGACCAATATTTTGTTATACATAATTGAACAATGACTTGTTCTTATTAGTATTTGGTCCAAATCAGATCGTATTTGGATATAACTGCTATGGGACATATGGTATGCAATTTTCACCGAATTTTGATGAAGGGTGGTTAACATATATACCCGAGGTGGTGGGTATCCAAAGTTCGGACCGACCGAACTTAACGCCTTTTTACTTGTTATGAACTGCAATGGGTGTTTCGAGATGTTGCGAGCGTTTCCACCCCTATTCCATGATTAAAGGTAAAATATTTGATATAATATTTCAAATCCTTGAGCGTTTTTGTCCACTGTAGCTTAATTTACGATTTGACCATGTGGACTATTTCCTGCTGTTACAATTAAAATACGGCAAACATTTTGTATTTGCATTACACTTTGAGATAACAACTTTAAATGCACGCCGTTTAAATATGATTTGATATGACAATTATTTTTGTTTTTGTTTTGGTATAAAATTTATGAAAAATTAAACGTTTTTACATTTTGCGAACTGCTGCATTAGACAAAATTTACATGGACGTATCGACGACATTCAGTGGTTCGTAATGCTAGGCTGATTCAGCCAAATGCTTAACCATTCGCTTTTTGAACAAACGACGCAATAAAGGTGAAGTTTATGACATTTCGCGTAATCATATAATTAAGACCCACTCAGATTAAGATTTGTTGCGATCTCTTTTTGGAGTTTACGCTACAACTATGGCGATGGCAGGAATTTTTGTTAGATTTGTGTGATGTGAACTGCAGTTACAAAGAGTGACTCATGTATTCTGGTGTGCGTTTGTTGTTGGTGTTCGTAGCAAGAGGTAGATCGTAAGTAAACTGAAGTTAAATAAATATGCAATTCCAGTTTTGCTTCTGCATCACAGATTGCTGCCAATGCGTAGGTCATATTAAATTATAACTGTTTTCACACAAGCACTTCTTTTTTTTACACCCCATCAATACACCCTTTACTGAGAAAAGTATTTGGCTTCAAATTGTAATAACCTTGTAGCAATGTTTACATTTAATACCGTGAACATTTCTTAGTTCAAGTTTTGAGCCAAAGATGAGGAAATATTAAATGTTTTGTGTGTTGCTATCTTTGGCTTTCCTTTTCCATTTGCAATCACCGGTCATTGAGTTCGAACTTTGGATACCCACCACCTCGGGAATATATGTAAACCACCTTTCGTCAAAACACTGTAAAAATTTCATACCTTATGTCCTCTAGCAGTTATATCAAAATATGTTCCGATTTGTACCAAATACTAATAAGTACAGTAGCTACATCTAAAAATAAACCGATCTGAACCATATACGACACGGATGTCGAAAAGCCTAACATTAGTCACTGTGTCAAATTTCAGTGAAATCGGATTTTAAATGCGCCTTTTAGGGGCCTAGACCTTAAATCGAGAGATCGGTCTATATGGCAGCTATATTCAAATCTGGAACGATCTGAGCCAAATTGAAGAAGGACGTCGAAGAGTGGTTTTTATGGCCCCAAAACCTTAAACCGAGATATCGGTCTAGATGGCAGCTATATCCAAATCTGAACGGATCAAAGCCAAATTGAAGAACGATGTCGAAGGGCCTTAGACAACTCACTATCGAAATCGCAAAATCGGATAATAAATGTGGCTGTTATGGGGGTAAGATCCTAAATCGGCGGATCGGTCTATATGGGGGCTATATCAAGATATAGTCCGATATAGCCCATCTTCGAACTTAACCTGCTTATGGACAAAAAAAAAAAAAAATTGTGCAAAGTTTCAGCTCAATATCCCCATTTTAAAGACTGTAGCGTGATTCAACCGACAGACGGACGAACATGCCTAGTTCGTCTTAGATTTTTATGCTGATCAAGAATACATATACTTTACAGGGTCGGAAATGGATATTTCGATGTGTTGATAAAATTTTTAAATGCAAAATTGGAGCATTTTTATATCAAACCACCCCGCATCGCAAAGCCAATATGGCTTGTATTTTTTAATAAATTTCAAAAGTTTCTATATTCTCTCTTAGTTTTCCCCTTTTTATACCCACCACCATAGGATGGGGGTATACTAATCGAGTCATTCTGTTTGTAACACCTCGAAATATTGATCTAACACATTTCGTCTCGAAATTCTGATTCGAACTTGCCATGTCCGTCTCCGTCCGTCTGTCAAAATAACAACGCGTAGAGCTAGTCGCTTGAAATTTTGCTCAGATTCTTAATAATGATGTAGGTTGTTGGGGATTGCAAATGGGTCATATCCGTTCATGTTGGGATATAGCTCCCATATAAACCGATCTCCCGATTTGACTGTTTGACCCCCTGGAAGCCCAAATTTTCGTCCGGTTTTGTTGAATTTTGCACCTATTATTCTGTTATAACTTCCAACAACTGTGCCAAGTACCAAGTTTCCATGTAAACGGATTTCGCGATTTGACTTCTTGACCTCCTGGAAGCCACTTTTTTGTCCGATTTGGTCAAGAACCTGATGTAACTCCCATATAAACCGATCTCCCGATTTGATTTCTTTAGCCCCTGGAAGCCGCAATTTTCATCCATTTTCATTTGGCTGAAATTTTGTACATGGTGTTCTGCTATGACTCCCAATAACTGTGCTAAGTACGGTTCAAATCGGTCTATAACCTGATATAGCTCCCATATAAACCGATCTCCCGATTTGACTTCTTGAGCCCTTACAAGCCGCGATTTTTATCCGATTTGGCTGAAATTTTACATATAGTGTTCTGCTATGACGCAACGACTGTACGGTCCAATTCGGCCTTTAACTAGATATAGCTCCCATATTTTAGCAGAATCCATGGTGGTGGGTTCCCAAGATTCGGCCCGGCCAAACTTAGCACGCTTTTACTTGTTTGTATATGAATAAAGCTTGAAATGGCCCATATATCCTAGCCGATTTTTTACTAGTGCTTTTTGGAAGGTACTAACCCAAAAGCCAAAAAGAAACACAAAAATGTCTCTATTCTATCCGATTTTATGTATCCGGAATTACCAAAGACCATTTTCCAAAAATCTAGAATGTTTCAAATTTCAGATTCTTTTTTTTTGTCCATAAGCAGGTTAAGTTCAAAGATGGGGTATATCGGACTATATCTTGATATAGCCCCCATATAGACCGATCCGGCAATCTAAGGTCTTAGGCCCATAAAAGCCACATTTATTATCCGATTTTGCTGAAACTTGGGACAGTGAGTTGTGTTAGGCCTTTCGACATCTTTCTTCACTTTGGCCCTGATCGGTTCTGATTTGGATATAGCTGCCATATAGACCGATCTCTCGATTTAAGGTTTTGGGCCCATAAAAGGCGCATTTATAGTTCGAGGTCGCCGAAATTTGGGACAGTGAGTAAATTTAAGCCCCTCGACATTCTTCTGCAAAATGACACAGATCGTTCCAGAATTGGATATAGCTGTTATATAGACCGATCGCTCGATTTAAGGTTTTAGGCCCTTAAAAGGCGCATTTATTGTCCGATGTCGCCGAAATTCGGAACAGTTGGTAAAGCTAAGCCCCTCGACATTTTTCTGCAACTTGGCCCAAATCGGCCCAGATTTGGATATAGCTGCCATATATACCGATCCCTCGATTTAAGGGTTTGGGCCCATAACAGGCGTATTTATAATCCGGTTTCCCTGAAATTTGACACAATGACGTATGTAAGGCTTTTCGACATCCGTGTCGTATATGGTTCAGATCGGTTTACTTTTAGATATAGCTATAAAAAAGACGAATATTTTGTTATACACAATTGAACAATGACTTGTACTCATTAGTATTTGGTCCAAATCGAAACATATTTCTATATAGCTGCTATGGGGCATAAGGAATGCATTTTCACCGGTTTTTGACGAAAGGTGGTTTACATATATACCCGAGGTGGTGGGTTCGTCCCGGCCGAACTTAACGCCTTTTTACTTGTTGTGTTTTGTAGGAGCGTATTTTGCGATTCGATACCGCTACGCTACGCGCTCTAAAAATTTGTTGTGATGAGCTATTGTAACCTCTGTTCGGTTTACAGTAACTATTCGTGCTGCACTTTTGGAAATATTTGCTCAAGCCGTGTATGTGTGTGTGTGTGTGTGTGTGAGTATGCGCTATTAATAGTCATCACATTCATATGAATACATGCCTCTGAAATAAGCAAATCCGCTTTATTTGATTTTGTCGGGCATTGCATGTTTATTGGCAATTTTTACAATGTGTTTGAATGAAATATTCGATACATTATTAATAATTTATATTGAAAAGACACAACACTGGCAAACAATGCGAGTGTGTAGTAGTAATAATAATAATAATACACAAATGGTTCTCGTAAAGAACATGGCAAAACAAAACAGTCAGACGGTGTGAAACTTGTCGGCGATTGACTTACAATAAAATAAATCTTATCTTAGTTGTGAAATCCCAATTGTTTGGCCAATGATTGTGGGGTAGAGTGGTAATTGGTCTGCAAATAATCTATGGAAATTTCAAATCGAAAGACTTGAGACAAACAAAACCCTTGGTGCAATAAACTTATGCATGCCTCAGGAGATGGTGAAAGTTCAGTTGTGAGATCGATGATTTTGTGGCGATACGAGTTCTCGCTCTCTTTCGGAGGGTTTCACTTTTCTATGAACTATTGACCGACTCCCAAGCGAATGCTTTTATTATCGCATAACTTAGTATTTCATAACGACAACACGCAACCTGTCAGCACAAACGGGGGAACCTATCACCTCCAAAGGGGAAACTTTAACCCAGAAGACAGGCCCAACAATGGAAACGCAACCTTTGGCCACAAACACCGATATGAATTGTTACGGAACGAAAGGTTTTCCTTCGGTCCTTTGCCACAATTTATTTGCTTGGCCAATAGTGTTTAGCAAATTGCCTAAAATCTCTCGTTTTTGCACTTTTGAATATCGCTATGCCAGAAGTGGCCGAAGTGCTTGGTGTTGTATTGCCATTCAATTTATGCTCATTGACTCGCTTTAAATGTGACCAGAGCACCCAAAAGCATGGCAGTGCAAACAGCCAACGGCAGCATCGGGAGCACAAATAGACTACAAGAGCCCTGCAATTTGGTTGCATGTTTAAAATGATTGAACACTTCCAGCATCCAGAGGATTCAATGTTGCGCTCTGTTCTTTTTCGCCTTTCGTTGCTTGCAAGCAAATATTTACGATACACAAACGTCATTGTCTGGGGAAAAATGCAACACAAAGTGTCTGTCTATAAAACACACAGTTCATTAGGTTAAATGTGTCACGAATTGCTAGCTTCAGGTTAAAATTGATTTTTCGAGGGGGCTTTGGGCTTCACTTTGCGCCCAGCTTCACTTTCGTATGAACGAAATTGAAATTCTAATAGAAACATTTTTAAATTACTTGGAACTTTGTAACATTGTGCCTAGGACAGTGGTTGGAAATTGCATTCATAGAACAAGAAGATAATGCACAGTGAAAACAGCATTGGTTTAGTTCAGAGGTGCACAAAATGAAAATGAGATTGTTTGAGTGACTCTCAACAATTTTTTTTTTTAATTCTTTACATGACTGAAATTAAATTAATTTGAAAGGACGAATGAAGTTTTTAAAAAGGTTACATAAATAAATATTTTTATTTTCTGTCTAGCGTTAAATTGATAGAGAACATTGTTTTTGGATTGAAAACAGATACATTTTTTCTTTGGATTAGAAACAGAACAAGAAAACGGCATTAGGTTTGGCCAAGCCGAACTTTGGATACCCACCACTTCGGGTATATATGTAAACCACCTTTCATCAAATATCCAAATCTGGACCGATCTGTGCCATAATGCAGAAGTATGTCAAGGGGCTTAATTTAAATCACTGTCCCAAATTTCGGCGACTTCGGAAAATAAATGCGCCTTATATGGGCCTAAGACCCAAAATCGGAGGATCGGTCTATATGGCAGTTATATCCAAATCTGGACCGAGCTGAGCCAACTTGACGAAGAATGTCGAAGGGCCTAACACAACCCGCTTTCCTAAATTTCAGCAAAATCGGATAATAAATGTGGCTTTTATGGGCCTAAGACCCTAAATCGGAGGATCGGTCAATATGGCAGCTATATCCAAATCTCGACCGATCTGAGCCAAATTGACGAAGGATGTCGAAGGGCCTAACACAACTCGCTGTCCTAAATTTCAACAAAATGGGATAATAAATGTGGCTTTTAGTGGCCTAAGACCCTAAATCGGCGGATCGGTCTATATGGGGGCTATACCAAGATGTAGTCCGAATCAGCCCATTTTCGAACTTAACTTGCTTATGGATGAAAAAAAGAATCTGTGCAAAGTTTCAGCTCATTATCTCTATTTTTGAAGACTCCAGCGTGATTTCAACAGACAGACGGACGGACATGTCTAGATCGTCTTAGATTTTTACGCTGATCAAGAATATATATACTTTATAGGGTCGGAAATGGATATTTCGATGTGTTGCAAACGAAATGACAAAATGAGTATGCCCCCATCCTATGGTGGTGGGTATAAAAATCAAAATTAAATCTCAAAATCATAAAATGAATGAAACACAAGTTGTGTAGTGATCGGACGACAGACAAAAGTATTAAAAGTGTACTAAGTTCGTTCGGGCCGAATCTTATATACCCTCCACCATGCACCAAGTTTGTCGAGTTCCTTTCCCTGTATCTCTGTTGTGATGTTTCAGGCTATAGAGCAATTCAGACCATCTTTGACACGTATGTTGAAAGTCATGAGAGAAACCGTTGTACAAGATTTTAAATTTTATAATAATTGCGCCCTCTAGAGGCTCAAGAAGTCAAGATCCCAGTTCGGTTTATTTGACAGCTATATCAGGTTATGGACCGATTTGAACCTAACTTAGCGCAGTTGTTGGAAGTCATAACAAAACATGCCATGCCAAATTTTAGCCAACCCGTATAGGAATTTGCCTCTAGAGGCTCAAGAAGTAAAATAGGGAGATCGGCTTATATGGGAGCTGTATCAGGCTATAAACCGATTCGGACCGCATTTGACACGTACGTTGGAGGTTATGGGGGAAGCCATTGTTCAAAATTGCAGCCAAATTGGACAATAATTACGCCTTCTAGAGGCAGATACGTCTTTTCGACTCACGCTGGTTAAGTTCTTGGACGGGTCAAATCGGACCATAATTGGATATAGCTACTACAGAGACCGATTTTCCGATAAAGGGTCTAATGCCCACAAAAACTTTATTTGAAACATTGAGTAGTTTAAGGCTTCCCTACAATTGACCCAAATATGGTTCAAATCGGACTATATTTAGATATAGCTACCATATAGACCGATCTCCCGATAAAGGGTCTGATGACCATAAAAGTTTTATCTATTAGCCGATTTCGATGAAATTTAAAACAGTGGGTTATTTCAGGCCTCCCGATAACTGATCTAAATACGGGTTAGATCGGTTCATATTTAGATATAGCTGCCATATAGACCGATCTCCCGATAAAGGGTCTGAAGCCCATAAAAGCTTTATTTTTTATCCGATTTCGCTGAAATTTGAAATAGTGAGTTGTTTTAAACCTCCCGACATCCGACCCAAATATAGTTCAGATCGGACTATATTTAGATATAGCTGTCATATAGACCGATCTGCCGATAAAGGGTCTGAAGCCCATAAAAGCTTTATTTTTTATCCGATTTCGCTGAAATTTAAAAGAGTGAGTAGTTTTAGGTCACATGCCATCCGACCCAAATATGGTAAAGATCGGATTGTATTTAGATACAGCTGTCATATAGACCAGTATACCAGTTAAGGGTCTGAAGCTCATAAAATCTTTATTTATGAACCGATTTTGTTGAAATTTGAAATACAAAATTCAACAGTGACTTATATCTATTAGACCACTCAATGTCCGTACCGAATTTGGGTGCATAAGTTATCCAATTTTCAGCAGATTGCGGCGAAAGGGGGTTTTCATATACACCCGAGGTGGCCGGTATTCAGAGTTCGACCCGGCGGAACTTAATGCCTTTTTACTTGTTTTTCATTGTTAGTACAAAGAAATTGAAAAAGATGTACGATATTTAGGGACTTTTATGATATCGTTTTTATTTCCTCAAAATTTTTCAATAAAGAGTGAAAGCAAAGGCAAATTTTGCCCATAACATTGCATTAGGGAATAGGGACAAACTTCTCATATATCATTCAGTGCTGACCGATTCATGTTTAGCTCTATGATAAGGGTCCTCATTTTCGATTCGAAACTTGGCTTTCAGCATCATAGGCGGACATGCTAAGCTCTGCGTTACGGTTGCCTCCAAAGGCAGTTTGTTTAAAAAAGAAAAGTTTTTGTTATTTTTGTAGTAATGGCCGTCAAGTATTCGTACTCGAACTTCAAGATAAAACTGCTTGCATAGAATAGTACCTCAAATCACAACGTAATGCAAGGACATATTATTAAAGGTAAACACTATTATGTTTTAATTGTCGATAGCAGCATTGAAAGGATTTTACGATGAAACAGTGATGTCAAACCGTCCTCTTATAATGTGCATATTGAGCTGGTGTTTATAGATATTCGAAAATTCAATGTTAATTCTTTCAATTCAAATCACTGTGCCTTGCTCAAACTGCAATAAAATACATTTTAATTTCATTTATTTCTTTAATATATGATGCAAATGCTTCTGCGAGGTCTTCCTACCCTTTGGCCCCCATATGTCACCTTAGCAAAAGTGGGACAGAGATAAACATGTTTTATGGTGGCAATCATCAACCAAGACCATGCTGTTGCTTGAGATACCACCTCATAACATTGGCATGAGTAATTCTTTGGCGGCTGATAATCAATGGGGCATTTGTCTAAATCACTTTTATTGGAACCATTAGGATATAAAAGTTACCCTCATCACTTTTTGATTTTTGTTTTTTAATTAAAAAGTCAATAAATTTTTTTAAATCGGTTAAATATTTGTTTTTATATGCTTTTTTTATGTGCTTTTGTCGAGGATTACTGCGACTCATTGAGTGAGGGTTTCTCTGGTATTCAAATCAAATATTTTGCTAACAAGGTAAACATTTGCTATAAATCACTTGAAGGTGAAATTAAATTCACTTTTTGTTAGAATTCATCATAGTTTTTGTAATGGTCATATAAATTAGGGATTTACTCTTGTAGTTCTTTTTTAAACACTTTTTTTGTTGTCGTTTTGAGTGCTAAACCTAATTTGCCGAAGTTGCATTCATTTTGTATCATATTCTTTATGTATCATATGTTTGCGAAAGATTTTGTAAAATGCAAATTAAATTACCAAGCCAAACCGTTGACAATATGGTCGTCGATATCACTTCGAACACACACGTAGTGCAACGTCTGGACGTCGGTGGCATAATTGAAGATCTTGATCCAAAACAGGTATAAGGGAAACCATCCATTTGGGTGTGTTCAAGTGCATACATTGGGCAAATGCAACTTCTATGATAACCAATAGAGTATTTAAGAAAATAAGTAGAACTTCAATCAATGTGCTTTTGCACTGAGTGAATATATATTAAACTAACATACCCCCGATCCGCTTTTCTGCCGAACTTTTGGTAGTTTAGTGTTGGACTTCCGAAAGCCCATGCAGTAACACAGTTTATAAAATTATGAAGTCTTGCCTTATGAAATTTTAGGAGTTCTATCTCTACCCGTTCTCTCCTCTTTACACAGGTTCGTCTTTTCGTACCTTTTTTTGCACTATTTAGTACCTAAATGTACAAATGTTTAAAAAATAATGAAGACTGCCAACTTATGTTGTTATATTGTACTTATGGACCAAAATTCATAGTATATTGTGGAGGTCCTGCATTTATTTATCAGCTTAAACCCGACTAGGGCTGCAGTTTAGTCACATGAATCGCTTTTTATACCCTACACCAGGGAACAGGGTATTATGGATTTGTGCATTTGTTTGCAACGCTAAGAAGGAGAACAGCTAGACCCATTGATAAGTATACCGATCGACTCAGAATCACTTTCTGATTCGATTTAGCCATGTCCATCTATCCGTCTGTGAGTTCATGTATTCTTGTAATCAAAGTGCAGGTAGTATTTGTTGTCCGACTGTCCCGAAATTTTGCACATGCCACTTTTTTTGGCCCAAGGACAAACGCTATTGATTTTGAAAAAAATCGGTTCAGATTTAGATATAGCTCCCATATATATCTTTCATACGATATGGCTTTCTAAGGCTGTAGAAGCCGCAATTTTCGTGCGATCTTTACAAAATTTGGCATTGGTTATTTTATTTGAGGTCTACATATGTGTGCAACATTTAATAAAAAACGGTTCAGATTTAGATATAGCTCCCATATATATATCTTTCATCCGATATGGACCTTTAAGGCTGTAGAAGCCACAGTTTTAGTCCGATCTTTGAAATATTTTGCGCGATGTGTTTTATTTGATGTCCTAACATGTGTGGAAAATTGTATGAAAATCGGTTTAGATTTAGATATAGCTCCCATATATATCATTCATCCGATATGGCCGTTTAAGGCTGTAGAAGCCACAATGTTTTACCGATCTTTACAAAATTTGGCATGGGGTGCTTTATTTGACGTCTTCATATGTGTGGAAAATTTCATAAAAATCGGTTCAGATTTAGATATAGCTCCCATATATATGTGTCGCCCGATTTGCACTTAAATGGCCGTAGCAGCAACAATTTTGAACCGATCTGCACAAAATTTGGCACGGACTGTTTAGTTACTGATCTTAATATTTCCGCAAAATTTCATTAAAATCGGTTCAGATTTAGATATAGCTCTTTCAACCGATTGGAACTTTTAAGGCTGTAGAAGCCACAATTTTGGTCCCATCTTCACCAAATTTGGCGTGGAGTCGTTTTTGTGAATGCTCAATGTATGTGAAAAATTTAATTAAATTCGGATCAGATTTAGATATAGCTCCCCTATATATCTTTCAACCGATATGGACGTTTAAGGCTGTAGAAGCCTTAGTTTTAGTCCGATCTTTGAAATATTTTGCATGAGGTGCTTTATTTGACGTCTTCATGTGTGTGAAAAATTTCATAAAAATCGGTTCAGATTTAGATATAGATCCCATATATATCTTCCATTCGATTTCGACTTTTAAGGCTGTAAAAGCCACAATTTTGATCCGATCTTTAAAAAATTTTTCATAAGGTGCTTTATTTGACGTCTTCATATGTGAGCAAAATTTCATAAAAATCGGTTCAGATTAAGATATAGCTCCTTTACATATCTTTCATCCGATATGGCTTTTTAAGGCAGTAGAAGCCACAATTGTCGTCCGATCTTTACAAAATTTAGCATGGAGTGTTTTATTTTATATCCTCATATGTCTGCAAGATTTCATAAAAATCGGTTTAGATATAGATATAGCTCCCATATATGTCGTTCATCCGATGTGGCCTTTTAAGGCTGTAGAATCCAAAATTTTCGTCCGATTTAGCATGAGTCGTTTAAATTTACGTTCCAATACGTGCGCGAAATTTCATTAATATCGGTCCTGTGTATATTTCATTCGATATGGACTTTTAAGACAGTAAAATCCACAATTCTGGTCACATCTCTACAATATAGGGCGTGAGATGTTCTATTTCATGTCCCAGTATGTGTCAATAAAATTGGCACAGGTTTCGATATAACTCCCATATAATCTTTTATCCGATATGGCCTTTTAAAGATGTGGAAATCCAAATCTTTTGTCCTATGGTAGGAAAATCTTTGAAGGTTCTAAATTGCTATTTCAATTGGTATCCAAATTAAAGTCTGACTAGACTTCGAGATAACTTCTACGTATAAAAAGTACTATTTGGTGTAGGGCATTATATAGTCGGCACCGCCCGACTTTTGCCTTTCCTTACTGGTTATTGCTAATGAATGTTTCTCGATGACAATGTACATACGATTTGATTGCTTTTGGAGCAGGATTCTTCCAGAGCTTGACGAGACCGGGCAACATTGTTGCAATGACTGTTCTTGTCATGATTATGGATCTTTAATATCCAAGTCGCATGGGTTTTAGTGTTAAACGCCCCATTGTGAAGCATATGCGCCGTGATTTTTATGCTCATAGACGGGCTTTAGCCTTAAACCGAAGTGTTCATATAATCATTTGTGTATTCTCAAAATAGTGTTATTATGTCGAAGGAAGTTTCGTAGATATCGACTAAACAACGAGAATTAAACAGTAGCCAGTAGGTTGGCTTTAGTGCTGCATCCACATACTGGACATCTACGCATTGATTATGGTTATTTATTTAATTAAGAATGTGCAACAATTTGCATAAAATAAAGCTATGTCTTCCATCTATACTTAGTGACCTCCGGAGTTTTCACGAGTGTAAATGAAATGTTTTGTGGTGATAGCTAAAGAAGGACGTACGTTGAACTGGCCACAACATTCCATAAAAGTTTTATAGTAGATGTTTTAACTTCAAAAACACAGGCATAATGCTATTGCAAGGTATCCTAAAGTCGACCTTTACTTTTATGTATAATTTTATGAAAATTTTACTTCTAGAGTAAGAAGCGTTGAGGTAAAATTTGAAAAATTTAAGAAGAACTCACACAATAATCGAGAAGCAAAATATTAACTTGGACTTTTCACTAGAAGGTGAGTCGTTGATGTTCCAACCAATCCAATCATGCCCGCAACAGAAACATGCCAGTTGACAATAATGGTTTTATATCAACTGTAACTTACAACAACAAATACGCAAAATTGTTTTCGAAACAATGCACTTTGTCTAGTAGGAGCAGATATTTTGTTTGCAATAACCATCCACCGTTAAATGAGAATATGTGCGGAAAAATGTCTACAAATGGATTGTTTGTAGGTGGTTCATCTAAAGGTGTTTCTTTATGCAACACCTTCAGAGGTTTTACCAAAAGTGGAAGCAGAGATCAAAGATCACACTGTGCAGCTTAAAAATGTTGTTGTATTCTTTTGGGAGCTGTGAATTGGCTTAGTGTAGTGATTAATTAATAAGCCTCCGATCAGATCTTCAATACATTCAGAAAGTTTTCAAAATTTTTTCTTACGGAATCATGAAAATTATTCTTTGTGTGTCTCATTTAGCAAACGAGCGAGTTAAAGAGCTCAGTATGGCTTTTCCACTTCCAAATGCAGCAAGATCGATAACTTGCTGTCAAATTAAAAGTCAACTAATTATGATAAATATAAAAATGAAGAAGATGTCGATACGGCATTAAAGCATTTTGTCTGACATCTTCTCGTACTCTACATCATCCATTTGTGGCCAAGTTGTTTTCCCCCACATGTTTACTAAACGCGGCAATTCATGAAAAAAATGCAATGCACCTTCTGCTCAAGAGTCCATTGCATCGATGAACTGATGGATCATTCGCAAAACTCGCACATAGTGCTTGCCTGACTCCGTAGTCCATGCTTAGCGCTGTGTCCGTCCGAGTGCATTTCGTTTTGAGGCAACCATACAAGATAAAAGAGGATGCACGCAGGGGGCAGAGATGATAGAAACGTTTTAAATTCCTGTTTAATATCAAAAGTGAGCATCATCGACATTGTCGATGTCGTCGCAGTCATCATCCTAACTTTGGCCATCAAGACCACGGCATGCATGGTGAACGCATGCATGTAACAGATACTTGCAACTTAACCAAAGCAAACAGCCATTCGTTTAGCATTGGCTATGAGCCTGCTTGCCTCTGAAATCTTTGGTTATAACTCGTTTGGCGGTTTCAATGAATTTTCCATTTGTAAATTTTAAGTTAAACATATTTATTAAGTTATTAAATTGGTATTAACTTAATTACGGCGATGCACATAACTTGTTTCACAAATCTGTTTTTATTAGACACGAATTGGGCTTCGTGGGACATCATAATATTCCATTCATTGCAACTGAAAGAGAAGCGCCTTTGTCCTATCTTCACACTCGTCAAGTGCAACTGTTCGTTGTCTTATGCTATAAATAGATACAGTTATAATGTACGGAGAACATTTTTCATCGGCAGGCATTGAAGACTTGCTCTGAAAGCTCGATATTGCATAGAAATTTTACTTCGATACTAGAACTAACTGTTTATGTAACGTTCAATTGCATTTGATCTACTCCCTAGTACCTATAACTGTTGTCGGTCGATATATGGCAAAAAAATTAAGGTTTTAGTTCAGAATATAACATCCATTGAACACCCTTCCCCTTAAATTTTGATGATTTAACCGAATACTACTCATAAATTCTTTTGATATACCGAATCAAATTTTGTATCCATTTTTTAACATCCTTCATTTAATCTCAATAATGTTGTGGCGAGTCCATAAATTCGTTTGAAGAATTTGGGTGAAAGCACTGACTGAAGAAGATTGCCAGATTTGTACCTTTATTGTCATTGAACCCCATATTGAGGTAGGAGCTTTAATCCCAAACCCCTTCTGACTCTAAACCCCTATTTTTGGGGTTTTCAGACTCTTGTTCATAGTTTGGAAGAGGAGAAGCCAAGAAATATGAATATCAGTTAAGTAAAAAAGTTTAAAAGCAGACTCTCTCAGATAACACTGGAGAAAAACTTCAGGATCCTGATGTGAGGCATCGGAAACTCCAAATGGGAGCGTTAAGTAAAACTCTAAAAGGGGTTTGAGTTCCCAGGCCAAACTTTTTTAATAGCCCTTTTTTATAAAACTTTCACCAAAGGTTATTCTATATATTGAAAATTTATCTGAGATGGGTAGATCGGTTTAAGTTAAATTTGGTTTGTATCATAATAATTGTCCAAAAATACATATTTGATGTTTAAATATGTGCTCAAGTTTCTGGGGGATACCCCACTGTAAACTGGCATATATACCAATAGGTATAAAAGCCGAATTGATTGAATGCTTGATTGCTGTGGCACCATGCCATTGTGCTGTTAAGCTATCCCATAAAAGTGATATAAGAGACACAGGCCACCAAAACTGAATACGACACTCGCAAATGCATGCACAGGCGCCCAAGAGCGGCATGGCGTGAAATAACAGCGACATATAGGCGAGGGTTATCTCAAGTAGATCAAAAACAAAACAGCGTGCTGTAAAGCGTGATTTGTTGCCATGGCCTTTTTCATACGCGAGTGAGCTCTGCAAAGAAACGGTTGTATGGAAGTAAAAAAGTGGGATTATATATTTCAAAGACACCAAATGGTGGAGGAAATACATTTGATGCATATAAGAGAATGTATAAGTTTAGCTATAATAATTTTTATTGTTATTCAATAATGACAATTGACAAAATTGTTTCTTACCATATACATACAATAAAATCATGTTTTGGGGAAAAATTATCGTTTCAAAAATAAGTAATTTTAAAAATTCATGTTGAAAGTATTTGCAAGGCAAAATTCCGCAAATTTCAAATGCTGTCTTCTTAAAAATAATTAGTATGGCGATGAGACCAATATGATGGCCAACAGGTACGATTCAATGCCATGTCCAGTATTGCCGTTTTTGTTATGTTCCTACCAAAATTGGTTAGGCTGTCCTCAAATTTTGATAGGTTCTTCCAAGTATAAACACTAAGCACATTTCTGAAATAGTTGGAGGTAACTCAAAATTGTATCACTTCCTTTCGTTCCAGTGGATGCAGAATAAAACCTTTTTTTTTTTAAATCAAAGTACCACTTTGACCTCGAGCTTAAAGTTTCACTCAAAATCATATGATATAGATATTACTATGATCCGGTATAGGCTATATTTCTCACGCACACGGCGTGGACGTCGGGGGTCTAATGCTGTTAAAGCGGTCTGACTGTTTTAAATTTCAAAAAAAAAAACTAGTTCTAATATTGACTATAACTGGCAAATATGGTGCGATCTAGACGATGTTCAACAGAAAGGGGTAGAGGTCTATCAAAACTCACTGTTTCAAATTTCAAAATCGGATGAAAAATACTCATTTTATAGGGTCGATACTCTTTATCGGAGGATCGGTCTATATAACAGCTATATCCAAATATGGTCCGATCTGGTCCACATTTAACAGGAATGAGAAGGAGTCTACCGGAACTCAATATGTCAAATTTAATCGAAATCGAATGCAAAATGTCCATTTTATAAGCTCAATGCGCTATATCGGGAGATCGTCTATATGACAGCTATATTTAAATATGGTCCGATTTGGATTACATTTGAAAGGAATGGGTAGGGGTCTACCAGAGCTCACTGGATCTTGTATGACCTTAATAGCCAATATCGGGAAATCGGCTGAGGGGGATTGATTTATATGGGGACTTTTTCTCTCGAAATTTTTGTTTTTTGCTTTGTTGGTTAATTCTAGTCAACTTCGTCAGAAGCATTTTTATGTTAATTGTAAAATGGCATGCATTGGTTAAGGTGACCCAGAAACAGGACTTTGAGAAAAATCGCTCAATATTACCGATCGAATGGCAAGATTAATGACGACCACATCATCGATTGGCAATACCATTGTGTCAATCATTAGCCTACATTTTCCATTTCGAAGATTAATTAACAAAACACCTTTTTGCGAACTACCAACCCAGTGGCATTTCGTTTATTTTCGTTCGAAAACATCCCGCAATTGCAGTTCCAGCCAGAGTGAATGATTCATATGTGGAAACACGCACTAGGCTGAGGTGATTTAATGAATTTTCAAAAGACATTTCAAGCCAATAAATTAAATAAATCAATTTAGTCAAAGGGGCAATACATTTGGAGAACTGATGCCCGTTGCTCGCCAAAATCGAGCAAACGCCACGACTAGTACGAGTGCAGCGGCGGCGTCCTCATAGTGCGCTATGCTGTGCTGTGCTGTGCTGTGTGTAGCCAGTCATCATTCATCATTTTAAATTATTTTTCAGCTTTGTTTCGGCCTCATGAGCGTCAGCAAAGACACGGCACCACGAATGGACGGACGGACGGAGAGCGACGCAACACATATTAATACTCCAACTCGAAGAAGGTGATAAATCGTAATACAGTAGCCCAAAACAGTTAAAGTGACAACCAGAGTTGACGATCGACTACCACGACGATATCTGCTCGAAGTCGGCTGCCGCAAATACTGTTGGAAGTTTTTCGGTGCTCTCCTCGATCGAGTGGCAAGACAAGGTGGCAATGGTGGCAGTGCAACAAATTGCAAGTTTTATCAGCAACGAATCCAGCGAGGCAAGTGACAAATCTCAATAAATAAAAAGCCATGAAACAAAACCACCGATTGTTCTCCCAGCAGCCAACCATTGTAGTCTAGGCATGCGACAATGACACTGCCAGGGGATGCTATGGAGAATACCCACGCGGGGGTGGGGGCTTGTCAAATCCTGAAGGACGGCCGTTGTATTGAACGCTCTGTGGCAGACACACCCGCCGATGGCAGAACAGCATGACATCTTTAAATGTGGATTACAATTTGCTATCGCCTTTTTATGATCCATGGTCTCATAGTAAATCAATCAATCTTAATTAAACCGCTGGCTCACAATGGACTGGAATAATTTAAAAAAAAAAAAAAAAAACACTTACTGTGATCTGATTTGTTTTTGCTTTTTTTTCGCTTGTGGTTGCCACTAATCACTATAGTTATTGAGCCGTCCGTCTGTGTGTCTGTCGCTGCGGATATTTCCATGGCTTATAAAGTATTGATTTAGTTAAACATCCAATAAACATGTGACATGACAGTTTTATAGGCTACTACAGAATACGACACACACAACTTGCGACTACCTACGACTAGCACGGCACGGCACAGCACTGCACCCCAGCCCCTTTGCACTTTACACAGCTCACCATAGGCAGTACTTGCATAAAGCAAAAATGCAGCTAGCAAAAGCAGAAACGGCATAGCATAAAAACAAGCAAGCGAGCACAACATGCAGTGACTACACTGTACAATGCTCATAATCGCTCACATGTCCAAATATGTGCGGTGCAGTAAAAGTATGCACTTTGCCGCCTCTGGTAAGTCGGAGCTTTGAGCGTCGTTATTGAAACAGCAGGGGCTTAGTAATTAAAACTTGTCTCAACCAAGTCGAAGTGTAAACTTGACCAAAAACTTCAAATGCCGCATATATTGTATTTGTGAAGAACAAACATATTGGTGGACAAATGTATTCAAAGCAGCACAATAATTGCTCAATGTTGTATGAAGTTTGTGTCTTAAGTCTTTTGTTTTCTGTCCAAGTGTTGCCAATTCGAAGCTTAATATCTGCTTAAGAAAGCAAATGGGGTTTCATCAAAACTATTCAATATGAGGTGTTGCATTATAAGAATTTGTGAAGCGATTGTAAATAAATTCACTTTTAGAAGCTATTACTATTGGGTTGCCCAAAAAGTAATTGCGGATTTTTCATATAGTCGGCGTTGACAAATTTTTTCAACGGCTTATGACTCTGTAATTGCATTCTTTCTTCTGTCAGTTATCAGCTGTTACTTTTAGCTTGCTTTAGAAAAAAGGTGTAAAAAAAGTATATTTGATTAAAGTTCATTCTAAGTTTTATTAAAAATGCATTTACTTTCTTTTAAAAAATCTGCAATTACTTTTTGGGCAACCCAATACATTTTACTAAAATTTATTCGTAACTCCTTAGGGCGGGCAAATGTCGGGCGAAGTCGACTACAATACAGACTATTCGTACTATATTTCTTTGAATTGCCTTGGCTACTACGTTTTAGCAACAAAAAATCTTTTTCAGTATATCGTCATGATTGTATTTTTTACGTGTACGAAATTTGGTATGGTTATTACCCATCTGAAAGCCTGTGTTTAATTTCATACAATTTGGTTCAGAAAAATTTCTTGATGATTGTGTAACGAATGAGACCTCCACCTTGATTACGAAATGCACATCTTTTCTGTGCAAACATACATATAGGGTTTAGCCGAATCAAGGGGAATTTCTGAATCGAGCTGTATTTTAAGAGCTACCAACCTATTCAACCGGAAAAAGTCACAGTTTTGTGTGGTTTATGGGCTGGGGGCTTCATTGGACCGTTCTTCTTCAAAGATGATGCCAATCGTAAATTAACTGTGAATGGTGAGCGCTATCGTGAGATGATATCCAACTTTTTTTTCCCAAAATGCAAGAGCTTGACTTGCTTGGCATGTGGTTTTAATAAGACAGTGCCACATGCCAACCGGCATGAAATAGCTGTGAGCACCACACAGACTGGAACAATGAGGTCCAATTTGTGTGGTGTTCATTGCTGTCATGTCAGAAGCGTAGCTGTGAGCTACAGGGTGCGTCCATAGGTTGCGGATAGTGGAATGCTCCATACGGAGTTGCTGCAACGGCAGTCGCGGAAAATCAGCGGTATCGAGGGGAGAGTCTCAGTGAGAGGCGGTGCGGCACCGGCTCTTGCATTGTGTAAAATTTCAGCCAAATCTAGTTAGAATTGCGCAATTTTGGGGCCGAAGAAGTAAAATAGGGAGATTGGTTTATAGGGGGGTTGTATTAGGCTACAAACCGATTCACGCCATATTCGATACATATGTTAAAGGTCTTGAGAGAAGCCGTTGTACAAAGTTTCAGCCAAATCGGATATACTTGCGCCTTTTATAGGCTCAAGAAGTCAAGATCCCATATCGGTTTGTATGGCAGCTACATCAGGTTATGGACCGATTTGAACTAATCTTAGCACAGTTGTTGAGAGTTATTACAAAACACCTCATGCAAAATTTCAGCTAAATCATATAATAATTGCGCCCTCTAGTGGCTCAAGAAGTGAAGACCCAAGATTGGTTTATATGGCAGCTATATCAAAACGAGGACCGATAAAGCCCATTTACAATCCCAATCGACTTACACTAATAAGAAGTATTTCTAAAAACTTTCAGCCAAATCAGATAATGCTTGCGTCCATATCGGCTTATATGGCAGCTATATCAGGTAATGGACCGATTTGAACAGTTCTTAGCACAGTTGTTGAAAGTCATAACAAAACTCGTCGTGCAAAATTTCAGCCAAATCGGATGATAATTGCGTCCTCATCCGCTCAAGAAGTCAAGACCCCACATAGGTTTACATGACAGCTATATCAGATTATGGACCGATTTCAACCATGCTCAGCGCAGTTGTTGGAAGTCATGATAAAACACCTCATACAAAATTTCAGCCAAATCGGGTAAGAATTGTGTTTTGGTCTGGATTGGTAGAATTATTCTTAAATTTTGGTAGGAAATAATTTTCTTGAGTGGCAACACTGGTTATGATTAATACTCCAAATGCAGAGCCCTGGTATTATAACGCGAATCGTGCTATCTCCAAGAATGGTCAACATAAATCAACACCAAAGATTATATGTTAGCCATTTTCAAACATATCTTTCATCAGAGTTCTTTGGATTGAATACCCTCTTATGCATGCACCATATAACAAATGAAAAGTGATAAATTCGCTATTCGACATTGCTGCTCGTCTATATCTTCGGGGCCCAAAAATCAAACTTTTTCCTCAAATTTCAATAAAATTTCATATACAAAGTTTTATTTGCCCCCGCAATATCTGTCTTATGGCTTAGGGTCGCGGAAGATAAATGGCGGCGGTTACACAAAAAATCTACCCGGTCCAACTTGGCGCTAGCTTTACTTAATAATTTCAGTTAGGAATATGTGATTAAAAAAATGGAAATGACGCACCGCGGCGTCATATGCGGACATGCTAACCTCTGCGTTAAAAAAAAAATGTTAATAGAAATATTTCCTTTTACAAAAAAAAATCCCAAGACAGCGCTTGGTTCTATTGATTTGCGGGTGTCGAATGCATGCAATACGTATACAAGACTAATCATAGCTAGAAAACATGTGTTCTAAATATTTTCTCTATACACGATCTGCAAATAAGAGCAAAAAAATACGAGTATTCTGGTGAATTAACAATTCTTTTCATGGGTTTGTGCCTTAAGTCATTTGTTGTGGGCTTTTCCATAACAATCGCCGAAATAACGAACAGTTACAACAACACCACCCTATGTAATTCAATGTACCTAATCACACCAATGTTCGCTAGTGTATCTCAGCTCTTGGAAAAGACATTTCAAATTACATGATTCGGCATGAGGGGGAGAATTCCATACACAAGACTGGAGATTATTACGAATTTTTTCTTAGCTGTGAAATAAATGGACTGTGCATGCTAAGTAAGCATTAATTTTATGTTATTTCCATTTGCATTGGCATATTTCTTATTGCCATGTTTTACTTCATAGGTTTTTAGATTTTTAAGATCTCATATTTTCAATTGTAAGCCATTGTGACGCAAACAAACAGCCAAAGTACTTGTAGCACATAGCGATAGCGAAACAAAGCCATAGTAATTGCCAATTAGAAATACGAGGTGTAAAGCGGCGAAATATATTTTTTTTTTTTAATTTTCTGATAATTCTTAATGTCAAATATCCCCGCAAGTTGAAATTAAATTGAATATGCAACCAGAAACAAAAAAATATATTTTTGGTATTACCAGTTCGTTTGAGATTCAAGTGTTATTCAAATTGTAATTCGCCTAGGGCATTTGCTTGTCAAGACCTTTCGGTAGTTACAAAGAAAATCTCTGTGGCAATGTTAGATGCAAGATTTGGTCGGTTTAGTAAATATTCTAAATAGTTTGATTCAAAACTTTATTCTCTTATCATACAAATGCAGCATATCGAAAAAGCTGTCCCACATCATTTGTTAATGCAAACATTTTAAACTTCATAGAAATATCAGGAAAGCTAAATTGTATATCAAAAATATTGCACACAGCAACTTTTTTAAGTGTAAAATTTTTCAAATAAATTTTCAATGTCTTGTTTTAGCACAATCGAACATATTGTGAAATGTATCGTATATTGTATATTACAAATACTGTCGAATCCGCTTAATTGAACACCGTTTATATGATAAATTTGAAGGAGTATTGAGGGGCTTTTGAGGAATTTCAGATTGCTCGTTGGCTCTATAGTAAGCCAAAAAGTTTATTGATTGTTGATTTTTAGTTGGAATATTAATCCGCACCATGTCAATATTAACATACACCTAAACTAGTGATCGGACGCTCTTAATTTATAATTGTTCTCCCTTGCACGCCTCTAAGGTGGCTCAATCAAGTCTGGCAATGTTTCCCCACCTAGGTGCTGGTGTCTGTTAAACTGGGCAATGAAAAAGAAATGCTCCAAAGTCTACTCATCACTTGGCGCGGTTATTCTCCGTATCCCTATGTGCTCCATAATGATAATGAAACCATTACTCATATTTTTCTTACTTCCTTTCGGCGTTAGCCTCGTCTCCTCACGATCCGGATAGCCTCATAAGGATATCTCACTGTTTCACAGTTGTTGTATCCCTGTTTGTAATATCCTTGATGGCCACCTCACTGTCCACGTCCTCGCTTTAATACAATGCCATCTCAAGCATTTTGTGATCACCCAGATTTCAGCCTGGAGGTCGCCTTAGGTCGCCACCAAAGCCATGAGTCGTATATCTAGCGAAGTCTCCAGTACCATGTTCCCTGAACCTGTTGTCTTGTCCTTGTGTTGCACTTATTCTTCATTGCAGTCCATCAAACTGCTGAGGCGTAAATTAGTATAGATTAAATCACGCTCACGTGTAATGCCAATGGACTATCTTCAGATTCAGGTTAAATTTCAAGCCCAACATCTGTGAACCTTCTCAGTAGGCTCCTGAATGTAACATTTCCAGTTTCGTTTCCAAGCCACGATGACTCCAAATTATTTGACATTGTAGGATGTCGAAATCGTTCTAATGAGGAAACATGGCGCATCACATCGAATCACCGTCGTCTTGCTAAACGGGCAGATTTTAGTATTCTTTGGGCTTACATTCAGACCTCTAGTCTAGTCGAATGCCATCTCAAAGGCCCTCTGACCCAAGACTCTGTCAGGATCCTTTATCTACTATTAATGGTGGTTTCCCATAGGTGTGGCAAGAAACTGCTTTTTATGGTGTGCCTTGCGCCACTTTCTCCCTTATCTTTGTCATGGCAACTACAATTTATCTTGGTATATAGTTTATCAAATCTCAAATTTCCCACTTGAAATTTTGCACAAATACTTCTTATTGGTGTAGGCCGGTTAGGATTGTAAATGGGCCAAATCGGTCCATGTTTTGATATAGCTGCCATATAAACCGATCTTGGGTCTTGATTTCTTGAGCCTCTAGAGGGCGCAATTATTATCCGATTTGACTGAAATCTTGCACGTAGTGTTTTGGTATCACTTCCAACAACTGTGTGAAGTTTCGGTTCATAATCTGGTATAGCTGTCATATCAATCGATCTTGGATCTTGACTTCTTAAGACAATAGAGCGCGCAATTCTCACCCGATTTGGCTGAAATTATGCATGAGGTTTTTTGTTATGACTTCCTGTGTGCTAAGTATGGCGCAAATCGGTACATAATCTGACCGATCTCTCGGTTTTAGGATTTGAGGCTGTAAAAGGCACATTTATTGTCCGATTTCGCCCAAATTTGGGACAGTGAGTTGTGTTAGGCTCTTCGATATTTTTCTACAACATGGCCCAAATCGGTCCAGATTTGGATATAGCTGCCATGTGGACCGATATCTTGATTTAAAATCTTGGCCCCGTTAGAGTCAGCGCACTTATAATCCGATTTCACTAAAATTAGGCTTAGACTTTTCGACATCCGTGTCGTATATGGTTCAGAACGGTTTATTTTTAGATATAGCTACTGTACTTATCAGTATTTGGTACAAACAAATTTGGAACATATTTCGATATAACTGCTATGGGACATAAGGTATGCAATTTTCATCGGGTTTTGATGAAATGTGGTTTTCATAAAAACCCGAGGTGGTGGGTATCCAAAGTTCGGCCCTGCCGAACTTTACGCATTTTTTCTTGCTATCAGATGTGGACACTTTTTGCTGCGAACTCCTTGTAAATTTTTGTCAAAAATCCAAATTATGCTTAAAAATGAAAATCGAACCACAAATGCATTGGTTAATTGTAAAATACGAAGCCAATCTCGGTAAAAATTTCAACAAATAGAAATTAAAACTCATATGCCTCCGAATCCAGTGGAGAAATTGCGTACCTCAAGCAAACTTTTTTGTAAGGATTTTTGAGCACTATCCCGCAAAAATTGTAAAATCAAGCCACAACAATTTTTCGATATGTAGAGGTGATTAAATTTAGGGACCTGCCAGGAGGCTCCCGTACCACCTTGAAACATTGCACATGATCTCGATGGCACCTTAGTTAAAACCGATCTAAATTCCAAAGTGTTTCGATTTTCTCCCACTTTGGTATGGGTGGACAGATGTCCACGCAACAGGCGACCATTTGCTTCTTGCACGAACAACTTTTTATGGATTTGCCTCGACTTTGGTCGATTGTTCTTTTGAAGCACTGCGATCGTATTTTTCAACATTTCTTCGCACTTATCGACACGAGCATTTTTTGAGCGATTGTCAAATATGCGGAATCCAACGAGAACAAACCTTTCACCGCCACGACTGAATTCATTAAACCAGTTTTTCGCAGTGCTTTAGGATGGATATTCTTTGTCATACAAAGATATAAATTCAAAGATGTAATCTCGTGGTGAAAACTACGTCGAAAATTGTGAAAAATTGTCGCAGAAAATCTTCACGAGTTAATTCCGTTTTCTATTGTCAAATAAATGTTTTAAGTCGCTTTAAATAGCACAAATGGTGGTCTTACGTTGAAAAATTCTGAGTTCGATTATGCTGGAAAATGTCAATGGAATGTTAGATTGCACCTGGCAACTTCAAGTGCAGCTTAGGCCAGAAACTTGCATAGCAACCCTCGTACACAATTCAGATTAAATCATTTCCAAACTGAAGTAATGGTTCTAAAATTTGAAATTTTGAAAGCAGCTAAACATTGTTTCCACTTGGCATGGTCCATAGTTTGTGTTTATAATATTCTTGGTATTGTTGTTCGCAATAAGCTACAGGAAGATGTCGATTATGTACAAAAGCAAGTATCCATCATCTTCAGCACCAGAGACAAAATTGCGCAGATAAATACAATGCAACAATAGTGTCACGTTGTGAGACGTCCTACGCATGTCTTCCTGACACAGCAACCCATAATCATAATGATCCCATTGTTGCTGCCACATTCCAAAGCCAAGGCACAGGATGTTGTTCGACATCAAGCGAGTGTGTGTGCATTGGAGGATTTAATAATCTTCCTGATTTTCTCCTCGCCTCAATAAATCAATCGCCATACCCTTTCAATCTTGCTAAGCAATTGTTTAACAAGCGCCCAATGAATACAGATTTGTTGTTAAGTGTTTTCGTACTATGTGCGAAGTTCCAAAATAATCTAGGGTTAAGCCAAGTACCGACTTCGACTTTTAGCCTGAAGAACTGCCAAAAAGCATTATAAAGCAATGGTGACGAAGAAAATGCGAACACATTCCGTAGAATTTATACTGAGTTCTATGAGTAAAATAGAAGCGACATGTCGCTGCATCAGTATAAATTTCACTTCAAATGAAATGAAATGGTCATGAAATGGGCCTCAATGTTGTTTTCTTTGTTTTGTGTTGTTGTTTGACTTTTGTTTGTATTTCAGCTAAGAATAGAGTCCTTTGAATGTCGCTATAATTTTATAGGCATTTTCGCTGCGAATGAAGTCAGTGCAAGTTCTTATACTGAATGATATGGTAGAACAAAGTGGACAGGAGGACATCATGGCGATCCAAAGTTTTAAGAGGAAATATAATAGCTTCAATGTAACTGAACCTTGTCGATGTAGCAGTGTTTCTCGTTTGAGCTACCAATGTAGAATTGGAAATTTTTATGCCAATCGACGTTGCTGAAGGTGATTTTTATATGCCACTCTTTCTCTTTTCCCTGATATCAGATATCATCGCAGAGTGCTCTTCATTCATGTTCTTTTTAAAGGACTTGTGCGAATGGCATTAAGAAGCATATGTTTTGTTGTGTTGTTGTTGATGTCGGTGTTGTTGGTGTTGCTCGTATTATGATACCACTCACACGTGCTTAATTGCCATGAATATAAATCATTTTCCTATGTTTTGGTTTCTCATCGTTCATTCAAAGGTGTTCCTATCCATGCGTGCCAGAACTGTACACTGGAAAAATACTTGTTCTCTACGTAATAAATCAGTTGAAGCGTCTGATTGAGGCCCAAGAACTCATATCGCGGGATTGGATTATATGCTGCCTATATCTATGTATGAACCAAAGGCCTATGCAAGAACATTCATTTTTGCTTTCAAAACACACTAACAATCGTAGAGTAGTACAAGAACTGAGCTCTTCGTTTAGAAATACAACATTGTATGAGACAATTGAGAACTGAGTAAATCATATAAACAAGACACCAAGCAACGAGGTGAGTGAATGCATAAAATGAGCCCTTCAGCAAAAGGAAAGATTGATTCGGATTTCAGTGAGTGCACGTTGCACAATGCATGTATACGGCTACATTTTGCACATAGTTTTTTTATATGAGAAAACAAACAGTTGCAAACGATTTGTGTACTCAGTTCATATTTTGAAAATGACAGCGAGACGCTTTCATATACAGTGAGTATAGCGAGTAATTTCTCATAACTCACTGTAGCGGGGATGAATTCGAGATACAAATTCTACCAAATACTGAATAGTGGTTGTTATTCAAGATTATGTACTCAACAGCAACTTGCTCTAACTTCAGTGTCTCGCTCTTCAGTTGTCTTGAAATACAACATTGTGTGGGTTCAGTGTTCACGAGTTAAGCAAAAATTATCACCAATGAATGGTTTTATGCAGGCTTTTGGTATTAACGTATCTGAGCGACATTGGTTTGTGTGTTTTTGGGGTACATAATTGTACAAGCACGCAATTATTTAAGATAAAAATTTGAAAATTAAGGCTTCTAAGGGCTTTTGTAGTCGCTGCACAGGCTATCGATTTAAGTGGCAGTTATATCTATTTATCGACCTATCGCCATTAAGTGAGAGAGTAGGGAGAGGAGAGAGAGGAGGGCATTGATATGCATAACGTCCTATTTACATTAACGTACTATAATTATATCTAATATGGATCTAATACTATAAGAGGAATTTGTTGTCGATGTTCGAGAGGACTTTACAAGAGCAATTTTTAACTAAATCAAAAATCAAAGCAAGATATGGTCTATTGCGGGAATTACATTTAAATGTGCACCAATATGGCTTATTTGCAAACCCCAACGACCTTTGTCAATAAGAAGTATCCGTGCTTCAAGACTTAAGCTTAAGTTTGACTATAATCTTCTTAAACTGAAACGGGTGATGAATGCAGTATCTAGGTTTGTATATAATGTACGTGTTCGTGACCACATTTCAGGGTATGTCAAAACCTTTCTGGGAACTTCTTTTGACCGTTTTATTGATCTACGAAGTATTTTATTCTTTTACAAAGTTATAAAAAGTGGAACGCCGGGAACACTGCGTAGATACTTCAATTTTTCTCGCTCGAGTAGGAGTACTCAGATAAACTTGCCCCGTATATTTAGGTCTGTTTTCGAAAAATCATTCTGTATTCATGTGATCAGGTGTTGGAATATATTGCCCGCCGAATTAAGAATCTTTTCACACTGGAATAATGTTTTTCACTTAAAACTTATTATCTTTTATTCTACAGATCAAACTTTGTGTTGTTGCTTGAATTTTTTTGTATTGGGACTTGTTAAGAAATCCAATAGTTTAAATTTTTGCGTAATCTTCTTATGGATGGGGAGCCAATTAAAATGAATTAGGCTATGAATCTTACATCTTTATGTAACTGTGAAGAATTTAATTTTTTAATGTTTATTTAGGAATACATATATATCGTTGTAATACGTTTTTTTGGCCGAGGAGGCTTATGTATTACTACAATATTAAGAAATAAATAACTAGATCATTATACCCCCATCCTTTGGTGGTCTTGATTCAACAAAGGATATTCTTACTGCAATAACAAACGCTCTGATGATTATGACGTCGGATTATCATCAACATATTTCCAGTTGTTGTTGTTTATTCTCGTTAAGGAAAGGCGACAAATTAATAGATATAGAAAACAACATTTAACTGACATGGAAATCAATGTGAAATATTTGTGAATATAGACCGGTCTAAGTTTGTGCTTAAAGGATTAATTTTTGGGAACACTACAAAAATCTCAATCATAATATAATATTTTTATTAAAATGAGAGAAGGTCCTAATGAAAGAAATCAATACGTTTATTGCCATATCTAAAAATAGTTATTGGGGAAAAAATATTGATTTTCATTGCGAAAGTATTAGCCGCCTTTTGTGTGAAATTTATTAATAAACTTTTTCTAAGTGTTGTTTAATTTAAAAACCGATCCAAATCGACATCACGCACGCGTTGTGGAGTTTTGTCTCTGTTTTTGTGCATTGTCCCCCAACCTCGATAGAGTTTGTTCTGCTGTACATTCGAAGCTGCTGCATGTTGCATGCTGTTAACCCTCTTTGCCTATTCCGAAGCATAAATATGGAGCAAGTGCGTCACAACTTCATTAAAAAATAACTATGGATTTTTGTCTTTCCTTAGTTGACAAGAAATGGTTGGGCTATAATGTGAACTCGTAATCGCACACGTTGAGATACTTGTGATAAGTTCATGAATGAAATGAATTTTCTTCTGCAGAAATCATTTGAATTCGCAGGGCAATGATTATCTTTATGGTAAGGTTGACTTTATGGTGGGCTTGAAGAAATTTAACCTACCACAATAGTGGATGGTTTTATTGTGAATGCCATCAATTCAATAAAAAGATTTATTGCGTTTAATATTAGTATGACTACGGAAGCTGTAGCCGTCGAAAATGGAGAGGAATTTTTGATAGTTTATCATTGTCGGTGAGTCATAAGTGAAAATAATTTTGTTATGTTCTTTCACTTGGTGATGGAAATCGAAAAAAACGCACTACGCCGAAGAGCTGGTAAATTTTTGCCACTGAAGTTAATAAAGTATGACGATCTGACACATGTGTATGATTTCGAACAGTACGTCGATGGTGGTCATCTATTGTGCATCGATAATTACGAATTATTTTATGCCATAGCAATCACTGCCAAATGAAGTTGACATTATTTTGCTTAAACATCACGCCAAAAAAAAAGAGGTCACCATTGCCTGTATTCTGCGAGAGCAACTCCTAATACTCTGTGTCACTCTGTGAGTTGGTTTGTGTTGCTTGCGGTTTTAATTTCGAATTGAATGCAACAATTTAGCCAAAGTCCAATCCAAAAAGCCAAACACAAAGCAACAACAATGACAGCAACTGTTGAGAATATAAAAGGTTTGCTGATGTTAAACCATAATTTATCTTTGCGATAATGACAATGGCGCCATAGTTCCAGAATAGATACAGCAAACATTTCCAAACGAACGCGAATTTATTCGTACATAAATTCAGAAACGCTTGCACATTAGAAGGCCTCATAATCACTATGCAGCGGCAATCAATGTTTTTTGGTTAACCAAAAATATGGTTTAACGTATATGGATTTCGCAGACTATTTTAAGGTGATTTTCTTACATATTCTCAACTTTGTGCAAATATTCAGGTAGGAGACCACCGTAGCAGCATGCCCGCCTATGACGGGTTCGAATCCTGGCGGGACCATCAGAAAAAAAATTCAGCTGTGGTTTTCCCCTCCTAATGCTGGCAACATTTGTGGGGTACTATGCCATGTAAAACTTCTCTCCAAAGAGATGTCACACTGCGGCACCCCGTTCGGACTCGGCTATAAAAAGGAGGCCCCTTATCATTGAGCTCAAAATTGAATCGGACTGCACTCATCGATATGTGTGAAGTTTGCCCCTGTTCCTTAGTGGAATGTTTATGGGAAAAATTTGCTTTGCATTTTGTTCACAAATGTAGAACAATTTGGAACCTGATCCCTAAATACCAGGCCATTACAGAGAAGAAAGTTATTATTTTCTAACAAATGTTCTGCTCTCAATTAAGAAATGCAATAAGAAATCCATACTCCCATTTGGTTTTTTCATCCATTTAATTTTATGCATCCAAAAATTCTAAAAAGCTATAAAGCTGGTATATATTTCACGATTCCCAACTCGTGGACAAAAAAACAAAAGGAAACAAAAAGTGGCAACTTCCTAAATCATGATGCACTCTAATGTATCGCAGATAAGTTGCGTTGTTGTTTTGTTGAATAGAACAACAAATATAACACCACCATCACACAACTTGGGATTTAACAAGCACCCGCACATGCGGGCCGTACATGAAAGAAGTCATGAATGAGTGCATGAATGACGGAATGAACGAATGGACTGGACTGAACGAATATTCGATACGAGAATGTACTTGAATTTATTGGCCAAGTTTTCGAGAATATTTTTTGTCAGCTCTGTTCTTGGTACTATTTTTTCTCTTTGTCAAGACTTGATGACTTTTAGTGGCAGTTGTTGTTTTTTTTTGGTTTATGGGCTTTTTGTCCATTTGTTTTGAGGAAAAAAAAAAACACAAGAAAATGCAAGAAAATAAATTAAATGTTTTGGAAATAATGTCGGGTCCATAACAAATCATCGTGAAGGCCTCTAGGGTAGAGCATTTGGCCAGAGTAGATTGAAGCGATGACCATCAAGAAATAATATCGCAAAGGATGAAAAAATAATTGCATAAATCTTAAAACAATTACAAAATCGAGATTTCTTTGAAAATTGTACATTAGAGGAACAAGTAGTTTGAGTTTTGAATTAAACTCTATTGCTTCAATTTCGTTGTTCCAAGCATTTGGAAAATATCGAAATACATCTTACATAATTTTTGTTCTGACATTTTTATCTTTAAATTGAAGCGATTTTAAATTAACTTTCAAGAAACACAAAATTTATTAAATTTTTGTATTATAAGAAATTAAATAGTTGCCTCAACAAAGCCTAATGGGCGTTGAAGCTTTACGATTTATTAATGAAAGGTATATATGAAAATTATAATAAACAGAAAATCAAAAGGCGATGGCATATGGGATGGAGGATAGGAGCAGGTCCTATCATCACAATATCATCGAGGCGACAAAGGCTCATAATAAGCGAAACTGTCGAAAGAGAGACGAAAATTCTCTATTACAAGAGGCAATAAGAGACCAGTATACTTTTCAATATCATAATGGGACACATGGGACTACGGGCCCAATACAAAAGGTCCTGGGTCTTGCAGAATAGGGGGCGGTAAGTGCTAGCATGTGTAGGGCATGTGGGGAAGATGATAAGACGAGTCGATTTCAGGGGGTAGATATCTTCTGCAAATCCTGACGCCCAATGTAGAAAATTATTGTCTTTGACCTAGAGAGGGGGAGAAAGAAATAAAACCAGTAAGGAAAGCCAAAAGTCGGGCGGTGCCGACTAAATGACAACCAACTTCTACCAAATAAGTACAAAGTGGGAGCTATATATATTCTGAACGAATATTGATGGACTTCGACGGATGTTTTCAGATGGGTTATTAAACAATCCGCCTCACATTTCAAGCAAATATGTTCAAACTATAAGAACTACGATTGTCAAATGGCAACATTATTGCAAATTACATAATCTGACAAACATACAAACATACTATGTCTGAACCCCACCTATATCTAAATCTGAACCAATTACGACCAATCTTTATTGTGGCAGTCTTCGAGGAAAGCGTTTCACAAAATATTGACGAGATTGGTGAATAAATCCGCTTGCAGTGGTTCTAGATGTGAAAATCGGGCGATATACATAGGGCAGTTATTTATATTAGTCCAAATCGGACAAACATATACATATATGGGAGGTAAATCCAAATCTGCCACCGTAGCGCAGGGGGTCAGCATATCGGTGTCGCACTGCGGCACGCCGTTTGGACTTGGCTATGAAAAGAAGGTTTCATTATCATTGAGTTTAAAAATTGAATCGGACTGCACTCATTGAATTCCTTAGTGGAATGTTCATAGGCAAAATTTGTGTTGTATATCCAAAACTGAAAAGATTTTTTCAACTTCAATAGTCTTTGTCTTTACTTTAATGTATGTGCCAAATTTGAAGCGATCGGATGAAAATTGCGACCAGCAGCTAGTACACATGGAAAGACGGACAGACAGACGGACATAGCTAAATTGAATCGGAAAATGATTCTGAGTCGATCGATATACTTATCAATGGGTTTATCTCTCTTCCTTCTAGGTGTTACAAATAAATGCACTTAGTTATAATACCCTGTAGCACAGTGATGGTGTAGGGTAAAAGAAAAACAACCAGTATTTTATTTTGACCTTCCTTTAATGTAAGGTTGGACACGGCTGACGTTGATTAAAAGCTACATTAGGCTACAATTTGACACAATGACTTGGTTGGGATCCTCCACATCCATGGTGAATATGGTTCATATCAGTCTATATCTTAATATAAGCCCCATATAAACCGATCTCTCGATTTAGGGTCTCAGGCCAATAAAAGCCGCATTTATTGCCCAATTTCGTGAAATATAACACAGCGAGCTCTGTTCGGCCCTTCGACGTCCGTGTCGAGTTTCATAAAAACCGATCTCCCGATTAAAGATCTTTCACCCATAAATAGTGTATTTATTCCCCCTTATTTTTCTGAAATTAAGTAGAGTGAGCTATGTTAAACCCCTACACATCAACCCCAAATATAGTGCAAATCGGATTATTTTTAGATATATCTGCTAAATGTATCCATCTCACCATTAATTGTCTTGAACCCATATAAGACTCTTTTAGGTAGTGGCGATTTTGGTCCAGATCGGACCTTACTTCTAAATAGCTGCTATGGGGCATAAGGTTTGCATTTATCACCGGGTTTTGACGAAAGGTGGTTTACATATATATCCGAGGTGGTGGGTATCCAAAGAACTTAACGTAACGCCTGTTTGCTTGTTTTCTCTCATTGTTTTGACAGGTTGGAATGGCGGAATCTAATTTTTTTGAGTTTTATATTGTACTTTAATCGATCAAATTTTCTCTAAAGACACATTTACAATGAAATTTTGTCTTAAGACAAAATTTTAAAAAAGTGTCTCTAAAGACAAAATTTAAACTAAACTTTTTCTAAAGACACATTTTCAATTCCATCTGAAAACAAAATTGAAAATAATTAAAAAAAAATTAATTGTTTCAAATGACATAATTTCAATGAAACTTTTTCGAGAGATAGAATTTCAATGATTTTTTTTTTCATAAGGGAATAATATAATGAAATTTTTCTAAAGATAAAATTTTAATGGCAAAATTTTAACGAAATTGTTTCTAAAGACACAGTGGTAAAGTGGTGGCACAATAAGTGGTCCCTTTCATACGATAGTGAGTCAGTTTTCAATTGGTAACACCATTGCTGGCATTGAGCGAATAAAGCTGCAATTTTTCACCTTAATCAGGGTTTACTAAAGCTGGACGGCATTACAACACAAGCCACTGTTTTCCACCTACACTTGGACTATCTGAGTGGCTCTTTCAGCATTCTCACGGTATGACGCATAGTCATAGTGAGCGTGTAAATGCAAATTAGACAATTTAACAAAATGATGTCAAATAATAAAACATAATTAGTATCTCTGTTGTTGGTGTAGAAGTTGTTGTGGAGGGCACTTGAATATGATGTTAGTCTAGCATTTGACTAAGCGAGTGGTTTCATGAACGCGTACTAAGCGTACATGACGGCCCACAGCCGCATTTAAATTTATATTATTTCACACTTGTTCTGCGAATGCATGTAAACGCCAATACGCGCTGAGCTAAAGAGGAAATCAGCTTCAGTATTTTGCAATAATCATTTGTCTTAAGTGGCGTGGCAGCGGTAATGTTGGCGGTGGACGACGGCGGTAATATTTCCATGTAGGCTTCAGTTGTAAAGTTTCCCAACTTCAGCATCGATGGCGGTTTTGCAATGCCACAAATTCTAGCCTCAGATAAATATAATCAATTTCGATTTTGGGCACAAAATTGGGCTAAGATTGGATTGGTTAGCAAAATTAATTGGCCTCCTAGGTTACTTTATGGGTCCTGAATCAATCAGATCTGCTAGACGATATCGCCTGACATCCCCACTAGTGGGGGATGCTGCTGCTGCCTTGTTGGAGTTAGTCATAACTCAGAGAGTTGGTTTTTTCCTCGAGGCTGCTGGTTTTTTTCCATTCGAAGCCTAAATCTGCACAGGTGTAGATGGTAAAGCTGTCATAATTTTTAACTCTTCATGTAATCGTTTTTTTTAAGGTTTGAGAATTGGTGTGGGTCGATTGTTCAAGAAGTACTTAAGCCACTGCTGCACCAGCACAGTAGAGTGGTATAAGAAATTTAGTTTTGAGTTATTAGATTTTCGACCTAGAATTATGAATGTTATGCGGGAGTTGCAACAAAATGGGATGAGAACAATTTGTGGATGTTTTGTGAAATTTAGTTTTGAGTTATTAGATTTTCGATCTAGAATTATGAATGTTGCCCTGTGAACCTAGCGTTCAGCACCAAGTAATCTAAAACGCATGCCAGCTGAATGCATTGCACATGAGAACTTTTTTCAATAACATCCCAATGTGACTGTAAGCCATAAAATTGACTTAAATGGACGTGTGGAAGTTTTATAATTGTTTTGCGGTACCCTGCCCTTGCGCACTTGTTTTTCAGTTGAGCAGTTAAGCAGAGCCTGAAAAGTGTTGTCGTCGCCTTAATCATCGTCATTACCAACATCATCATCTGGGTTCGTGGTTGGTTTGTCTTTTTCTTTAGCAAATGTTTTAACACCCACTTTTGGCAACTGTTCATATATGGTTTTGCCAAAATAAAACAAACATTTTTATGCATTTGGGGGTCGGAGTATTTAGATTTTGTTGTAGCCGGAGGCCTAATTGCAACCATAATCAATATTAATTGCCGAACATGTTGCAATTGACAGAATGTTTACCAAACAGACAAGTAGGCCCTGAAACATTTGTAAGCGTTACCACATACATATGCTTCTTAAGAGTTTGTTAATATTCACTATTTTATGAAAATCAGAGAAAATGGATGTGAAGAAAATACAAAGACAGAGGAAATAATGAAAACTTAAAAAAATATATTCGCTAGTTAAAGAAGAACATTTAAAAACCCGAAACGAAGTTGGGAGTGGACGAAATATAACCAATATTCCCCATACCCGTAGACATGCACTTGCAATCTTTTGCGGGAAATCTCTAAATAATAAAGTTCTATGGCACAGTCCTACAGCATATTTGCTCAGGCTCCTCTGTACTCTTATTTCGTGTGTTAATGGAATGCTTAGCGGCCTTTGGCAGATGTAGTCTTCCGAAACTCAATACTCCAGGCTTAACCTATTTGACTGACTGTGACTGATTTGTTTAAAATTTGGTACGAGATGTTTTCATGACTTTTATTATCACTGTCAGTGTGGTCTAAGTCAGTTTTCAACCTCATATAGCTCCCATAATAAAGGACCTACCAATTTGACTGATCTCCCGATATGACGTTTATAGCACCTGCAAAGTACAAATCTTATTCCATTTAGCTGAAATTTTACATGTTTCGCCATTATTACTTGGAACCATGCTACCACCCTCCGAGCAGATAACAATTGTATGCATGTCTGGTATTGAAATTTTGGTTGTTAGAATCAGTTTTGAAAAATGTATCATTATTTGTCTCTTGTTCTTACATTCCACCTTCATCCGACATTGAGATTTACTCGACACACGTTGAATCTATTACATCTGCTTTTCAAAAATCCTCTTCAGGTGGCACTTTGATTGTCTTAGACGATTTACCGTCTATTTCTTGAATATGCTCGTCATATTCTAATAGTTTAATACCATTTGTTACTAGTGGTATTTCCAACGATTTCCTCATTTCTGTATTCGAAATTGGACTCTGTCAGATCAATAATGTACATAATTCATTTGGTAAATTACTCGATCTTATATTCGTCAACCATACATCCGACATTTCTTTATCATCTTTCAATCCAATCACTTACCTAGAGGATCGTTTCCATCCTGCCCTAAACATTACTATATCTTTCCCAAAACAAATTCCTGCAAAATGTTTCTCCCCTAGAAAAGAATATTGCTTGCTTAGAACTTATTATACTAATCTCAGATCCCTGCTTTCTGCCACTGATTGGTATAACGTTTTAAGATCTGATACTATAGATGAAAATACATCTAAACTTTACTCTATTCTACAGGTATGCTTTGATAAGTCAGTCCCTCGAATTTTTGTAGATGATAATTCTGGACCACCTTGGAATACAAGAAATTAGTCGAAACTAAAAACTAACAAGAAAAGACTGTTTAAGAAATAAAAAAAATCGGGAACTACACTCGACTTCTCAAACTATTCATTAGAAAGATCAAAGTACAATAGGGAAAACAAGATGGCTCTTCACTTTTACTTGAATAAAATGAAATCTAATTTTTCTACAAATTTGTTAATTCTAAGCGCCGCTTTAGTGGTTCAGTGTCATCGGACACGAATTTAGATATCTCAAATATTTTCGCCAATTTTTTCGTTAATACTTTTTTTGATAACATTACGCACGCGACTTTGAATATCTTTACTTAATTAGCAATTCTATTAACATAGAATTTTCTTTGTTAGATCAAGAAACTGTAGAACAAAACTTAAGATCCATAAAATCTAGCTAGCGTTTCAAAACAGTGTGCTGATCAACTTGCCTATTCTTTATTGATACTGTTTAATAGGTCATTAAAATCTGGATATCTACCGCAGACATGGAAAAATCTTTTTTTATGGCATTGTTTAAATCTGGCAGTTGTAATAATGCCTGTAATTACAGGGGTATCTCCATACTTAGTGCTATTCCCAAGTAAATGGAGAAGATATTGACTGAATCTATTTCTCACCAGGCTTCCATATTGCTCTCTTAATGTCAACGCGGATTCAGGAAATCACGTTCAACTACAAATGTGTTGGAATTTACATGTCTTGTCAAAGATGCTTTCAGGGGCAATAGACAGACTGATACCGTATACACGGATTATCGTAAAGCGTTCGATAAGGTTAATCATACACTTCTGATGATGAAATTAAATTTGTATGGTTTCAGTAATTGGGTGTTAAAATGGCTAAGTTCATATCTGATTGGCCGTACACAAAGTGAGGAATTTGGTAAAGCGATCTCTAAAACCATCATTGTTTTCTCTGGTATTTCCCAAGGTAGCCATCTCGGCCCGATCTTGTTTTGTCTTTTCATTAATGATTTACCGAGCATAATAGAGCATTCTAATATTTTGATGTTTGCCGATGATATGAAAATTTTTAGGTCTTTTAATGACCCAGATGATCAGTATTATCTTCAGTCCGATCTTGATTTTTTTCATAAATCGTGCAAAATTAAGGTTATGCAACTGAATATTTCCAAATGCAAAATAATCCGTTTTTCACGACGAAGTCCTTTTATTACAAATTATTTTATCGTATCCGATGAGCTTGAATCAGTCGATTCATTTAAAGACCTTGGGCTACTTATGGATCCATGTCTAAACTTTCGTAACCATATCTCTAAGGCAGTTAATAAAGCTTACGGTGCCCTTGGATTTATGAAACGTTGAATTTAAAGATACTACTGTGACAAAAAATTTATACACTTCTTCAGTACGTTGCAATCTTGAATACGGATCTATAGTATGGGATCCTTAATATACTCTCCACTCTATTCTGATCGAATCTGTTCAAAAGCAATTCCTTTTTTTTTTGCCTACGAGGACGTGGGTGGGACTGGCAGTCTCTAACTTCATATGAGTTTAAACTAGACCTAAATTGTCAAGCCGGATGGCTATGTCGAATGTTAATTTCGTAATGAACATCATCCATGGAAAAATTGAGTTAGAATTTCTTCTAAGTATAATTTTATTTCCATCACCGAAGGATGGGGATATATTCATTTTGTCATTCCGTTTCCAACACATCGAAATATCCATTTCCGACCCTATAAAGTATATATTCTTGATCAGCGTAAAAATCTAAGACGATCTAGACATGTCCGTCCGTCTGTTTGTTGAAATCAAGCTACAGTTTTTAAAAATGGAGATATTGAGCTGAAACTTTGCACAGATTCCTTTTTTTTCCATAAGCAGGTTAAGTTCGATGATGTGCTATATCGCACTATATCTTCATATAGCCCCCATATAGACCGATCAGCCGATTTGGGGTCTTAGGCTCATAAAAGTCACATATATTATCCGATTTTGATGAAATTTGCGACAGTGAGTTATGCTAGGCCCTTCAACATCCCTCGCCAATTTGGCCCAGATCGGTCCAGATTTGGATACATCTGCCATATAGACCGATCGTCCTATTAAGGGTCTTAGACCCATAAAAGGCGCATTTATTATCCGATTTTGCTAAAACTCAGGACAGTGAGTAGTGTTACCCTATTCGACATCCTTCGTCAATTTGGCCCAGATCGGTTCAGATTTAGATATAGCTGCCATCCGATTTAGTGTCTTAGGCCAATAAAAGCCACATTTATCGTCCGATTTTGCTGAAATTTACGACAATGAGTTGTGTTAGGCTCTTTGACATCTTTCGTCAATTTGGCTCAGATCGGTTCAGATTTAGATATATCTGCCATATACACCGATCCCTCGATTAAGATTTTTGGCCCATAAGAGGCGTATTTATTGTCTGATTTCGCCGAAATTTGGGACAGTGGGATAAGTTAAGCCTTCCGACATTCTTCTGCAATATAGCTCAGATGGGTCCAGATTTGGATATCGCTGCCATATACACCGATCTGTCGACTTAAGCTTTTGGGCCGACACAGTGACTTATGTTGGGCTTTTCGACACCTGTGTCGTATATGGTTCAGATCGATCTATATGTTTGGATATGTCTACCAAAAAGATCAATATTTTGTTCTTCAAATTTAACAATGACTTGTACTTATTAGACCACTCAATATTCGTGCCGAATTTGGTCAAAATCGCACCGTATTGCAATAGAGCTGTTATGGCGACATAAATTATGCATTTTTCACCGAATTATGACGAAATGTTGTTTACATATCTGTCCGAGGTGGTGGGTATCCAAAGTTCGGCCGACGAAGTCCTTTTATTACAAATTATTTTATCGTATCCGATGAGCTTGAATCAGTCGATTCATTTAAAGACCTTGGGCTACTTATGGATCCATGTCTAAACTTTCGTAACCATATCTCTAAGGCAGTTAATAAAGCTTACGGTGCCCTTGGATTTATGAAACGTTGAATTTAAAGATACTACTGTGACAAAAAATTTATACACTTCTTCAGTACGTTGCAATCTTGAATACGGATCTATAGTATGGGATCCTTAATATACTCTCCACTCTATTCTGATCGAATCTGTTCAAAAGCAATTCCTTTTTTTTTTGCCTACGAGGACGTGGGTGGGACTGGCAGTCTCTAACTTCATATGAGTTTAAACTAGACCTAAATTGTCAAGCCGGATGGCTATGTCGAATGTTAATTTCGTAATGAACATCATCCATGGAAAAATTGAGTTAGAATTTCTTCTAAGTATAATTTTATTTCCATCACCGAAGGATGGGGATATATTCATTTTGTCATTCCGTTTCCAACACATCGAAATATCCATTTCCGACCCTATAAAGTATATATTCTTGATCAGCGTAAAAATCTAAGACGATCTAGACATGTCCGTCCGTCTGTTTGTTGAAATCAAGCTACAGTTTTTAAAAATGGAGATATTGAGCTGAAACTTTGCACAGATTCCTTTTTTTTCCATAAGCAGGTTAAGTTCGATGATGTGCTATATCGCACTATATCTTCATATAGCCCCCATATAGACCGATCAGCCGATTTGGGGTCTTAGGCTCATAAAAGTCACATATATTATCCGATTTTGATGAAATTTGCGACAGTGAGTTATGCTAGGCCCTTCAACATCCCTCGCCAATTTGGCCCAGATCGGTCCAGATTTGGATACATCTGCCATATAGACCGATCGTCCTATTAAGGGTCTTAGACCCATAAAAGGCGCATTTATTATCCGATTTTGCTAAAACTCAGGACAGTGAGTAGTGTTACCCTATTCGACATCCTTCGTCAATTTGGCCCAGATCGGTTCAGATTTAGATATAGCTGCCATCCGATTTAGTGTCTTAGGCCAATAAAAGCCACATTTATCATCCGATTTTGCTGAAATTTACGACAATGAGTTGTGTTAGGCTCTTTGACATCTTTCGTCAATTTGGCTCAGATCGGTTCAGATTTAGATATATCTGCCATATACACCGATCCCTCGATTAAGATTTTTGGCCCATAAGAGGCGTATTTATTGTCTGATTTCGCCGAAATTTGGGACAGTGGGATAAGTTAAGCCTTCCGACATTCTTCTGCAATATAGCTCAGATGGGTCCAGATTTGGATATCGCTGCCATATACACCGATCTTTCGACTTAAGCTTTTGGGCCGACACAGTGACTTATGTTGGGCTTTTCGACACCTGTGTCGTATATGGTTCAGATCGATCTATATGTTTGGATATGTCTACCAAAAAGATCAATATTTTGTTCTTCAAATTTAACAATGACTTGTACTTATTAGACCACTCAATATTCGTGCCGAATTTGGTCAAAATCGCACCGTATTGCAATAGAGCTGTTATGGCGACATAAATTATGCATTTTTCACCGAATTATGACGAAATGTTGTTTACATATCTGTCCGAGGTGGTGGGTATCCAAAGTTCGGCCGGGCCAGTTTTGTTTTGACCAACTATGGCCTTGTAGATTGTGTCTTCGACGGTGAAGCTTATATTAGATTTGGTCTGGTCGGTGAGATTTGTATCCTACTCTCTGCAATTATTTCCAAAGTTTAAAAGAAAAATTTAAAAATGTTTACGTTTTAGTTATTGTATGGAATGTGTCCCAAAAGCTTAAAGGAAATCCAAAAAAAAAGAACCCAAGCAACAATTTGATATGCGCTATTCATTGATTTTGACTTTTGTCCCCTTAGCTCAGACATTTCATTTTAATTACCCCCAAACATATGCATAATAATATTAGTAGGCATTCAAAAGATCCATTCATTTATTGAATAGAGTCGATAAAATCCAATGGTTTCTTATCTGATTATAACTATGTCCCTACGTGAAGTGGACAGTTAAAGCTGTCCTGTATTTCAAAAAAGGAAAAGCAAAACTGACTCGTTGCAATGAGAGTTTGTGTGTTATTATTTTTCCACACATAACCATTCATAGCCGCATTTCCAGTGGTTCATAGCCCGATGTGGAGGTTCCTCCAAGATTTCTTGGGCTTTTATTTTAGCTCACTAACAATTGTTTTTAATCTAACATTAAGGCTATCTGCAGTTAAGGATCTCACAATTACTTTTAAGTTCAGCATTCAAACGGGCGAAGGAAATTAAAAAAGAGACATGTCTTGTAAGTCTGCGCAAGTGAAGCGGCCGTTTCCACCCGCTAAAGCAAAATGTACAACGCCAACAATAGTCGCTTTCATCGATGTCTCATTACAAAAGGCTCAACAACTCACATCACATCGCAAGAAAACATGGTTGGTTAAAGTGAAGAAGAAATTTTGTGTCCAAGGGCCTCAACGAGTGTGAGGAAAAGGCTTTAAAATGTAAGAGAAGACTAATAATTCTCCACCTGCCATAGAAAACTTTATGGCGGACAGCATTTCGCATGACCATATTTTCGCCTCTGGTATTAAACGGTTCAGCCGGTAATTCGACGAGGGTTTGAGCATTCGCTGGTTAACTACGATTTTAGAGAGGTAGTGATTCTTTGTGGAGGATCGTTTCCCATTTGCTTAGCACATTTCCTGCATCGTTCTTTTCTATGGAAGGGTAGGACTCAATTAACATAGGAAATAAAATTTCCGATCAATTCAGTATCGAACTAAGATTTAAATAAGCCGAAACACTACTTAACTAAGATTAGAATGAGAATGTTGACGGGGGACTTCCAAGTTTGTTTTTTTCTATCCCTCCAGCAAACGAGCCTTGGAGACTAGGAACCACCTTACACATCCCAGATGAACTTGAAACTGTGGGTGCGCCTCTAGCAACTAGTAAGCCAAGGCTTCAACGAATGACAAATGCTCACAAAGAGCGGGATGGGAACACTCCAAAATTATTTGGCTCAATCTAGACTTGCAGAGGTGTACTACTTGCTCTCATTGGCTAGAACAGAGATCTCAGTGATGGTGTCCTTCATTACAGTTCACTGTCTGATCGTAAACCGTGCTGATGAACTGAAGGTTGCGAGTCACTATTCTGCAGAAACTGTGAGGACGATGAGTAAGAGGAGACTATAAAACATTTGCTGTGTGTGTCCCGCACTGGCTAACAGAAGGAGTTTCACCTTAGGTTCTCATTTTTTGTGGGCTTGTTTGAGCATTGAACATTGTTCACATCAGCTAACTGTTTACTGAATATACGCAAGTATTCGGCTTTTTAAGTGATCTGGATGGTACTGCTACAACGGTAGGAACAAGAAGGCATCTTTCTGTTCCTGTTCCTGTTGTATCACAATAGACGAAAACGTCAAAACGTGTCTGACAGCAGGCTGCTATCAGAAAAGAACATAACCTACATTCATTTAAATGAGGGCAGTGCGATTTTTAGTTAAGTTCCTCCCGAGCCGGAACAGAAAGTACCCCTGACCAAAATCTCTTTGTAGAGAATTTGTACATTGCTAAAGGCCTTACAAATGTCGGTACTATTAGTGATGGGATATCATATACTTTATTACCCTTACACCCAGAGAAAAATAAATATTAAAAGTGCTCCTCTCAGTACCATACGGTATTGATAGTAAAGCAACACCATATGGTACTAAAACAATACCGGATGGTATGGATATAATATAAAATGATTAGTACCGTTTGGTACTAGCCTTATTACCGAACTGGAATTGGTTTAAATACCAATCTGGTATTGGTTTTAGTACCATATCGTTATTGGTGTTGGTACCAAACCGTTATTGATTATTCCAAATATTTTATAATGGCGTCAGTATTTTAAGTACAAAGTGCGATGACGAGAATACAAATATGACGCCGTAAATTCTTAATAGCCTCTTTGCCTGGCATTGAATTGATACCAAATGGTAAATAATATCAGGCGGCATTGGCAAAAGTGTAACATTTCCCGTTCTGATATTACCGGTATTGCAAGAAAACAATAACAGGGAGAGAGAGAGTGAGAGAGAGAGCAATGATACGCGTTCCTCAGTAAGAATAGGAAAGAATCTCTCCGAACTCAATATTTAATACCAAACGAGGTTTCAGACAAGGAGACAGCCAATCGTGTGATCCCTTTAATATCCTGCTGGAGAAGATTATACGAGATGCAGATGAGAATAGATATGGCACACTAATCACAAGAGAACACATGCTACTCGCCTATGGCGACGACATCGAGATCATAGGTCGGTCACCGGAAGTAGTAACTGAAATGATTGAAAGAGAGTCCGTGAAAATAGGTCTGGCAGTAAATGGAGATAAGACGAAATGGATGGTTTCAACTCCCAAAAAGGTTGGAGAAGAAATGGAGAAGGTTGGCAAACACAACTTTGAGACAGTCAGTAACTTTATCTACCTCGGCACCGCCGTAACCGAAACGAATGACACCAGTTTTGAGATTAAGCGAAGAATAATACTGGCAAACAGATGCTACTTTGGACTAAGTAAGCAGTTTAGAAACAAGGCCACCTCTCGACAGACGAAGATAACACTTTACAAGATACTGACACTACCCGTTCTGTTATATGGTTCTGAAGCATGGGTACTTGTGAAAGCAGATAAGACAGTGCTTGGAGTATTTGAGAGAGAGATTCTTCGTGAAATATATGGACCAGTTTGAGTTAACGGAGAATATAGGCGACGTATGAACCACGAGCTGTATGAGCTGTACGACGACGATAGCATAGTTACACGCATCCAAATAGAACGGCTGCGTTGGCTAGGTCATGTTGTCAGAATGGATGAAGAAGCTCCAGCAAAGAAGTCTTGTGAAGGCAAACACGGTGGTACACGCAAACCGGGAAGACCAAAAGCTCGATGGAAAGATCAAGTGGTGGGAGACACCTCGAAACTTGGTGTCAGAGATTTTAGAATGAGCGCAGAAGATCGAGGCGCTTGTAACGCTATTCTACGTTCGGCTAGTGGAACAAATATTCTGTCATAGCCAATTTAGGTAAAGTAAGTAAGTAAAAGAGAGCAATGGAATACATTTTTGATGGTTTTTCTCATGCCTTTAAATGAGCTACCGGTAATCCGGTGCATAAGTACCTAGGATTTTATCGTGTAAAAGTTATTGGAAGGGATGCTTAAAAAAGTTGGTGCTACCAGGTGATGCATTTTTTTGCTGGGATGACTATTTGAAATAATAGCTCGGCAATAGGACGAAATGTTTAAAAATGAATTGTCAGCAATCAATAAAAACTATGATTCCAAAAAAGTGGTTGAAGGAAAATTGCGTTCATATATCCAAAATAACTATAACTATGGCCCTTCATTCAGGCCTTTTTCTTATGGATACATTGGAACTCTTGCCGCAAAGAGAATGTTACTCAAAAATTGCATTGACATGTCGAAAGTAGAGTTTCATTGGCTTTTTAGCGTCTCCATTGGCCACAAACAAAATTGGCAATATTTAAGATTTTAATCAAAAACTAAACCTAACCAAACAAAACTGAACTGAACTGAACAAGGCAACAAAAAGACAAAATTGAGAACACCGCTGCATTTCTATCATGATTGCAAAGACTTGAGAATTTCTCAAAGATATGCGCAATATTTTCTTTTCCTTTGGAGTTATCCGAATTGCCTCTGATACCCTAAAGAGCTGCAAGCAATAACAACTGCAACTGCGGTAGTGATGGTTAATTTGTTGGATTTGTATCAACGTTATTTAGGGGAATTAAGCAAAATCATGTTAAATTGCCTATGACCCATTTCACAATGAAATATCATTATTTTGGAAAAACAAAAAAATAAAATTCTCAGCTAGTTGTCCATACCGCATAGCACATATACTGCATCTAGGGTATCAGCTTTTAAAGCCAATGTCAAGAGACAAGTGCAGCATTCGGCTTTTGTGCTGTGTGCTCCTTTTGCGAATGATATTGGCCAAGCGGTTTGAAATGAAAAGAATTATTGTTTTTTAATTAAAGATTATGGCATGATGATAACACAGCACAAATCCTCCCCCATGTAGCTCTCTCTCTCATCAACGACTCACATGGTGGAGGACAATTGAGATTCTTTGGCCAACACCGAAAGCATTCACATGATCGATCGGAGATGGTAACGAAAACTAAGCCACCCAGACTGACATTACACAGCCCACACAAATTGGCCAAAGACCATAATTAACTCCAAACCGCCTGCAATTGGAATTTGTATGAGGCGGAGTAAAGTAAAGTCAAATGAGCCGCTTTGATATGTAACGGAAACCTTTGGATACCTCAGCTAAGCTCAGTTAATAATCAATGCAAATGTTCAAATGGTCCCCAGCACAATTAAGCGCTCTTTCAAAGTTTACATAGTAGAAACATTGAACTGTCAGCTTAATTTGTTGGCTGCGGCCATTGTTTGTCAATTGGCTCTGTCGATTTTCCGGGTTAATAAAAGTGATCAAGTGCACCGTGCTGAAGGCTCAACTATTTCTTTTCTGTACATTTGATTGTAGTGGTATGTGTTAATTTAATTCATTGCTGGTGCCGAATAAGGCTCTACGTCGAAAGTCTTTGGAGAGTGTTGCCAAAGAGACTGTGGGGCGCAGAAGCCCCACATCCTATTAATTTTTTCCTTTTGGTTCTAATAAGCGAAACGCGAAATATCATGACTATCGGTTAACGATAACACGTTCCGCAACGGCATTCAAAGTAGGAAAAAGTGAATTTTTGGGATTTATAGGAGGACTAGCCGCTGCGCCTTCTTTAACCTTCTAATATCTTTTTAGGGTGGGGACACTTCGCCCCTAATGCTGATATCGAATTCGTGCCATTGTAGCCTATAACGCTGAACGCGTTCGAATCCTGGCGAGAATAACGGACAAAGCAGTGTTTATCCCCTCTTAATCTTGGCCACATTTGCGAGGTACAATGCCAAAGAGATGTCACACTGCGGGACGCCGTTCGGACTCGGCAAAAGAAAAGGTCCCTCATCATAGAGTATAAACTTGAATTGGAAAGCACTCATTGGTGTGTGAGAATTTGCCCCTTCTCGGTTCTTGGTGGTAATGTTCTTCCTTAGGGTAATGTTCTCATTAGGGGAGGGATGGCACCTCAGACATTTCGACTCAAATATGGATATACTGCAAAATACGTGCTGCACTTTAATTTGCAATAATTAATTTGCCATATTGCAATACGAACCGTTTGAAGGGTGTTTTGGGGCTGTGGCGGCCACCGGCACTTTGCACTGAAAATAGATATTAATAATAGGGGTGGCCGCTGGGTACTTGAAAATTTTAAGTTTTAATACCATATTAGTTTTCTGGTCTGTTTTTGGCATAAGGGGGAGGGTCCGCCCCCCTTCCGATACCAACAAATTATGTGGCCTATGTTTCCTTCTAATATGCGAAAATTTCGAGAAAATCGGTTCTGCCGTTTTTCAGTCTATACGGAACAAAAAAACCGAGTCCCATATATCCCTGATTGGCTAATGTGTCTCCCTTATACTTCGAAATGAATTTGCATGCCTGATTCGTTATCTACGCATACTTTTCATTTGATACCCATATTGTCCTTATCGGTCCTCTTTTGATTTTGGGTGGTGTTTTTGGGGTAACGGTGGAGGGTCCGCCCTCTTCCGTTATCAATCAATTATAAAGCCTATTCCTACTTCCTGACCATATTCGTAATCTACTTCCGAATACCTTTCATTTGAGTCCCATATTGTCATGATCATCAAATAAACCCATTTTAAGGAGTTTTGGGGCTGGGGCGGCCCCTAGGTACTTGCACCTAACTTTTATTATGAAATTTCGTACTCTACTCCTGAAATCCTTTCATTTGAATCCCATATTGTACCGATCGGTCCACTTTTATAGTAGTACTTTGGGGGTAAGGGGGAGTGTCCGACCCGACTTTGAGTTTATAATTCACTTCACCATTAGAACTTCATTCGCCCCAAGAAAGAAAATGATGAAATTTGAGGCTGCATCCGGATACAATACGATTTTCGATATTCGAGAGACACGAAAGGCAATCTCAAAGCATGGAAGGATATAGGTCATATATATAGCTATGTACTATTCCCAATTCGTGAAAGATTAGATGATAAGAAGGAAAAGAGACAAATTAACCATTCGACCAATATTGGGTTTACATCAAATTATGATCCGATGTATACTACTTTCCACTTCCAATGCCAGCAAAGTTAGTTTAAAACTTTGATTTGTTACAGATTTGGAAATGAAAGAGAATCTTTTAAATTTCATATAATTTTATAAAAATTCGTATTTTATAGCATCAGGTAGTTTTATCGAAACATTTGTTTGCATGAGAGGCCATCTGAAAGGAAAGTCCCTCTTCTAGAAATGTTTGTACATATTTTCTCGTAATATCACTGCGACAAATATTTCAGTTGGGGGCTCCAAAAAAGAATTATGAACTTCTTTAAAACCCCAATGAAGCAGGTTAAAATTACCAAGGAAGATCATGCTAAATTCGGTCTGGCCGAATCTTATATACCCTCCACAATGGATCGCATTTGTCGAGTTCTATGCGCGGTATCTCTTTTTAGGCAAACAAGGAGTATTGAATAAGAACTGTTATACTATTATAGCTATATTAAGTTATAATCCGATTTGGACCATAAATGAATGCTGAACATTGTAGAAGTCATTGTGTAAAATTTCAGTTCATTCGGATAAGAATTTTGCCTTTAGGGGCTGAAGAAGTAAAATAGGAACATCGGTTTATATGGGAGCTGTATCAAGCTATTGATCGATTCAGCTATTGAAGGTCATGAGAGAAGCGGTTGTATAAAATTTCTGCCAAATCTGATGATAATTGCACCCTCTAGAGGCTCAAGAAGTCAAGATCCCTGATCGGTTTATATGGCAGCTATATCAGGTTATGTACCGATTTGCGCCATACTTAGCACAGTTATTGGAAGTCAAAACAGAACACTTCTTGCTAAATTTCAGCCAATTCGGATGAGAATTACGCGCTCTATTGGCTCAAGAATTCAAGCCAAGATCGGTTTATATGACGTCTTATACCAGATTATAAACCGATATTAACCATACCTAGCGCAGTTGTTAGAAGGAATACCAAAACACTACGTGCAAAATTTCAGTCATATCGGATGAGAATCGCGCCCTCTAGAGGCTCAAGAAATCAAGACCCAAGATCGGTTTATATGGCAGCTATATCAAAACATGGACCGATTTGGCCCATTTACAATCCCAACCGACCTACACCAATAAAAAGTATATGTGCAAATTTTCATGCGGCTAGCTTTACTCCTTCGAAAATTAGCGTGCTTTCGACAGACAGACGGACGGACAGACTTACGGATATGGCTAGATCGACTTAAAATGTGTTGACGATCAAGAATATCTATACCTTATGGGGTCTCAGACGCATATTTCGAGGAGTTACAAACAGAATGACGACCTCCCCATCCCATGGTGGAGGGTATAATAATCGCACGAAAATGTTCACGATTTAACTCCATTTTTTAGGCGAGATGATTACTTTAAGTTACTGTAAACAACACAAATAGCGCTCGTATGTCAAAACGTTCAGAGTACATATAACCTCAAAAATGTCAAGCATTATTATAAAGCTGTCAGTTGGCAGATTGCAACACAAGGGTTGTTCAATCCCGAAATATAAAAGGCAACCCTCGTATATCCCCATCCTATGGTGAAGGTATAAAAAAAAAATAACATAAATTGGCGTTCATATATCATCTCCATAACTACTCTAGCATTGTTCTATTGAGACATTAAGACTCACAAAAAAATTAAACCAAACACCCTATTAGCCATTCAATTATATATAGAGATACAAATAAAAAGGCAAACTCTACATTTGTAATATGTGCGCATACATATTTCATTCTGTTTATTTATTTTTATCTAATTGCATCTAATTTGCTTTAATGCGATATTTATTTGTAGGTTTTTTTTTCAGGCGGTCTGGTTTGCGAAGCAAAACCTCGTATGTGAGATTTGTTTTCTTATTAATGTTCGCATAAATGCTGTGGGCATGTGATTTTTCATTCAATCATTTTTTCCACGGCTCTTTGTTTTGTCAAGAGATTGACTATCTCTCCTTTGCCAGCCTGGTTTTTGGTGGTTCGACTTGTGTGTTTGGCTTCACTCTTGCTGCAGCCCACAGGGAGCTGGGATTTTTCCTCTATTGTGGATGTTTTCACCTCTGAGAAAATCTATTCCATTTTGGGCAATGCTTAACGAAATTTATTGACAGTTTTGCACAACTTTGTTGAAATTATCGTTTCAATTAGCTACGCCAAATCGACATAAGAACCATTTGTGGGACTTTTCTGGACAATTACATGGAGTAGCCCGACAATGGCACTACACTAAACAGCTTCCAAAACCAAAGAAAAACAGTGGATTTGGTATATTTGAGCCTTTTATTGATATCGGCTGCCACCGTTAGATCGGAGTTTAGATAGACCAGCAAACTTTTGCGATATGAATTGTTCCGATATAAGGATACTCCAGCTTGCTGGTGCATATTAAGATATTAAATGTCCGTCGTTCAGGCGCTTTGTTCTTCACATATTTCACAACAATGGTACTTACTTCGTCTCGGAAACTTTAAAAGTTGTATGCATTCAACTTGTATCCCCATCTGGCCCAATGAAAAGATACACTGCCTCAGTCCATACACACACCTCATGGAGCAGCAATGTTGTTGTCAACTGTTGTTCGTTGTTCATTTGAATTGTTTTCGCGGAGCAATTGTCACTTGACACTAATTTGTACTACACACCGTTAAAAATGTCCAAAGTTAATATTTTACAAATAATAGCACTAAAACATTGTCACTAATTAAACTTAGAGGGTACTATTGAATTGTATATACATAGAACTGTTTAATACTGCTGCGCCGCAAATGATGGCGAAACGGTTTGAGTCAGTCTGCTACTTGAAAATTCACTGCACTAAACCTGTGTGATATTAAGAAAATTCTATAAATTATTTTTAAATACAATTGAAGACGCTGTGTATGTGTCCAGGAACGTCTTGCAATTTATTCGTATTCACCCGAGCCTTGCCAAAGTAGAAATTTATTAACTTTTTTAAGGTTGTCACTGTTGATATTTAAACCCGTAAAAAAGGCGCATCAATCATTGAAAGGGGTGCCCAATCGCATCGATGTTATTTACCATCACAATATACAATACAATATTGCAAATCAACATCTCTTTCAAAACCGAGCCGAGTAAGAAAGTTTTAAGTAAGCGTTAGAATGGTATACCGCTCACTAGGTGCTAATATATAATACGAGACTGCTTGGCGGAACACAAAAATAAAAAACAATTACAAGAAAATTAATGTAATCTAAGCCTCAAACGATTCACTTCTTCTCTGTCTTTAAACCTTTCTCCTTTGCTTACTCAGACATTGTGGTTGCTGGGGACTTCAACTCTAACGTTTTACAGGACACAGGCTTGACGTTTGAAATGTCTTTCTTGGGGCTTTTGCCCGTCAATTCTATAATTTCCACACATTTTTCCGCATTCTCCAACACGCTTCTCGATCTGTTCTTTGTTATTGACACTTCTAAAGTCCTCCTATACGACCAACTGTCAGCCTCATGTTTATCGAACCATGACTTGATCTTTTTATGATGTGAATTTGAGCTCACCAGGACTAGGGAAACTTATTCATATGGAGATTTTGCCAGTCCCGACCATGATTTTTTGCTTTCGAGTGCTGTGCTTATCGACTGGAATCTGATATTTCGTATGGAAACTATCGATGAACAAACTGACTTTCTACAGAGGAATATCCGTGACCTACAGGAACTTATGGTTCCACTCAAGACTAGAGAGGTGTCCTCCAGATCGAAACCGTGGTTCTCCGGGGATATTCGTTCGGCCATTCAAATTCCACAAATTTTGCCCATGAACAATCCATTAAGGAACAAGGGCAAACTTCTCACATATCAATGAGTGCAGTCCGATTGAAGTTTAAGCTCAATGATAAGGGGCCTCCTTTTTATAGAACGGCGTGCCGCAAGAAGGGAATATGTCGCATCGCAGTTTGAGACGTTTTAGGACGCCTGAGTTACAAGATGCCTTTCGCTTAGCAAGAGACCACGTCAATAAGTTGATTAAGATAGCCAAGAAAGACTACTATTACAGACGCTTTACTTCTGCAATAGGCTCCCAGAGAACTTGGTAGGTTATTCGAGACATAGGAATTGGGAAAGATACTAATAGAAGTTCAACCAACTTGGACATCAATGGGCTTAACGATGTCTTTGTTAATGACCCACAGATCCCAGTTGATCCCATTTTCTATGGCTTCCATATCTCCCCCTCTCGATGACGACTTTGGTTTTGTTTTCAGCTGCATTGGTCCCGCCGATGTCATTGAGTGTGTCGCGACTGTAAAGTCTATCTGATGGCATTGATCCTAGATTTGTAAGACTCTTGCTCCCCCTTATTATTCCTCATGTAAACTATGTTTTCAATAGGATTCTGAGCACGAGTGATTTTCCATTAGCGTGGAAGCATGCCAAGGTCATCCCACTGCCTAAGAATTCCAAGGAATATAGACCAATTGCGATTCTTTGGTACTTGTCAAAGGTCTTTGAAAATTTGAGAATCTTTTGTCAACGAGAACTCTTTGTTATATGTGAGACAGTCTGGGTTTCGTCCTAACCACAGCTGCGTAACTGTCTTAGCAGAGGTCTCTGAGAGGATCAGGTTCAATTTGGAGAATGACAAGATAAATTTCCTTGTTCTTCTTGACTATTCTAAGGCATTTGACACTGTGGATCATTCCTTGTTATGTGATAAGATGAGACATCATTACAATTTCTCTTCTACGTCCGTTCGTCTTATTTTAAAAGGTGTTCCTCAGGGATCAATACTGGGTCCTCTTCTCATTGTACAGTAACGACTTGGCGAGTCAATTGTCTTATTGGGAAGTACATATGTACGATGACGATGTACAGATATATATCGGCAGTCCGAGGGATGAGATTGCTGAAAACATACGACTGCTTAATCATGACCTGTCAGGAGTCAGCACGTGGGCGAAGGCCAATGGCCTGTGTCTCAAACCTTCAAGTCCAAGTGTGTGGTTATCAGAAACAGGCTGTCTCGTTTTTCATGTGATGTCGCTATATTCTTTAACGACTCTAGATTGGAAATCGTTCCTCACGCAAAGAACTTGGGCGTGGTTATTAATAACACTCTGACTAGGAGTAATCATATCTACTCTGTCGTTGGTCAGGGATATTCAAAATTGCGTGCTCTCTGGGCCACTCAGTCGGTTAATCCGCTGCGGGATAGGCCGCAGTCTTGGCAAAGACTTATCTTGTTCCTGACGAACAATTTTCTAATGTTCCTTCCGGGATTTGAACACAGGCAATAATGGTGTTGTAAAGTAAAAAGGCGTTAAGTTCAGCCGGGCCGAACTTTAGATACCCACCACCACGGGTATATATGTAAACCACCTTTCGTCAAAATCCGGTGAAAAATGCATACCTTGTGCCCCATAGTAGCTTTATCGAAATTTGTTCCGACTTGGGTCAAATACTTATAAATGCAAGTCATTGATAAATTTTGTATAACAAAATATTTGTCTTTTTAGTAACTATATTTAAAAATAAACCGATCATGCTTCAGATCGGTTTATTTTTAAATATAACGAAAAGCCTAACATAAGTCACTGTATGCAAATTTCAGTGAAATCGGATTATAAATGCGCCTTTTATGGGGTCAAGACTTTAAATCGAGATATCGGTCTATTCGGTTGCCTAAAAAGTAATTGCGGATTTTTTAAAAGAAAGTGAATGCATTTTTAGTAAAACTTAGAATGAACTTTAATCAAATATATAATTGCCATTTTGTTCGATAACCTTTTGCCATCTTCCTGGCAAAACTTCTGGCCTTTATCTGCAAAAAACTGAACCAAGTGCGATTTTATAGCCTCATCATTGCAGAAAGTTTTACCATTTAAGGAGTTCTGCAAAGATCGAAATAAATGGTAGTCTGATGGTGCAAGGTCAGGGCTATATGGTGGATGCATCAAAAGTTCCCAGCCAAGCTCACTCAGTTTTTGGCGAGTGACCAAAGATGTGTGCGGTCTAGCGTTGTCCTGGTGGAATATGAAACCTCTACGATTGACCAATTTTGGTCGCTTCTCCTTGATGGCTGTATTCAATTTGTCCAATTGTTGACAGTAAACATCCGAATTAATCGTTTGGTTCCTTGGAAGCAGCTCAAAATATACCACACCCTTCCAATCCCACCAAACAGACAGCATAACCTTCTGATGGTGGATATCAGCCTTTGAAGTGGTTTGAGCTGGTTCACCATGCTTGGACCATGATCGTTTTCGACTAACGTTGTTGTAAACAATCCATTTTTCATCTCCAGTTATGATTCGTTTTAAAAACGGATCGAATTCATTGCGTTTAAGGTGCATATCACAAGCGTTGATTCGGTTTGTTAAATGAATTTCTTTCAATACATATGGTACCCATATTAAAATTGACGCCAAACAAACAAATGTAAAAAAAAATTTCGCGCACTTTTTTTCTAAAGCAAGCTAAAAGCAACAGCTGATAACTGACAGAAGAAAGAATGCAATTACAGAGTCACAAGCCGTTGAAAAAATTTGTCAACGCCGACTATATTACCACTATATTACCGACAATTACTTTTTGGGCAACCCAATACATATCAGCTATATCCAAATCTGAATCGATTTGGGCCAAGTTGCAGAAAAATTTTATGGACCCAAAATCTCAAATGGAGAGATCGGTCTATATGGCACCTATATTCAAATGTAGACCGATCTGGGCCAAATTGAAGAAGGACGTCGAAGAGCCTAACACATTTCACTGCCTCAAATTTCAGCGACTTCGGACAATAAATGCGCTTTTTATGGCCCCAAAACCTAAAACCGAGAGATCGGTCTTTATGGCAGCTATATCCATATTTTTTTTTTTATTTTTTTTTTTTTTTTTTTTATTTTTTACTTATACGTTATAAAACTTACAATTAGTTTTTATAAACGCCTCAGCGCCATTAGGCATAATAGAGGCTAGTTGGCAAAATAACAAAATTCAATTATTTTAATACAATGTTTGATCAGTAATAAATTAAACGATGTTAAAGGTTAATGATCTTATTAGAAGAAAATTAATTTAATTTACAAAAGTGTTTCAGTTTGTGTTTTAAGGTAATTCCTTAGCAATCTTTTAAAAATTGAAATTGGGTTAGACTTTATATCGCTCGGTATATCATTAAACTCATGACTGCCAGAATATTCTACTCTCTGTTTTGTGGTCTCCGTGCGGCACAATGCTACTCTCAGCTGTTGATTGTTGCGGGTGTTGAATGAAACTTGGTTTAGATTAAATTCAATTGTGTGGTGCCCTATGTGGTGAATGCATTTATATACGTACAGAAGAAGCTGCAACTTATAAATTCCATGAATTGGCAAAATAGTTGGAAAAACATTGTCGTATAATGAAACGGTGGGATAAAGTAATGGTAAGTTTGCAACAGTTTTCAGAGCTTTGTTTTGAAGCCTTTGCAATGATTTTAACTCGCCTGTGTTCCTGTATGCATAGACCACAGCCAAATAGTTAAGATGGCTCTGTATTAATGTTTGATAAATTAGATATTTGGTTCTTTCGTCGAACTTGTATTTGAACTTATACAACAATCCAAGTGCTGGAGATATTTTCAACTTTAGCTGATTTATGTGATGATTCCAGTTAAGGTTTGACTGCATATATATGCCCAAATATTTGACAACATTCACTTCGTTTATAGTTTCTCCATCCACAGTGATGCTAAAGTCCATATTATGGCCAGGGTATGGTTTAAATCTGATTAATTTAGTTTTCTTTCTATTTATAAACAATTTGTTCAGTCGCATATACTCAAAAATTAATGCAGAATCTCGTTCCATATAAGTTTTAACCACGGTCGTGGACTTGTACGGATAAAAAAGACATATGTCATCCGCATACATAAATAGCCGTCCTTTTAGCTCCAAATTGCATAGGTCATTAACATAGATTAAAAACAGCAACGGGCCTAGTACACTGCCTTGCGGTACACCATGTTCAATAGAAGCCAGTTGGCTTTTACTGTCCCCCATTTGCACAAATTGTTTTCGATTCACCAGATAAGATTTGAAAAGCCGTAGTACACTACCGCGAATGCCATAAAATTCCAGCTTCTTTAATAAAATGTTGTGATCAATCATATCAAAAGCTTTAGATAAATCAAAGAAGATGCCTACTACGCCATTGTGACCTTTATCTTGACAGATCTGCGACATAATGCAGAAGTATTATGTCAAGGGCTTTAACTTGACTCACTGTCCCAAATTTCGGCGAAATCGGACAATAAATGCTCCTTTTATGGGCCTAAGACTCTAAATCGGAGGATCGGTCTATATGGCAGCTAATCCAAATCTAAACCGATCTGGGCCAAATTGACGAAGGAAGTCGAGGGGCCTAACACAACTGACTGTCCCAAATTTCAGGAAAATTGGATAATGAATGTGGCTTTTGTGGGCCTAAGACCCTAAATCGGAGGATCGGTCTATATGGAAGCTATATCCAAATCTGGACCGATCTGTGCCAAATTGACGAAGGATGCCGAAGGGCCTAACACAACTCACTGTCCCAAATTTCAGCAAAATCGGATGAAAAATGTGTTTTTTATGGACCTAAGACCCTTAATTGGAGGATCGGTCTATATGGCAGCTATATCCATATCTTGACCGATCTGTGACATAATGCAGAAGTCAATATCAAGGGCTTTAACTTAACTCACTGTCCCAAATTTCGACGACATCGGACAATAAATTCGCCTTTTAGAGGCCTAAGACCCTAAATCGGAGGATCGGTCTATATGGCAGCTAATCCAAATCTAATCCGATCTGAGCCAAATTGACGAAGGATATCGAAGGGCCCAACACAACTCACCGTCACAAATTTCAGCAAAATCGGTTAATAACTGTGACTTTTTTGGGCCCAAGACCCTAAATCGGAGGATCGGTCTATATGGCAGCTATATTCAAATCTGGACCAAATTGACGAAGGATGTCGAAGGGCCTAACACAACTCACTATCCCAAATTTCAGCAAAATCGGATAATTAATGTGGCTTTTATGGGCCTAAGACCCTAAATCGGCGGATCGGTCTATATAAGGGCTATACCAAGATCATCTTCGAACTTAACCTGCTTATGGACAAAAAAAGCTCAATATCTCTATTTTTGAAGACTGCAGCGTGATTTCAACAGACAGACGGACGGACATGTCTAGATCGTCTTAGATATTTACGCTGATCAAAAATATATATACTTTATAGGGTGGGAAATAGATATTTAGATGTGTTGCAAACGGATTGACAAAATGAATAGACCCCCATCCATCAAGAAACAGGGGCAAACTTTTCCCATATCAATGAGTGAGAATGAAGATCGATGCCCTATGCACATGATGACCTAAAGTACATTAACTGAACCTGGATTGTGGAATGCAGTACATTAACATAAGCATATTGCTAACGATGGCAGCGAATAGAGTACTAGTTGAACGGTATTTTGCAAATGAATGGTATGTAGAGGCTCAATCCCTTGAGCCCAGGGAATTGTTAGACATGGCGATGTATTCTTCCTTTGGTCATTTCGTCCTTTGGTCAGCACTTGAGTTTATTTGGAGTTTTTAAAGATTATGCAATGGGCGATCTTAAAAAGAATTCGTACTCTTTGAAGGTCCCAAAATGAATTACATCGAAGTAAGCTAATTTGTCTTTATCAACTTTGATGGCTGAAATATATAAAAGAGAACTTATTCGATAACCAAGGTGCTGGAAATCCAATTTATAATTATAATTTTCCTCAAGTGCTGTGAAAAATATGATCTTGTTGATTGATTTTATTGTACTAACAATAAATAACCTCTCACACACACACACACACACACACACACACACACACACACACACACACACGAACCCACATAGTGCATATATGGATGGATGCACGGTTGTAACAATCATGGGAAATTGAAGCTAATGAACATTGAGTTTAGTAACGAAAATTCTTTGTGGCTCCATGATTTTGTGTGCTTAATGCATTTATGCATCGAACCATTGCTCAAAGTGCCATTATGGTGCAAACAACCGTATAAAACTCCGACTCAGCATATTTAGTTATATAAATAATGCTAATGTTACTCCTACGCATGCGCAACAATAGCTCGACGGCAGTCATGGGTTGTCCCATTGCTTTTATGTTGGCTGTTTCGTTTTAGCTCGCATTGAAAAGTGTCTACTTACGTGAGGTGAAGGCAATGAAAAATGTTTGGAAGTGTGAAAAATTTGCGGTGTTAAGATGGTGTTGGTGTTAACTGAGACCGCAAAACGAACTTAGCCGATAGATTAAAGTATGTGCATGGCATAGTGTTGCCAAAGCATTAGGAATATACTTGAACCAAAAAAAAAAAAAAAAATAGAATACCATGTCATGACGTTCACCATGGAATTTGTTCTAGGCTTAACTCTCCCAATCACAATCTGCTAGTTGCGGCAACACTATCTGCGATAGTTTTTTGCAGTTTGCAGTTTGAGAGCTTAGTACGGTGTCTTATAATTGGCGCATAATTGAAATAATGTCTTTTATGTAACGAGCTGCAGCGTTCGCTACATGTCATTATGAATGTGTTCGGGTGTTTGTGTTTCGGTATTATTGGGCAATATGTGAGCATGATTCATACTCGGTTGGCGATTTTCGGCGTATTTCCAACAACTGGAGGAGTATTTATTTGTTCTGACAAATAGGAAAAACATTGAGGCTTGTTTACATTCAACACGAGTTTGTTGCTTAAGTCTTTTGTTTACACACTTGCGAAAGAGTAATGGAGCCGGCGTTTGGTTTCTTTTGTCCCATTCACTTTAGTACCAAAAAAATCTTTCTAACAATTAGGTCCTTAATTTTTAGAAGTAGAAAAATAGTTAGTGGAGGCCACCATAGCGCCGAGGTAAGCATATCTGCCTATGATGCTGAATGCAAAAACAAGTAGAAAGGTGTAAAGTTCGGCCGTGCCGAACTTTGGATAGCCACCACAATGGATAAATTAACCATCCTCTTTTAGAACAACTCCACTGCCATTTCCATAGTAATATACAAATGGGGGCTGATCCGAATCGTATTTGATTCAGGTCCCGGGAACTCTTATACAAGTTGCGGATTCAGCGAAATAGGGCAACAAATCCGCTATTTATGGGATGAAGACCCAAATTTGGGAGATCGGTTTATATGGCGGGTACATCTAAACATTGTCCGACCATGGCGATGGCAAAAGGCGAAATCGTGTAATAAATGTTGCTTTTATGGGCTTAAACCCTTAATCGGCAGATCGCTCTATATCGCAACTATAACTGAAAAAAAACATATTTAAGTCGTATATCGGGAGCAAAATCGGATAATAATTGCGGCTTTTATGGGCCTAAGAGACCCTAAATCACAGTTCGGTCTATATGGCAGCTATATCGAAATATAGTCCGATATGAACCATATTTGAGTAGGATGTCAGGAGGCTTCAAACAACTCAATGTTTCAAATTTCAACGAAATAGGGCTTAAGACCTTAAACCGACATATCGATCTATATAGCAGCTATATGTAAATATAGTCCGATATGGGTTTGAATATCGCGCCTTCCTGTTAAAAATTTCAGCGAAATCGTACAAAAAATGCTGCTTTTACGGGCTAAGGTAAGGTTAGGTAAGATTGAAAAGAAGGTGCGGATATTAATCCGACCCATGCCACTATGGACATACATCTAAGTCACTAATTGGCTTGATGTGTGCTCTAAAAAATAAAAAGTAACTTCGAAGAACAAAATCTAAATTAGGAATTGTGTTCTACATACAAAATCCTTAATTGTTTTCTACGCCAACGACGCATCATGTTCCCCACATGCCCTACACATGCTATCACTTGTGCCCCGTTATGATACCCAAAAATTGTACTGACCTCCTTCTTTATTCCTTTCAGTATTAACCTCGTCCTATCACTATACGGATCACCCGACAGGATTTTCGCCATCCTACCGACTGTTTCGCGTCTTTTCGCCCACGTCCTTAAATCGGACTGCGTCGACCCGAAAGGCTTCGGGTAAACCAAGTTTATCGACGGCTGTTCTCCGGCCTTCACTGCCCAATCGTTTGCTTTCATATTCCCAGTTACTCCGTTATGGCCCGTCACCCAAACGATGCGGGTTGTACCATCCTCAGAGAAGGCATAACATCCATCTTACATTGCAAGACTGTTCATGATCTTACCGTTGTTATTGCCCTCATGGCCTGTTTACAGATTGTTCGGATTTCGGCCCGGGCTTAAGACCCTAAATCGTCAGATTGGTCTATATGGCAGCTATATCCAACATAGTCCGATTTGGCAAATTCAAGAACTTAACCTGATATGTTTTTCAATTGGAATGCTCATTGACAAATTTGCAAATAACAAATCGATGAATTTATCTCCCAAATTAGGCAAAAATTTAAGTTTCTAAGAGCCCTAGAAGACTCATCGGTAGATCTTTCATATGGAAGCTATATTAGGTTAGGTGCTGCGACACTTGCCGTGAGGCTAAGGGAGCTTTCTTATTGGTCATGTGGGGGCTACGGACACTGTGTTATCCTCGATACAATATCCGATATTCCGGGCAGAGAGAATTACACCCTAACTGAGCCGCTTTTTGATACTTTTATACGTATGGTTCCAAACTAGATGGCTAGGTGGGCTTTGGGGTGTACTATCAGATCTAGAACTGGTCATATCGAAATGGTTTCCCGACTACTGCAGAGTGTATCAAGAGGAGATCCTTGCAATTAAGAAAGAAATAATGTCATAACGACGATTGGCATAAATATCTTTTCAGACAGCCTGGTAGCCATTAAATCCCTGGAGAACGTTTTTCTGAACACAAAAACCTCCCTCGACTGTCGCAGATCTCTCAACGAAATGGCTGAACAGTTCAAAATTCACCTGTTCTGGGTGCCGGGCCACAGACTTATCCCAGGAAATTGTAAATCGGACGAGCATGGGAGACTACGAACTACCCTACACATTCGAGGGAAACTGGAATCTGTGGGCATGCCTCTAGCGACATGTAAGCAAAGTTTTCAGGATCAGGCCCGAAGGACAACATATGATAGATGGTCACAGAGTGGGCTGTGAGCATTCCAAAACTATGTGGCCTAATTTAGCCTTGATGATTTCTACCAATTTGCTATCACTGGAACAGACTAGAACAGACGTCTCAGGCATTGTGTCTGTCATAACAGGTCAGTGTAAAAAATGCTGACAGACTGAAGGTTGCCAGCAACGACTTTTACAGAAGCTGTGAGGACATCGAAGAAGAAGAGACTATAGAACACCCTTTGTGTGTGTGTCCCGAACTAGCAGTCAGAAGGAGTTCCACTTTAGTTTCTCGTTTCTTTGAGAACCTGTGTGATTTAGCGGATGTGAACATTCGCAAGTTATTGGGCTTCTTAAAGCTATCTGGATGGTGCTACAGTAGGAACTAGAAGGCATCTTCATTTTTCTGTTCCTTTGGTATCTCAATGGACGAACACGTCTAAATAAGTCTGATGGCAGACTGCCACCTAAACCTATGTTAGGCTATAGACCGATTTGGACTACACTTAACATGGGCGCCGAATCAAAACACTACCTGTAAAAGTCCTATTCTAATTGGACAACAATCGCAGCGTCCAAGGCCTGAAGATCTCAACTCGGGAGAGCAGTTTATATGAGAGCAATATCAGATTATCCAAAGCTATTCCGAATTCGTGTGTAACATAATTTCTCATATCTCCCATATAAGAAATATGGGATTGAGGTCAGCAGACAGAGCCAGTCACGACCTAACCTGAATCCCATGCACCTTTCACCACTGCTTCGCCAATTTACTAGTATGTTTCCGTTGTTGTTGGAACACCAGTTTCAGAAGAATATTCCATTCTGCGTAAGGTAGCAATTTATATTACAAGATTCCAACATGGATGGGAATATTCAGGATCCACACCATTGAACAAAAGGGTCCAATGTGTCAATACTTTCTCCCCCACCATGTTTGACTATCATTATACCCACCATCGAAGGATGAGGGTATATTCATTTTCTCATTCCGTTTGCAACACATCGAAATGTCCATTTCCGATCCTATAAAGTATATATATTCTTGATCAGCGTAAAAATCTGCGACGATCTAGACATGTCCGTCCGTCTGTTTGTTGAAATCACGCTACAGTCTTTAAAAATAGAGATATTAAGCTGAAATTTTGCACAGATTCTTTTTTTTATCCATAAGCAGGTTAAGTTCGAAGATGGGCTATATCGGACTATATCTTGATATGGCCAATAAAAGCCACATTTATTATCCGATTTTGCTGTAATTTGGGACAGTGAGTTGTGTTAGGCCCTTTGACATCCTTCGTCAATTTGGCCCAGATCGGTTCAGATTTGGATATAGCTGGATATAGACCGATCCTCCGACTTAGGGCCTTGGGCCCATAAAATCCACATTTATTATTCGATTTTGGTGAAATTTGGGACAGTAAGTAGCGCAGAGGTTAGCATGTTCGCCTATAACGCTGAACGCCTGGGTTCGAATCCTGGCGAGACCATCAGAAAAAATTTTCAGCGGTGGTTTTCCCCTCCTAATGCTGGCAACATTTGTGAGGTACTATGCCATGTAAAACTTCTATCCAAAGAGGTGTCGCACTGCGGCACTGCGTTCGGACTCGGCTATAAAAAGGAGGCCCCCTATCATTGAGCATAAACTTGAATCGGACTGCACTCATTGATATGTGAGAAGTTTGCTCCTGTTCCTTAATGGAATTTTCATGGGCAAAATTTTTGAATTTGGAAGTTGTGTTGGGCCCTTCGACATCCTTCGTCAATTTGGCGCAGATCGGTCCAGATTTGGATATAGCTGCCATGTAGACCGATCCTCCGATTAAGGGTCTTAGGCCCATAAAACCCACATTTATTATTCGATTTTGCTGAAATTTGGGACAGTGAGTTGTGTTAGGCATTTCGACATCTTTCTTTAATTTGGCCCAGATCGGTTCAGATTTGTTTATAGCTGTCATATATACCGATCCTCCGATTTAGGGTCTTAGGCCCAAAAAAGCCACATTTATTATCCGATTTTGCTGAAATTTTGAGTAGTGAGTTGTGTTAGGCCCTTCGACATCATTCGTCAATTTGACCCAGATCGGTTCAGTTTTGGATTTAGCTGCAATAGACCGATCCTCCGATTTGGGGTCTTAGGCCCATATAAGCCACATTTATCATCCGATTTTGCTGAAATTTGGGACAGTGAGTTGTGTTAGGGCCTTCTACATCCTCCTTCAATTTGGCCCAGATCGGTTCAGATTTAGATTTAACTGCCATACAGACCGATCCTCCGATTTGGGGTCTTAGGCCGATAAAAGCCACATTTATTATGATTTTGCTGAATTTTGCGACAGTTGTCTTAGTCCGATAGACATCTTTCTTCAGTTTGGCGCTGATCGGTCCAGATTTGGACATAGCTGCCATATAGACCTATCTCTCGATTTTAGGTTTCGGGTCCATAAAAGGCGCATTTATTTTTCGATTTCGCTGAAATTTGGGACACTATTTGGCCCACATCGATCAAGATTTGAATATAGCTGTCATATAGACCGATCTCTCTATTTAAGGTTTTGGGCCCACAAAAGGCGCATTTATTGTCCGATTTCACCGAAATTTGGGACATTGCTTTGTGTTAGGCTCTTCGACATTTTTCTGTAAGATGGCCCAAATCGGTTCAGATTTGGATATAGCTGCCATGTAGACCGAAATCTCGTTTTAAAGTCTTGGCCCCATAAAAGGCGCATTTATAATCCGATTTCACTGAAATTTGACACAGTGACTTATTTTATGCTTTCGACGTCGTGTATAGTTCAGATCGGTTAATTTTTAGATATAGCTACAAAAAAGATCAAAATTTTGCTATACACAATTGAACAATGACTTGTACTTATCAGTATTTGGTCCAAATCGGAACATATTGCGATGTAACTGCTAGGGGACATAAGGTATGCAATTTTCACCGGATTTTGATGAAAGGTGGTTTACATGTATACCCGAGGTGTTGGGTATCCAAAGTTCGGCCGGGCCGAACTTAACGCCTTTTTACTTGTTTATTTGTCAAAAGTGTGGTGTTTTTCAGTTAAAGTCTTCCATATGTAAAGATGGTATGTATATTTTATAACAACGTTTATTGCCATGGAATGTTTTAACAAGCCATGGATCTCACCATCTGACAAAATAAATGAAATTCGCTGACATTTATTGAACTGCCTGCATGATGGTCGTTTAGTGATAAGGCTGGTGAAAAAACATTTGGCTGTGAATTCAAATTGTGCAGCAATCAACATTTCATTTCATAATATTAGCCAGTTTAATTTGTACCATTGCCTCTTGCAATTGGTTGCTGGTTGCTGAAAAGAAAAAAACCAAAAACGATCTAATTAAAAATCTTAAACATCACGTTTCTTGATTTAATTTATAAAACTGCAATATTGAACGTGGTGACGTCTCCTCGCGCTGTGTATTTCGTAATTTAATTTAAACTTCATCCCATTTTCCAACCGTCATTATCGGTCCACCGGCAGCAGCAATGGCAGCCACCATTGCTATGCACATCATGGCCATATAACAAGAAAACATTGCAAAGGTACTTATAATTTATTTAATAGTTAGTACAACAAAGTTTAACTCGATGTCATGATCGCCAATTGCGCAAATGTGCCAAGAAATCATTCGGGGAATGAGTGGGGCACATTAAAATCGTCGGTTGTATTTCAAATGTTGCAGATATATCAAGCCAGAATGGTGAATAGCACCCAATCCACCGCCCATCCCATTTACTGGCCCCCCAGGGGGTGGAAGGCGTGCACTACGGGGGTATGTGGACAGGCAGAAGTGGGGCGGCTGTGTCATTATAACTTGTTTCTACAAAGAAATAGCCGATGCTACTGTAAAAAAGCGCCAAATCAGATGTTCGCCGGTACAAAACCCTAACCCCGAATAAATACAAAACGGTCTAGTCCCAGCTACAAATTGCTTTGAACACAAAAGAAAATCATTTAATGATTATAATGAAAAGTTTGTGGCAAACCGACAGCAAAGTTAATAAAATGGCCAAAAAGACAGCCAACAGGCGGAGATACAATGAAGCAGCAGGCCGTGCAGTCGTCAACACATAACCTTGGCTCCTTAAAAATTAATATGGCCCACCAGCGCGCTACATGAGCTTGGTGGGCTGCCGGAGCAGGGGACGCTGAGGCTGGCCAATTGCTCCGACTGTCTGATCAACAGTAACATGTCTAAATACACCAAGCAATTCCTTGTGCTAAACTATAATTTATGCCTCTTCCCAACTAGAAACATACAAATCATCCAAAGTCGAGAGTGCCGCTGCAGAGCTCCCCGCAGTCGCCCACCCCCATGCACAGCCCAATGGAGCTCGCAAACCCCTTTTGTTACTTTAAATCCAACAGAAAGCGTCTACTATTTGCAGCTTAGCTGAGCCGAGCTGAGCAACTGAGCTCTTCAGCAAATCAGCTTAACCAAGTCATGATGAATTACATGTTGGCACTGGTGTCGTTACCGTTTGATGTTTTGATAAATTGCTGACTGGTTTTTTTCCCGGCTGTCTTCGTTTTGGCCAGAAGCCTTAGCCAAGAGGAGGAAAAATGTAAAAAAAAAAACGAAAACAATTTGACAAGGTCGCAGTTTTTCAACCACAACAGAATGGGGTTTAATTCTCGGCTTCAATGAGCACTCTTGTTCAGAAGGCAGAATACGATGCAGAAGCCGTTTTAGTGAAATCTAGGCCAATTTGCCAATTATTTCTCAAATACAAATTCTTCAGCTGTTGTTATATAATATACTCGTCGCTTTTTTTTGCTGCGAGTCTCCTGTATTGAATATCAGTGATTATGTTGTGTCTCAAAGTGAAACCCTTCATATGTCTTCATGAATTGATATAGTGGCTCAAAATAAGGAATGATGAAAAGTGGATGCATTTAACCGAGACTTGAAAACACAAAGAAATCCTTAAAACTCTATTCTATTATCAACAAAAATCTAAGGTAACGTAAAGGAGTCTGATAGGATGAAACTTCTCAAATCAATAAAGATTTGTGTTGGTCAAATTAGAAGTTGCAGTACCGGATGTATGTTTGCATACAAGACGATTGAAGCATACTCGGCAGCAATGTTGGAAGTCAATAAAGAATCAAATATTCAACGCGAATTGATCCCTTTATAGAGATATCTAAAGATTAATAGGTTTGGCCACCTAAAATTCCAACCCATCTATAGCTGAGCATGCTTTTCAAGCGGAATGCTGTCAAACTCCAAAACAAACGTCGACGAAACGTTGGCTAAAAATAGGCGGAAAAGTAGTACTCTGCTTATAGTGAGGAAAATGGCAAAAAGAATGCAAAGGGACAACACTAGAAACTATTGCCGGCATCATTATTGTATGCTTTATTGATGTCAATGGTTCGTTTTTTATATCCTCCACCATAGGATGGGGGTGTACTAATTTTGTCATTCTGTTTGTAACACCTCGAAATATGCGTCTGAGACCCCATAAAGTATATATATTCTTGATCGTCATGTCATTCTAAATCGATATAGCCATGTCCGTCCGTCTGTCCGTCCGTCCGTCCGTCCGTCCGTCCGTCCGTCTGTCCATCCGTCCGTTCGTCCGTTCGTCCGTCCGTCCGTCTGTCTGTCTGTCCGTCCGTCCGTCCGTCCGTCTGTCAGTCCGTCCGTCCGTCTGTCCGTCCGTCCGTCTGTCTGTCGAATGCACGCTAACTTTCGAAGGAGTAAAGCCAGCTGCTTGAAATGTTGCCCAAATATTTCTCATTTACGTAGGTCGGTTGGGATTGTAAATGGGCCATATCGGCTGCCATATAAACCGAACTTGGATCTTGAATGCTTGAGCCACTATAGAGCGCAATTCTTATCCGATCTGGCCGAAATTTTGCATGATGTGTTTTGTAATGATTTCCAATAACTTTGCTAAGTGTGGTTGAAATCGGTCCATAACCTGATGTAGCTGTCATATAAACCTATCTGGGGTCTTCTCTTCTGGGACTTCTTGAGTTTGTAGAGGGCACAATTGTTATCCAATTTGGCTGAAAATTTGCATGACATATTTCGTCACGACTTCCAACAACTATGCCAAGTATGGTTAAAATCGGTTCATAATCTGATCTATCTGTCATAAAAACTGATCTGGGGTCATGACTTCATGAGCCACTAGAGGACGCAATTCTTATCCGATTTGGCTATTTTGCATGGCGTGTTTCGTCATGACTGTGTAAAGTCAACACCTGTGCAAAGTATGGTTCAAATCGGTACATAACCTGATATAGCTGCCATATAAACCGGATCTTGACTTCTTGAACCTCTATAGGGCACAATTATAATCTGATTTGGGTGAAATTTGTACGACCTTCAACATACGTGTCAAATATGGTCTGAATGGGTCTATAGCCTAACAAAGCTCCTCTTTAAAACGATCTCCATATTTAATTTTTCAGTCTCTAGAGACGCAATTCTTACTCGATTTGGCTGAAATTTTACACAATGACTTCTACTATGGTCCCCAACATTCATTCCATTGTGATCAGAATCTGACCATAACTTCATATAGCTCCAATAGCATAACAATTATTTTTTTTTATCCTTTCCTTTACTTTGTTTGCCTAAAACGAGACACCGTGGAGGGTGGAGGGTATACAAGATTCGTCCCGGCCGAACTTAGCATGCTTTTACTTGTTTCTTCATTAATTTGGAAAAAAGTAACGAAACAAAAAAAAAATAAAATGGCCTTAAGTTCGGCCGGGCCGAACTTTGGATTCCCACCACCTCAGGTATATATGTAAAGCACCTTTTATTCCGAAGCCGGACCGATCTGGACCAAATTTACGCAGGAAGTCGAAGGGCTTGACAAAACTCATTTTCCCAAATTCCATCTAAATCGGATACTAAATGTGGCTTTTTTGGGTCAAGTCTCTAAATCGGAGGATCGGTCTATATGGCAGCTATAACCAAATCTGAACAGATCTGAGACAAATTGACGAAGGATGGCCTAGCACAACTCACTGTCCAAAATTTCAGCAAAATCGGATAATAAATGTGGCTTTTATGGGCCTAAGACCCTAAATCAAAGGGTCGGTCTATATGACAGCTATATTCAAATCTGGACCGTTCTGAGCCAAATTGACGAAGGATATCGATGGGCCTAACACAACTCACTGTCCCAAATTTCAGCATAATCGGATAATAAATGTGGCTTTTATGGGCCTACGACCCTAAATCGGCCGATAGGTCTACATGGGAGCTATATCAAGATATAGTCGGATATAGCCCATCTTCCAACTTAACTTGCTTATGGGCAAATAGAGAAGCTGTGCAAAATTTCAGCTCAATGTCTCTATTTTTAAAGACTGTGGCGTGAATTCAACACACGGACGGACGGACATGTCTAGATCATCTTAGATTTGTACGCTGATCAAGTATATATAAACTTTATAGGGTCGGAAAAGGATATTTCGATGTGTTGCAAACGGAATGACAAATAATGTACCCCCATCCTTCGGTGGTGGGTATAACAAGTAAAAATGCGTTAAGTTTGTCCGGGCCGAACTTTTGATACCCACTACCTCGGGCATAAATGTATACCACCTTTCGTCATAATCCGGTCAAAAATGCATAATTTATGTCCCTGTAGCAGCTTTATTGAAATACGGTCCGATTTTGACCAAATTCGACACAAAATGCAGAAAGTTGTCGAAGAGCCTAACACAACTCACTGTCCAAAATGTCTGTGACATGGGAAGTATTGTCATCGTTGACATTGCAGAAGTATGTCGAAAGGCTTAACTTATCTCACTGTCCCAAATTTCGGCGAAATCGGAAATCGCTTACAATAAACAAAGAAAGACTAATCAGGCTGCTGTATCACGCCACAAGAGGTTCCCTGTATGACTGATTTGGTGCTATGTTGGCCATTGTTGTTGTTGTTGCTGTTGTGGTGCCTTCCACAACTATTATACAACTCACGACAATGACAATTCACGCAAGGACCTTTCATGACCCATCACCATGTTCGGCGTTTGTTGTATCCCAAAGTATTTTGTCATCTCTATTTAAACACAAAATGTAGACACATCCAATTCCACTCACACACACACACAACCCTACACTTAACATGGCCAATTTAAAAAATTTCTACAGTTTTGCGCTAAAGCTGCTTTACAGCACAAATATTTTATCTTTTTCTCGTTGTATCTGTTAAGCATTTACATAATTACTAATAATTATCATATTTTCATGCCAAAATTAGTTGCAGTCTTTCGTTTTGTTTTTTTTTTTTGCCTTCGCATCCCCCACACCTCGGTAGGAAAATAGTGGTCTTGTAGTTGTGATTTTTTAAGGTTTTGCGGTCTTTGAGTGAGCAAACCAGTCGAAAGACAAAAAATATTCAAAATTAATTTAAATATTTTGTTAAGCTATTAATTTGTTCGGCTCTTTTGGCTTTGGTCGCTTTGTATGATTTTGGAAAAAATAGCCATGGCAAAGTCGTGACAATTTATAAATTAATGATTGCGAATTATGTTTAAGCAGAAAAAATTGGGTCTAACATTCGGCAAATGGTGTGGTTAGTTATGATTGCACGATAATGTATTAGGTAATGGAATCAAATCAGAGCATGTTTTTCTTTTGCCATAATAGTCAATGCAAATGTTTTTCTTCCGCCAAACACGTTCAACCACGTGTCTGAGGGCAATTTTTGTGCATATGGGACAGTATGTTTTAAATCTATTGTGCCTCACAGTAAGTTAAAGATTTTTCTTTAAAACGTATTCTCTTCTTATTCTTACGATGCATATGTCTCGCTAACGTATGTCTTAGCGATAGTGGAAAACTTGCTGATTTCACATTTAAACGCCTGATGGTTCATGCACTTCCTAACTGTTTAACATTGGCGGCCACCGTGGCGTAGATGGTAGATGACGCTGAACGCCTGCGTTCAAATCCTGGCGAGAACATTAGAAACAATTTTTCAGCGGTAGTTTTTCCTACCTAATGCTGGCGACGTTTGTAAGGTACTATGCCATGCATAGAAGCCGTGATAAAACTTCTCTCCAAAGAGGTGTCGCACTGCGGCACGCCATTCGGACTTGGCTATAAAAAGGCTATCATTGAGTTTAAACTGGAATCGGACAACACTCAAGGATATGTAAGTAGTTAGCCACTGTTCCCTAATGGAATGTAAATTTTTGTTTGACAATTTCATAATCATGATCTAGAGGGTTGGAGTTTCCAAATGGGGATGTAATTAAAAATAAACAAGTAAAAAGGCGTTAAGTTCGGCCGAACTTTGGATACCCTCCACCTATGTAAACCACCATTCATCAAAATCCGGTGAAAATTGCATACCTTAAGTCCCATAGCAGTTATATCGAAATATGTTCCGACTTGGACCAAATATTTATATGTAAAGGGTGATTTTTTTGAGGTTAGGATTTTCATGCATTAGTATTTGACAGATCACGTGGGATTTCAGACATGGTGTCAAAGAGAAAGATGCTCAGTATGCTTTGACATTTCATCATGAATAGACTTACTAACGAGCAACGCTTGCAAATCATTTTCAGTGAATGGGCCCTAGAAAAGTTGGCAGAAAATCCACTTTTTTATCGACAAATTTTGTTCAGCGATGAGGCTCATTTCTGGTTGAATGGCTACGTAAATAAGCAAAATTGCCGCATTTGGAGTGAAGAGCAACCAGAAGCCGTTCAAGAACTGCCCATGCATCCCGAAAAATGCACTGTTTGGTGTGGTTTGTACGCTGGTGGAATCATTGGACCGTATTTTTTCAAAGATGCTGTTGGACGCAACGTTACGGTGAATGAACACATTTCGAACCGAACACTGATTTTGGTAATAAAATTCATTGATTTGCAAGCGTTGCTCGTTAGTAAGTCTATTCATGATGAAATGTCAAAGCATACTGAGCATCTTTCTCTTTGACACCATGTCTGAAATCCCACGTGATCTGTCAAATACTAATGCATGAAAATCCTAACCTCAAAAAAATCACCCTTTATATTAGCTATATCTAACAAGTACAAGCGGGCTAAGTTCGACAGGGCCGAATCCTATATACCCTCCACCATGGATTGCATTTGTCGAATTTTTTCCCTCTTTTTAGACAAACAAAGGATAAACAAAGGAAGAAGACGTTGTACAAAAATTCAGCCAAATCGGAAAATAATCACGCACTCTTGACGCTCATGAAGTCAAGATCCCAGATCGGTTTATATGGCAGCTATATCAGGTTATGCACCGATTTGAAATATATTTGGCACAGTTTTTGAAAGTCATAATAAAACACCTCATGCAAAATTTCAGCCAAATCGGATAAGAATTGCGCCCTCTAGTGGCTCAAGAAATCAAGACTAGAGATGGGCTTATATGGCAGCTATATCAGGTTATGAACCGATTTCAACCATACTCATCACAGTCATATCAAAACGCCTCGTGCAAAATTTCAGCCAAATCGGATAAAAATTTTGCCCTCTAGTGTCTCAAAAAGTCAAGACCCGAGATCGGTTTATATGGCCGCTACACCAAAACATGGACCGATATAGCCCATTTATAATCCCAACCGATCTACACAAATATGAAGTATTTGTGCAAAATTTCAAGCGGTTGGCTTTATTGCTTCGAAAGTAAGTGTGCTTTCTACAGACAGACGGACGGACGGACGGATCAGGGCCAAATTGAAGAACGTGTCGAAGGGCCCAATTTCATCAAAATCGGACATTAAATGTGGCTTTTATTGGCATAAGATCCTAAGACTCTCAATCGGAGGATCGGTCTATAAGGCAGCTATATCCAAATCTGAACCGATATGTGCCATATTGCAGAAGTATGTCAAGGGGCTTAACTTAACTCACTGTCTCAAATTTCGGCGTCATCGGACAATAAACGCGCATTTTATGGGCCAAAAACCTTAATTTACAGTCTTGATTTAATTGATTGGAATATTTTTTTAATTGAACCCGAAAAGTTTTTCAATCACAATCCTGATTGATAATTTTGTTATAATTTCCAACACCCAAAATCATTTGGAGAACCTCTGCTGAGGAGTTTTTTATCGGGTGCCCACGGACCTTTGTTCAAACAACCTGAAGTTCATGTTCCAGGGGGTAAACATTCGGCCTATATCAATTTATGGACCATCTTAGGTCATACTTAGAGTGTATTTTAGATACAAAACTGCACGCAAAATTTTAACCAAATCAATTGCACCTTCTAGAGGCTCAGGAAGTCTCATCTGACTCAAGAAGTCAAACCGACAGCTCGGCTTATATTATATTTGGACCATACTTGACACGGTTGTTGCAAGCCATAGCAGAACTTTATCTGTAAAAAATAAGTCAAATAATTGCGCCTTCTAGAGACTCAAGAAGTCTCATCTACAGATCGGTTTGTATGACAGCTATATAAGGTTTTGGGCTGATTTGGATCCTACTTTGCACATTTGTTGAACGTAAAAACAGAAGATCGTACAAAATTTCAGCGAAATCGGATAAGAATTGCGCCCTCTAAGGGCTCGAGAAGTCAAATCGCGAGATTGGTTTATATGGGAGCTATATCAAAAAATAAACCAACCTGGCCCATTTACAATCCCAACTTTACTCCTTCGAATGTAAACGTGCTTCGATGGACAGACGGACATGGCTAAATCGACTTAGAATTTCAAGACAATCAAAAATATTTCTCGTTATGTTACAAATGGAATGACGATGTTGGTATACTCCCATCATATAGTGGAGAGCATAAAAATGATGCAGTCTTTGCCAGATTGGAGAAAACCGCTTATAAAATGCAAACAAAATTATTTTCCCTATTCTGAAAAAGTATTTTGTATTTTGGTGCCATTCTCCGTGCCTCTTTATTCAATAAGTTGTCGGTTTGTGATAGAGTATTAAATATTCTACAGTTCGCACACAGAACTGAGTGTGTGTGTGTATAGAAATATGGTACAAATTTGCTTGCATGTGTCCACATGTCGCTGTCCTCACTGGCATTGTCTAACACAATAATGTTGCATTCGGTTGTCGTCATTAACTTGAACATGACATGTCGCATGTTACACATTAGCCAGCCGTGGTGCAGTGCGGACAAGAACTTGGAAAGCGGGGGCAAGCAGACTGCAGTTCAGCTGTTATAGCTAATGTTGTTCAAATCTCGTGCAACAATTTTTCTATCTGTTTGTGAGACACGGCTGAATCTCACATATTAAAATGTTGTGGCGATGATGTTATCTCGAAAGGTATAAGTGTGTTCAAATGCCGCCAGAGATAAGGCCTGATACTCCTAATAGCGCTCTAATCGAACAATCTGCTGCTGGGAACAATACAAATACGACTGTGTTTTGGTCATGTAATAGAGCTGCGATTTTTTCGTCTATTGGCAGTAGCAGTAGCATAAGGCACAGCAACGCTGCGGCGGACAATAAAATCACACCGAAATGCAAGATGCAATATGGTTCTCCGGCGCTCCCTCTGCCCCTCTCCATTGCCCCGGTGGCGAGCATCATGTGTGGCTTCACGAGTATTAATATAATTTGTAAACAAATTAATAGTTTGGCCTAAAGACACTCTAATGCTGTGTTTTTGGATCTCTATTTCTGTGTGTGTTTTTTTCCGACTACCTCGCTGCAAAGCTTAGACAAATGTTGGACAAATTAAAAACAAATTAAACATCATTTGCGAAGTCCGCAAAATCGTCTGTTGTGAATGGAAATGCACTCGACTTTGTTGCAAATGTTTAAATTTATGAAAATCTCTGGTTTGAACTGATGTATGAGCAATCTCGGCCAATTTCATTATTTTTCATTCATCAGACGGCGCAAATTTTTGCCATAAATTTGCAGTAAAACATGGCTCTCCAAGCATGTGGAAATTTGAACAATGTTCAACAGACACTCTCGACCAGTAGTGGTCCTGAATGGACACACGACTTGACAACGACATCCAAATGCATCTGCACCCGGGTGTCGTATCTCAGGCTGTAACAAGCTTTCGGCCTGAAATTGAAAAAACAAGAAAAAAAATTAGAATCCCCTCTGAGGTGGGAGAGTAAGGGTACCACCATCACCACCACCACCACCACCAACAGCCAAGCGAACTCATATTGGAAAATACCAAAATCGTGACCAATTTGGTTTATTTACACGTAGCGTACATGAATCTTTAAAACTGTATTCGTTTGCCTCACTGTGTTTGTTTTTTTTTTTTTTTTTATTTTCCAAAGTTTATAGCCAAAGTATGGTCAGTTATAGTTTTAGCCGCTTCTGGTCTCGAGCGCAAATGGCAAGCCAAAATAAAGAAAACACTGGACTCTCTGTCATCAACAAAGAGCCAAAATGAGACAGAGCAACGACACCAACGAATGATTTTTCGAATTTGAGCAGCAGCGGTTAATTGAAATGGACATTTAAGCTTAAATTTTATTTTTCAAATTGTCTATAAAACACGAATGTGAACAGTTTAATGGTGGATTAAACGGTGTATTGTTAAGCATTTTTTCTCATTTCAAATTTAATTCAATTAAAATGTGGACATGACATCCAAATCAATTGGACAAGAAGACCGAGCAAACAGCATTATTATAAATTTTCCAAAATTAAGAATAATATATGAATTATGGTTGCCGTTATGCATCGAGTTGCAAGTTCGTACCATAAGAAATGGTTCGTTGTCATGTGTTAACCCTTTGAGGATGAAAAGCACACATATGTGCCGTTTTGTATTTTTGAAAATTTGTATTTAATCAATCGAAAATCAAAAATGGAATATAATAAATGTATCTCATGTTGTTGTTGTTTTTTTCATATAAGTTTTTTTCATTCCAAATAGCCAGTATTGCCGTTTTTGGTAGATTTCTACCAACATTGGCAGGTTTTTATTCTCTTGGTAGGCTGACCTCATATTTAGGTAGGTTTTGCCAACATGTAAATGGCAAGTCAGTTACTGAAAAAATTATTTCACTTCTTGTCGCCTCAGTGTATTCGATTATACTGCAGAATAGCCCATGGACGTCGAGGGCCCTTGAACTGTCTCACTGTTTCAAATTTCAGAGAAAAAGTTTTAATTTCTGAAACGATAATGTTTTACTATTGACTTTAACCGGTACGAGCGTCAAGGGATCACTTCCAAGTTTCGTAAATTATGGGTACGAAATGTGGCTTTTATGCCTTCAATCGAAAAATAGGGCTATATGGCACCAAAGATGTGCCATATAGCCCTAACAGTGAGTTGGACAGTAAATGCGCCTTTACAGTAGTGAAAAATAATAGGGACAATAGTCACTAAGAATACTATCCAAGTAAAAAAAGTAAGAAAATATGTATACATCAAAGAAACGCTGAACCAGAATATTCGTAAAACTGTTGATTTGAAAATAGTGATAAAAAATCTTATATATAACAAGTAAAAAGTTGTTAAGTTCGGCCGGGCCGAACTTTGGATACCCACCACCTCGGGTATATGTAAACCACCTTTCGTCAAAATCCGGTCAAAAATGTATCATAAGGTATAGCAGCTATATCGAAATATGATCCGATTTGGACCAAATTCTAGAAAGTACAATTCATTGTTCAATTGTGTATAACAAAATATTGATCTTTTTGGTAGCCATATCCAAATATACACCGATCTGAACCATATACAACACGGATGTCGAAAAGCCTAACAAAAGTCACTGTGTCAAATTTCAATGAAATTGGATTATAAATGCGCCTTTTATGAGGCCAACACTATAAATCGGGATATCGACATATGGACCGTTTTGAGCCAAGTTGTACCAAATTTCGGCTACATCGGACAATAAATGCGCCTTTTATGGGCCCAAAACCTTAAATCGAAAGATCGGTCTATATGGCAGCTATATCCAAATCTAGACCGATCTGAGCCTAATTGAATAAGGATATCGTGTGGCCCAACACAACTCACTGTCCCAAATTTTGGACAAATCGGACAATAAATGCGCGTTTTATAGGCCCAAAACCTTAAATAGAGAGATCGGTCTATATGGCAGCTATATCCAAATCTTGACCGATCTGAGCCAAATTGAAGAAGCATATCGTGTGGCTCAACACAACTCACTGTCCCAAATTTCAACAAAATCGGATAATAAATGCGCCCTTTATGGGCCTAAGACCCTAAATCGGATGATCGGTCTATATGGCAGCTATATCCAAATCTGAACCGATCTGAGCCAAACTGAAGAAGGATATCGTGTGGCTCAACACAACTCACTGTCCTAAATTTTGAACACATCGGACAATAAATGCGCGTTTTATGGGCGCAAAACCTTAAATCGAGAGATCGGTCTATATGGCAGCTATATCCAAATCAAGCCCGATCTGAGTCAAATTAAAGAAGGATATCGTGTGGCCTTACACAACTCACTCTCCCAAATTTCAGCAAAATCGGATAATAAATGTGGCTCTTATGGGACTAAGACCCTTAATTGGAGGATCGGTAGCTATAACCATATCTGGACCGATCTGGGACAAATTGACGAAGGATGTCGAAGGGCCTAACACAACTCACTGTCCCAAATTTCAGCAAAATCGGATAATAAATGTGGCTTTTATGGGCCTAAGACCCTAAATCGGAGGATGGGTCTATGTGGCAGCTATAAACAAATCTGAACCGAACTGAGCCAAATTGACAAAGGATGTCGAAGGGCCCAACACAACTCACTGTCTCAATTTTTAGTAAAATCGGATAATAAATGTGGTTTTTATAGGCCTAAAACCCTAAATCGGAGGATCGGTCTATATGGCAGCTATATCCAAATCTGGACCGATCTGGGCCAAATTGACGCAGGATGTCGAAGAGCCTAACACAACTCACTTTTTCAAATTTCAGCAAAATTGGATAATAAATGTAATCCGCCAAATCGGAGGATCGGTGTATATGGGAGCTATATCAAGATATAGTTCGATATATCATATTCAAACTTAACCTGCTTATTGACAAAAATAGAATCTGTGCAAATTTTCAGCGCAATGTCTCTATTTTTGAACACTGTAGGGTGATTTGAACAGACGGACGGACAGACGGACGGACATGTCTAGATCGTCTTAGATTTTTACGCTGATCAAAAATTTATATACTTTATAGGGTCGGAAAAGGATATTTCGATGTGTTGCAAACGGAATGACAAAATGAATATACCCCCTATCCTACGGTGGTGTTTATAAAAATAAACAAAATATATAAATAAACGGTATGTCCCTATTATTTTTTCTACCAGTGTATGTTCTCAATCAAATACGATTTGTATGCAGTCAAAAACTCTTATCGGTATAAAAGCGCCATATCAAGATACACGTGATCTTTCAACTGTAGGAGTTATTTCAACGTACAGATGGACAAACATGGCTAGATCAGGGACGTAGCCAGGGGAAGGGGTCGAGACGGATGGACGGACATGGCTAGATCGACTCAGAACGTCGGGACAATCCAGAATATGTATACTTTATGGGTCGCAGTTTAATATTTCGAGGTGTTACAAACGGAATGACTCGATTAGTACACCCCCCATCCTATGGTAGTGGTGATAAAAGTCTTGATAAATAGCCGATCATGAATTGAGAAATATGCATATTCTAATCATTTTATACATATGTTTCGATCAAAAGTGTATAGATATTTTTTCAACTTCTTCTTCCTCTTCTTCTTCTGCAACCCCCAATATAAACTTTGTTAAGGTCCTAGCGCTAGAAATCTACAATTATATGTCGTCGTTCTGACACTCGACGATGCTCTTTTGGTCGATGGGTTAGGAGTTTCTTTTTTTATAGTTTTATTGTCTTTGGGTGGCTGTCAGTGTCATTTAGTTGGTAATTTCCATTTCATGTGTCGTTTTTTCGCAATCTCGGCAAATGTTATTAGACACTTAACATGTGCTTGAATATTTCCAATGTTTGGCGTTTTTGCTGTGCAACTTTAATTTCAATTTCAATTTCATTTGACTTGTTACTTTTCACAAATTAAAAGAAGCAACGGCGACGTCTACAGGAACGTATGTAACAGCAAACAAAAAAATCGATTCCGAAAATCACAAAGCCTTAAACTCTAACAGCAACCCCGACTCCGTCTCACACATAGACACAGACACAGACAGATTGTTTGCCATACAGCCATGTTTGGTGATTTAGCACCATCAATTACACAGCTTTACATTTTTGTAATGCTTAAATGCGCTTAATCGTACCATCGCCATTAACATTGGTGTTCGCCATCAAATTAATTGCGGTGCAATGCGATTTTAAATTAACTGGTGTCGATGATGTCGCACACACACACACACACGCACACACGTTCTCAGATGAACATCTAGACGAGGGCATCGGCATCAATGCATCAGCGGCCTACGCTCGAATGGCGGGCGCATTAAACACAAACACCAGCACCAGCGAGCTTAATCTTGAAGTTAATACGCGTATTTCATGGTTGTTGCAGCGTTGGAGATGCTCGATGTTAAATTCGACGATGTCGGATGGGTGCAATGATTTTAAAGGCGGACGAGCGAAGCCTCCCACACACGCCATACAGGCCATACAGACAAGCGATCGTGCCGCCAGTCAGTGCAGGTAGTAAGAAAACAACCGAAATCAATCTTCGACAAGCAAAAGGACACCAGAAGGTAAATGCTTAAGGTAACGAATGGATGTGTTGCCAAGTATGACACTACATCGCTCCGCTTATCCTTGTCAGCTGTAAGCGCAAGTTGAGGAGGTCAATATGTATTTGTTGGACCTGTGAAAATTTAAGACGACCAAACACACGGAAAAGGTTTCGTAAAACACTGTAAACTGGGAGATTTGGCATTTGTATAGTGACTAAATACTTTATTTGAAACAGGTGAAAAATCTGACGTTTTGTAATAAAAAAACGCCCCTGCCCAACTTCGGGTTCCCACCATTACGGATAAAGGATACATTTTTTTCGATGAATGTGTCTTTTAAGGGCTTGAGACTCTAAAACGGTAGATTTGACTATTCGGCAGCTATACCTTATTATGATACGGTGTAAACTATATTCAGGAAGGAGGCATAGAATGTGTGTCGAATACAACTCACTATTTCAAATTTCAGCGAAACAGGTATAATTGCGTCTTTAATATGCGAAACACCGGCTATAGGGGGATAGGTCTACATGGAAGCGTTATCCAATTAGAGTCCGATCAAGACCATGTTCGACACGGGTTACAGTACAAGTCACTGTGCTTAGTTTAAGCCGAATCATGTAATCGGGTAAAAATGGTTGCAAGGTCTTGAAGAGGGAGATCGGTCTATAAAACGCTATTTTCAAATACGATCTGATGTGGACCCATACTCTTTACTGGTTGTATGCTTCGTTTTCAAACCACCTCAGGTGAAGAACAATGAATTGCATAGTACACAGAAAAATGTAACTCTAAGAAAAAACCAACTATCAAATTTGTAAGTTCTTGGCTGCTCGTTTCGCAACCGCAAGTGAACTCAATCAGTGCCGTGTATTATGGAGTGCCTCTTAGTACACAGTCTGCGTAGCCCACCCAATATTAGCGCATGCCTCCCTTTTCGCCCACCGCGGTCTCAGATCGCAAGCAATAGCGAAGTGGCATCTAACCCCTAACGGTTCGCGAGCCCAAGTGTTCACTGTATATAAGGTGTGCCCACTCGTCAAACCGACCTTCCGAGTCCCTGTGAATCGAAAAACTCATACAACCGTCAACCTTAAGACTCAAGCATAGCAAATAACAAGCAAAAGCGTTGTGGTGGCACACTTTGTGAAAATAACTTTGTTTCTTAATTTAAATATTTATCAAGTAACCTTAGAATAATTTTATTATTTCGCAAAAACAACTTTGTTTATTATTCTGAATATTTATCACATAGGCTTAGTATAATTTTGACAATGTACAAGAAATTCATTTCTGTATAATAAAGTTTAGTTTTGAATTAGTTTTTATTACGAACACATCTATCCATTCCACATTGGTGACCCCGAACGAAAAATATACAGATTTTATTTTTTTCAAGCATGGCTACTGAAAATGAAAGTAATGCATTGGAGGTATCCCGTGTAGCGGTTCGAGTTCCTCCGTTTTGGCGACAAAATCCGCGGCTATGGTTTATACAATTGGAGTCCCAGTTTGTTACATCAGGAATTTCTTCCGACGAAACGAAGTTCCATACGCTAGTTGGCTCCATGAAAAGCGGTATTTTGAACCATGTAAGCCATATTGTGGAAAATCCTCCAGCGGTCAACAAATACGAAGTCTTGAAGAAGGCATTGCTTGATGAATTTATGGAATCTGAGGAAAAACGCCTTCGACAACTTTTGGAAAATGTATGTATCGGTGACAAGAAACCTTCAGCATTACTAAGGGAAATGATGGAATTGTCCTGTGGAAAAGTGTCAAAAGAGTTATTGAAAACATTGTGGATCCAGCGCCTTCCATCAACAACAAGGGCCATACTGTCGGTAAGCGATGATGGAGTAGACAAGTTAGCAATCATGGCAGATAAAATCCATGACCAGTCTGATGCTTCTGGTGTAGTCAATGCTGTTTCAACTAAGGATGAAGACCGTTTGATGGTTTTGGAAAGGCAAGAAAGTGAACTTTTATCGAAAATTGATGCCTTTTCGTTCAGAGGTGGTCAACACGAAAAAAGGAATTCCACACATCGTTCACGAAGTAATTCACGCTCTCGTTCAACATCTTCTGTGTGTTGGTACCACTATAAATTTGGACGGAAAGCGACAAAATGCCGTTCGCCCTGCTCGTTCAATTCGACGGAAAACAATTAGGCACCTCATCTAAGGTGGCGGATGAGTGCGGCCGGCATATAAGTCGCCTTTTTATTCAAGATGCAGAATCAAATTTAAGATACCTTATAGATACCGGTGCCGACATATCTGTTTTACCTCGCAGAAACGATAAAAAAAACAAAACGTCAAATTCTTTTGTTTTGTATGCAGCGAACAACACGAAAATACGAACTTATGGAACAAGGGTTATTAATTGCAATATCGGTCTACGACGAAGATTTCTCTTGTCATTTATTGTAGCTGATGTAACACAGCCAATAATTGGATCAGATTTTTTGAAGCATTTTGGACTCCTGGTGGATATGAAAAACAATCAACTAATCGATTCAACAACAAAACTCAAAGTATCTGGATTTTGCTCACTTCAACCGACTTTATCGTTGAAGGTAATTCCTGATGGGCCAGGAGAATGTAATTCAATTGTTTCCGATTTCATTGATGTTACTACGCCCAGTATTAAGTTACCACCTGTTAGTCATCCAGTTATACATCATATTGATACAAATGGACCAGTAATTTCAGTGAAAGCACGACGACTATCTCCAGAAAAGTTAAAAATTGCGAAAGATGAATTCGACTATATGATGCAACTTGATATATGCAGACCATCAAGAAGTCCTTGGGCGAGTCCTCTTCATATGGTTCCAAAAGGTGATGGTATGTGGCGTCCGTGCGGAGATTATCGTGCCCTCAATAAGATAACCGTTCCCGATCGTTATCCGGTACCTCATATACACGACTTTGGTTATATGTTAGCTGGTAAGAAAGTATTTTCAAAAATCGATTTGGTCAAAGCGTACTTTCAGATTCCTGTAGCTGAAGAAGACATTCCAAAGACGGCTATAATTACACCTTTTGGTTTGTTCGAGTTTACACGGATGCCGTTTGGTCTCACGAACGCTGCTCAAACGTTCCAGCGTTTTATAAACGAAGTTCTAAGGGGACTAGATTTCTGTTTTGCTTATATTGATGATATACTCGTAGCGTCTGAAAACGAAGCAGAGCACGAGATACAGCTTCGGCAGATTTTTTCTCGTTTGCAATCACATGGCGTGACTGTAAATAGAGACAAATGCGAATTTGGCAAGGATTCCCTTATTTTCTTGGGATACTGCGTAACTCTAAGTGGTCTAGTGCCAAGTGCAGAACGGGTATTAGCCATTCAACAATACAATTTGCCAAAAACTGTCAACGAGTTAAGTCGATTCCTTGGAATGCTCAATTTTTATCGTCGGTTTATTCCGAAAGCAGCTCAAGCTCAGGCAATATTAAACTCCCTGAAGTCCGGCCAGAAAAAAAATGATAAAACACCAATTGAATGGACACCAGAATTGCGTAATTCATTTGAAGAATGTAAGAATCAACTAGCGAACTCTGCACTTTTGGCATATCCTGTTGAGTCTGCCGAAACATCTTTATGGGTGGATGCGTCCGATATCGGTATGGGAGCTGTTCTTCAACAACTCATTGATGGCGAATGGAAACCGCTTGGATTCTACTCAAAGAAGTTATCAGATAATCAGACTCGGTATAGCGCTTATGATCGCGAGCTTTTGGCGGCGTACTCTGGAGTTAAATATTTTCAACATTTTCTTGAGGGACGCCAATTCTGTATCTATACCGATCATAAACCATTAACATTTGCTTTCAATCAACGTCACGATAAGGCATCTCCACGCCAGCTTAGACACCTAGATTTTATTGGACAGCATACAGTGGATATTCGCCATGTACCTGGAAAAGAAAATATCACTGCAGATGCTCTATCACGACTTAATGCAATATCTTTACCATCTTCCCTGGACTTTTCGGAACTTTCCAAAGATCAAGAGAATGATGAAGAACTCAAACAACTACAATCAAATCCGCAATCATGAAATTTACTGCTAAAGTATTTCCAAATTTCTGACTCGAAAACGAAAGTTCTGTGTGATGTGTCAACTCGTAAAATAAGACCTTATATCACACCTCGTTTTCGAAAATGCGTCTTCGATATGATACACAACGTTTCTCATGCGGGCTCAAAAGCCACAGTTAAGATGATATCAACTAGGTTTGTATGGCCAAACATGAGGAAAGATATTTCCATTTGGACGAAAACTTGTCTTAGATGTCAACAAGCCAAGGTGGGACGTCATATAAAAAGTGCTATTGGCCAATTTCCAGTGCCGGATGATCGATTTAAAGTGGTCAGCATCGATATTGTTGGACCTCTTCCGCCATCGGAAGGGTATAGGTACTGTCTTACCTGTATCGATAGATTTACACGTTGGCCGGAGGCTATACCATTGCAAGACATAACAGCCGAATCTGTGGCTAAAGCATTTCTTAGTGGATGGATAGCAAGATTTGGAGTGCCTTCTCAGGTGGTGACAGACCAAGGGCGACAGTTCGAGTCGGAACTGTTTCGAGAATTTTCAAAGTTGCTTGGAATTCGTGTTACTCATACGACACCTTATCACCCCCAGTCAAATGGCCAAATCGAACGTTGGCATCGAACACTTAAGGCATATTTAATGTGTCACGTTGGTCCATGGTTTTGCCAATAATAATGTTGGGATTACGTTCATCAATCAATCATGATTTAACCGTATCGCCTGCTGCGTCAGTATATGGTATGGAGCTTACATTACCAGGTGAATTCTTAACTGAATCGAAATTTAGTAAATTGCGTTCTGATTGGGTTGCACAATTTAAAGCTGATATGAACAACGTCAAAGCAAAGAAGGTTAATCGTCATGGCGATTCAAATATTTATGAGCCAAATGCATTGAAAGAAGCAGAATTTGTATTCATCCGAAACGACGCTGTGCGAGCTTCATTACAACCTCCATACACAGGACCTTTTCCTGTTCTATCTAGAGGAGCAAAAACATTTGTAGTTGATGTTAATGGAAAACGGAAGACGATATCTGTTGATTACCTTAAGCCAGCCTTAATCTTGAAAGACGAAATGCCAACGAAATCCATATCACCTCAACCAGTACCAAATGATTCTCATTCACGAACTCTACGATCAGGAAAAACTGTGAGAATTAAAACTTAACGTTGTCACTGGGGGAGGAGTATTGTGGTGGCACACTTTGTGAAAATAACTTTGTTTCTTAATTTAAATATTTATCAAGTAACCTTAGAATAATTTTATTATTTCGCAAAAACAACTTTGTTTATTATTCTGAATATTTATCACATAGGCTTAGTATAATTTTGACAATGTACAAGAAATTCATTTCTGTATAATAAAGTTTAGTTTTGAATTAGTTTTTATTACGAACACATCTATCCATTCCACAGCGTGCTAATTTCGGCCTGGCCGATTCATATATACCCGTGGAGGCATGGATCGCATTTGTCGAGCTCTATGCGCGGTATCTCTTTTTAGGCAAACAGAGAATATTGAATAAGAACTTTTATGCTATTGGAGTTATATGAAGTTATATTCGGACCATAATTGAATGCTGAATATTATAGAAGTCATTGTGTAATATTTCAGTTCATTCGGAGAAGAATTGCGCCTTGTAGGGCTTCAAGAAGCAAAATCAGAAGATAGGTTTATATGGGAGCTGTATCAAGCTATTGAGCGATTGAGACCATATTAGATACATATGTTAAAGGCCATAAGAGAAGCCGTTGTACAAAATTTATGCCAAATAGGATGAGAATTGCGCCCTCTAGAGGCTCAAGAAGTCAAGATCCCAGATCGGCTTATATGGCAGCTATATCAGGTTAAGCACCGATTTGCGCCATACTTAGCATAGTTATTGGAAGTCAAAACAAAACACCATGTGCGAAATTTCAGCCAAATCGGATGTGAATTGCGCGCTTTATTGGCTCCAGAAGTCAAGATCAAAGATCGGTTTATATGACAGCTATACCAGATTATGAACCTATTTGTATCATAATTAACACAGTTGTTGGAAGTGACACCAAAACACTACGTGCAAAATAATAATAATAATATCGGGTGAGAATTGCGCCCTCTAGAGGTTCAAGAAATCAAGACCCAAGATCGGTATATGGCATATATATCAAAACATGGACCGATTTGACCCATTTACAACCCCAACCGACCTACACAAATAAAAAGTATCTGTGCAAAATTTCAAGCCACATTTATTATGCGATTTTGGTTAAATTTGGAACATTGAGTCGAGTTAGGCCATTTGATTTTCTTCTTCAATTTGGCCTCGTTCGGTCCAGATTTCTATATATCTGACGTGTAGACCGATCTTTCGATTTAAGCTCTTGGGCCTATAAAACGCGCATTTATTGTCCGATGTCGTCGAAATCGGGGACAGTGATTTATGTTAGGCCCCTCGACACCTTTCTGCATTTTGGCCCACATCGGTTCAGATTTGGATATAGCTGCCATATAGATCGACCTCTTGAGTTAAAGTCTTGGACTCATAAAAGTCGCATTTATTGTCCGATTTCACCAAAATTTGGGAAAGTGGCTTAGGTTAGGCCCCTCGACATCTTTCTGCAATATGGCACAGATCGGTCCAGATTCGGATACAGTTGCCATATAGAGCGATCTCTGAAACTAAAGTCCTGGGCCCATAAAAGCCTCATTTATTGTCCGATTTCGCCGAAATTTGGGACTGTGAGATGTATTAGGCTCTTCGACAATTTCTGCATTTTGGCCCAAATCGGTTCAGATTTGGATATAGCTGTCATATAGACCGATCTCTTGATTTAAGGTCTTGGGCCCATAAATGGCGCATTTGTTGTCCGATTTCAACGAAATGTGGGACAGTGAGTTGTGTTTGGCTCTTCGCCAATTTCTGCATTTTGGCCCAAATCGGTTCAGATTTGGATATAGCTGTCATATAGACCGATCTCTTGATTTAAGGTCTTGGGCCCATAAAAGGCGCATTGCTGAAATTTGGGATGTTGAGTTCTGTTGAGCCCTTTAACTTTCGTCTTTAATTTGGCTTAGATCGGTCCAGATTTGATTTAAGTCTTGGCCCCATAAAAGGCACATTTATATCGATTTAAGATTTGGGGCCTATAAAAGGCGCATTTGCTGTCCGATGTCGCCGAAATTTGGGACAGTGAATTGTGTTAGGCTCTTCGACAATTTTTTGTATTTTGGCCCAGATCTGTTCAGATTTGGATATAGCTGCCATATAGACCCACCTCTTGATTTATAGTCTTGGCCCCATTAAAGGCACATTTATAATCCGATTTCGCTGAAATTTGACTTTGTGACTTTTGTTAGGCTTTTCGACATCCTTGTCGTATATGGTTCAGATCGTTCTCGATAGCAAATTGAACAATGACTTAACTTCTTAGACCACGCAATGTCCGTATTGATTTGGTCCAAATCGGACCATATATCGATATAGCTGCTAAGAGGCCATAAATTATGCATCTTAACCGGACTATGATGAAATTACGGCTTACATATATATCCGAGGATCGGCCCGGCCGAACTTAACGCCTTTTACTTGTTTTCACCGCAGAGGTTAGCATATCCGCCAATGACGCTGAACGCCTGAGTTCGAATCCTGGAGAGTCCATCAGAAAAAAAGGAGGCCCCTTATCATTGAGCTTAAACTTGAATCGGACTGCATTCATTGATATGTGAGAAGTTTGCCCCTGTTCCTTAGTGGAATGTTCATGGGCAAAATTAGCAATTTGCATTGCATTTTACTTGTTTTTATAATTAATTGAGAGAACCTTGCCGCCGATCAGCTTTAACGACAAGTTACCTCTGGGTGCTGGGGTCGGTGGCAAAGGATCTAAACCAATTCACTTCTGCGAATTTTGTAAATCGGTTCCAAAATGGGCCTATTATGAGTTGAAGGAGTCAAATTTAAGCAAATTGTTTAAAGTTTTAGGAAGAAAAATGGTTTAATCATATACAATTCTATCCGTTCCATTACTCTGGTCTAGTATGTACTTTGAATATAAGCATTTCGTTGCTTATATCTCTCTGTGTGATGTACATACTATCAATATTTGATATTTTAGTAACCCACGCACAGTTTATCAAAAAATAGTATGTTAAAAGGATCGGATGCTTTAATAAACTTAAACCTTTGATCGGTCAACACTCTTCTGGGTGGATAGGCAATCAGTTATTTATTGAGAAGACAATGTTGTAGCCATGTGTCATAAAATATCCCCATAATCTTAATAGACTTGGGCAGAAGATCTTCGATGTCCTCTCATCACGTGGTGAGTTTTATCCAAATACTTATTGCGAAGAAAAATAGTCTCAAATAAAATGCAAATCTTCGGATTAAAAGATAACAAAAGGCCAACAAAAAATGGTAGGCAAGCACAAAAGGCCTTGTGACCACTTCCATCCCCCCCCCCCCCCCCCCAACTCTATCCTCTATACTTTCAGTTGCGAAATGGAAGACAATTGAAATATTTATTCCGGCATTATTATTGCTGCAAGTTGGGTTGCGCTTGTGACCACCTCAATGTTTTATCACATTATCATATTTTTGTCGATGTCTGATGTCGATGATGACGACGTGAGGTGGCGAGCTGGCGAGCTATGGCCGTAGAATGGGTCGAAGCTCTACTCGCCGCCACAATGAACTGTATCGTCCTCTATCTCTGAAACAAAAAAAAAGATTTGTTAGCTGCAGTCTTTGGTTTCTCTTCTTGTTGCATGGTGCAATTGTGATGCGATTTTATTTCTACTTTTCGTTGCCTATGGAGCTGATTGTTATCGCACTTGTTGCATAGTATTTTTTGGCCACACTTTCTTGTGGCAAAAACTAGCAAAAGCGGCGACCAACAACAACAGTCACAGTTACGGCCACAATAGTAAAAGAGCAGATGCGCTTAAGGTGATCCGGCGACAATTGTTGCCTATGCCCAAGTCTGCCCGTACTTCGTAGATTATTGTTTCCTTTTTTGTGTTTGGGGAAGTTGGGGAAGAAAATATTTTATTTGCATATTGCACTCAATGACTTTGCTGTAAAAGTGCGATAAAAAATAAATAGAATAACGAGTGGACTAAGACCGACCTCGTTATACTGTACTTAAAAAGGTTCTCCTTGATGGTAACTAACAAATTTCGATATTCCTGTTCACAATTTTTTTTTTATATCTTGCAATTACAAAATCCATTCAGATTTGTATATGGAAAGAAGAATCGGAATCAAAATCCGGTGAAAATTGCATACCTTATGTCCCATAGCAGTTATATCGAAATATGTTCCGATTTGGACCAAATACTAATTAGTATTAGTAGTCATTATTCAATTGTGTATAACATATTGTGTAGCTATATCTAAAAATAGACCAATCTGAACCATATACGACAAGGATGTCGAAAAGCCTAACATAAGTCACTGTGTCAAATATCAGTGACATCGGATTATAAATGCGCCTTTTATGGGGCCAAGACTTTAAATCGAGATATCAGTCTACATGGCAGCTATATCCAAATCTGCACCGATTTAGGCCAAGTTGTAGAATAATGTCGAAGAGCCTAACACAAAGCACTGTCCCAAATTTGATCAAAATCGATCTATATGGCAGCTGTATTAAAATCTGGACCGATCTGGGCCAAATTGACGAAGGATGTCGAAGGGCCTAACACAACTCACTGTCCCAAATTTGATCAAAATCGGATAATAAATGTGACTTTTATGGGCCTAAGACTCTACATCGGAGGATAGGTTTATATGGCAGCTATAACCAAATCTGGACCGATCAGGGCCAAATTAACGAAGGATGCCGAGGGGCCTAACGCAACTCTCTGTCCCAAATGTCAGCAAAATCGGAAGGATGGAGGTATATTAATTTTGTCATTCCGTTTGCAACACATCGAAATATCCATATATTCTTGATCAGCGTAAAAATCTAAGACGATCTAGACATGTCTGTCCGTCTGTCTGTTGAAATCACGCCACAGTTTTAAAAAATAGAGATATTGAGCAGAAATTTTGAACATATTCTTTTTTTGTTTATCAGCAGGTTAAGTTCGAAGTTGAGCTATATCGGACTACATCTTGATATAGCCCCCATATGGACCGATCTCTCGATTTAGGGTCTTGCGCCCAAAAAAGGTGCATTTATAGTCCGATTTTTCCAACATTTGGGACAGTGAGTTGTGTTAAGCCCCTCGGCGTCCACTTTTAATTTGGCCCAGATCGGTCCAGATTTGGATATAGCTGCCGTATAGACCGATCCTCCGATTTAGAGTCTAAGGCCCATAAAATCCACATTTATTATCCGATTCTGCTGAAATTTGGGAAAGTGAGTTGTGTTAAGCCCCTCGACATCCTTCGTCAAATTGGCTCAGATAGGTCCAGATTTGGATATAGCTGCCATATAGACCAATCCTCAGAATTAGGGTTTTAGGCGTATAAAACCATATTTTTTATTCGATTCTGCTGAAATTTGTGACAGTGAGTTGTGTTAGGCCCTTCGACATCCTTCGTCAATTTGGCCCAGATCGGTGCAAATTTGGATATAGCTGCCATATAGATCGATCGTCAGATTTAGGGTTTTAGGCCCATAAAAGCCACATTTATTATCCGATTTTGCTGAAATTTGGGATAGTGAGTTACCTTAGGCCCTTAGACATCTCTCCTGTATTTGGCCCTGATCGGTTCAGATTTGGATAAATCTGTAATATAGACCGATCTTCCGATTTATGGTCTTAGGCCCATAAAAGCCACATTTATTATTCTATTATGCTGAAATTTGGGACAGTGAGTTGTGTTAGAGCCTTCGATATCCTTCGTCAATTTGGCTCAGATCGGTTCAGATTTGAATATAGCTTCCATACACACCGATCCTCTGATTTAGGGTCGTACGCCCATAAAAGCCACATTTATTATCCGATTTTGCTGAAGTTTCGGACAGTGAGTTGTGTTAGGCTCTTTGACGTCCTTCTTCAATTTGGCCCAGATCGGTTCAGATTTTGTTATAACACCATATGGACCGATCCTCTGATTTTGGGTCTTAGGCCCAAAAAAAGCCACGTTTAGTATCCGATTTTGATGAAATTTGGGACAGTGAGTTGTGTCAAGCCCTTCGACTTCCTTCGTCAATTTGGTCCAGATCGGTCCAGATTCGGAATGAAAGGTGATTTACATATATACCCGAAGTGGTGGGTATCCAAAGTTCGGCCCGGCCAAACTTAACGCCTTTTTGCTTGACGCCTTAAAGCGATTTCGTGCTCCCACCATGATTTCTAAACAATCTTTTTATGTTGAAAAGAAGTTAACCATTCGTATTAGTCAATGTAGGGTGTATACATTTCTATTTAAAGAGAAATGTCGTCTGCGTATATGCAAGAAAATGCACCAGGAAACAATGTTGCACTACTCGTATGAAGGGGGGGTTTTTTTGTTTGTTTTGTTGTTTGCTTTAATTTTTCGACTACTTGAGGCCACCGATTGTGAAAGTTTCATACATTTACAGTGGTTGCTGTTTGGCAGTTAAGATTTGTAGATGCTGCCTTGTAACACATTTGTATTTCGCAACGATCTTTGCATAAAATATCACCTGAAGGTTAAACTCTTTTTGGTGGCCAATTGTTGTTTGGCAACCATAAAGACTTGGAGTACAATGCATTGTTCGACTTGTTGTGTTGGCTGTCAAACATTGGCAAAGATGTTATGTAGAACATTTTAATTTTCTATTCATGAACGTCCTTCCGCATGAGCAGTAGAACAAAAGTCAATGTGTGATTGGCGAAAAACAGCCAAAACCTCCAGCATGCATCTTGAGTACCCCTTTATAGTTCGTCGAAAAGCAAGCCAACGTGGCCTTCAATGTAAAAAAAAACCCCTGCACTGTTTTAACGTGAAAGTTATTTTCGGGTCGTAGATTCGGTTCCAACTATAAGGTTTGAGTTTCGATTCGGGTTTGGTTCGCACCATTGGCTTTGATCTGTCGATGCTGTGGTATTGCCAATTGCAAAACTAAGTCTGCATTGAACTGTCACTATTACCTAAATAAATGAAGTCCATATGTTGGATGGATGCATTGTAATCCAATCATGATTAAATTCAGGCCGTTTCACTTCTTTGGACGAAATATGGATCCATCATACAAATTTACATTCACAAGTGCGTAGTAGCAAAAGATTCGATGAATTTGACTAGAATTTGGTATGGATTGTTCCATTACACATCTGAATTCATTTGTCAATTGCATATGGGAGATTTATTTAAATCTGACCGGAATTTGATAAAATTGAGTAGTGGTGTGCAGGCCCTCCACAAACTACACGGTTGTCGTAACCATCTCGTGTGGAAGCAGGTCCAGATCCCTACGTATTTTGAAACCATTAAGCATTGTCGATTTATAAGAGGAGACCTCTAAATGATACATGTGGAAGGAGGGGACATTTGTAAAATTGTTTCATTGATACTTTCCTAGCAAATTCACCCCTTTTCAATATTGTCAAATCCCTGTACATATAATCCCTAGACATAATGGATACATAAAAAAGATTACTAAAAAGTAAAGATTTTTTTCTTGATCGAAGGATTTTGGCAATGATTGTGAGGTGAAGAAGTGAAACTTCATAAGAAGGAAGCTATCTTTAAATTTAAATTGCAATAACGGTCAGAATCTTCTGTTTCAAATTCCAATTGCTGACAGATTCTCATTTTATTTCTCAGATAACTTCCATATTTTTTTTTTTTTTTTGTTTTGTTTTTTTTATACCCACCACCGTAGGATAGGGAGTATATTCATTTAGTCATTCCGTTTGCAGCATATCGAAATATCAATTCCCGATCCAACAAAGTATATTTATTTCGGATCGTTGTTAAATTCTAAGACGATTTTACGATGTTCGGGTGTCTGTCCGTACGTCCGTCTGTCTGTCGAAAACACGCTACCTTTCGAAGCAATAAAGCTAGCCGCTTGAAATTTTGCACAAATATTTCTTATAGATGTAGGTCGGTTGGGATTGTAAATGGGCCATATCGGTCCATGTTTTGATATAGCTGCCATATAAACCGATCTTGGGTCTTGACTATAGAGGGCGCAATTTCAGTCCGATTTGACTGGAATTCTGCACGTGGTGTTTTGGTATCACTTACAACAACTGCGCTAAGTATGGATTAAATCGGCCCATGTTTTGATAAAGCTGCCATATAAACCGATCTTGGGTCTTGACTTCTTGAGCCTCTATAGGACGCAATTCCTATCCGATTTGGCTGATATTTGGCATGACGCATTTCGTCACAACTTCCAATAACTGTGTCATGTATGGTTCAAATCGGTTCATAACCTGATATAGCTGCCATATAAACCGATCTTGAATCTTGACTTCTGGAGCCACTAGAGGACGCAATTCTTATCCGATTTGGCTGAAATTTTGCACGAGATGTTCTGTTAGGATTTTCAACAACTGTGTGTTTTCAGCCACAAGTATGGTTTAAATCGGTGCATAACCTGATATTGCTGCCATATAATCCAATCTGGGGTCTTGACTTCTCAAGCCTTTAGAGGGCGCAAAATCTATCCGATTTCGCTGAAATTTTGCTTGACGTGTTTTGTTATGAATTTCAACATCTGCGCAAAGTATGGTTTAAATCGGTACATAAACTGATATATCTGCCATTTAACCGATCTGGGATCTTGACTTCTTGAGCCTCTATAGGGCGCAATCTGATTTAGGTGAAAATTTTACAACATGACCTTCAGCATATGTGTCAAATATGGTCTGAATCGGTCTATAGCCTAATACAGCTTCCCTATAAAACGATCTCCCTATTTTACTTTTTGAGTTCTAAAGGCCGAAATTCTTATTCGATTTGGCTGAAATTTTACACAATGACTTCTACTATGGTCTCCAACATCCATTCGATTATGGTCCGAATCTGACCATGACGACATAGCTCCAATAGCATATCAATTATTTTCTTTTATCCTTTCCTTTACTTTGTTTGCCTAAAAAGAGACACCGGGAAAAGAACTCGACAAATTCGATCCATGGTGGAGGGTATATAAGATTCGGGCCCGCCGAACTTAGCACGCTGTTACTTGTTTTTTTTTTTTTTTTTTTTTTTTTTTTTTTTTTTTTTTTTTTAATATATTGCTTGTAAGCATTTTTACTTTTAAAATATCGGAGTTTTCAAAAAGAGCGCAAAATTTTTTTTTAATAACACAAAAACCGGTTTTGGATATCAATGAAATTCTCTATTTCTGTGAAAGTTCGATGTCATTATGTACGAAACCCGATTTGTTATCTATAGCCACCACAGTCACGCTTGCAGAAGGCCCAGATGCTGAACTCAATTTTCAACGGGTTTTAAGCATAAATGTTGACCAACCGTCGCTGACTTGTTGGCATAGACCATAGACTTGACGTAGCCACCAGAAAATAGTGTAACGGCGTCAAAATTTACGACCGATGCGGAAAATCGACGTAAGCATATCGTGAGATAACACGTTCTCCAAACTTGATTACCAATAAAAATGATTGTGACATTCGCTGTGTGGCTTATGGCGCCGTCCTGTTAGAACCACATATCCTCCAAGGCCATATCATCCAATTGGGGCCACAGATATTGTGTTATCATTGAACGGTAGCGATTCCCATTTACAGTAACGGGCCGGTCTTCATCAACACGGAAGAAGTACAGCGCATTGACGCCGCCGGACCATAAACCTCACCAAAACGTAATTTTTTCGGGATGCAATGATGATTCATGAAGTACGTGTAGACTGCTGTCTCACCAATAACGCATATTTTGCTTATTGAAGAAGCCACTCAGCTAGAAATGAGCCTCATCGCTAAATTGGATGTAGCGTTCTTAACGTTGAGGCCACTGACTTCGAATTTCGGTAGTAAATTTTAATAATTTCGACTCGTTGTTGGCATTAAAATGGCAAACCTTACTGAAGAGAAATGTCAAAAAAACAGCAAAAAATATGGCGTCGTTTGCTATCCCGGACAATCGGACAATAAATGCGCTTTTTATGGCCCCAAAACCTAAAACCGAGAGATCGGTCTATATGGCAACTATATCCAAATCTTGACCGATCTATGCCATAATGCAGAAGTATGTCAAAGGGTTTAACATTACTCACTGTCCCAAATTTTAGCAACATCGGACAATAAATTTTATGGGCCCAAAACATTAAATCGGAGGATCGGTCTATATGGCAGCTATATCCAAATCAGGACTGATATGACCAAATTGACGAAGTATGTCGAGGGGCCTAACACAACTCACTGTCCCAAATTTCAGCAAAATCGGATAATGAATGTGGCTTTTATGCGCCTAAGACCCTAAATCGCCGGATCGGTCTATATGACAGCTATATCCAAATCTGGACCGATCTGGGCCAAATTGACGAAGAATGTCGAAGGGCCTAACACAACTCACTGGCCCAAATTTCAGCAAAATCGGATAATGAATGTGGCTTTTATGCGCCTAAGACCCTAAATCGGAGGAGCGGTCTATATGGCAGCTATATCCAAATCTGGACAGCAAAATCGGATAATAAAGAGCAAAGTTTTAGCTTAATATCTCTATTTTTGAAAACTGTAGCGTGATTTCAACAGACAGACGGACGGACATGTCTAGAACGTCTTAGATTTTTAAGCTGATCAAGAATTTATATACTTTATAGGGTCGGAAATGGATATTTTGATGTGTTGCAAACGTTGTTGCATTAACCGATACATACTTCAACAACGCATTGAAATTATTAAAATTTCCCTTTTTGGGTCGGGCCGCAAAACAGCAAAAACTGTCGCATCTGGGGCTCGAAAAACCCAAGAGTTTATGTTGAGAAGCCTTTCCATCCTCTACATGAGACTATTTGATGGAGTTCATGGGGTCATTGGATCTTCCTTTTTCAAAAAATAGGTTGGAACAACAATTTGGTGAAAGGATTGCACTATCGAGAGTGGATTAATGACTTTTTGTAGTCGGAGTTGCATGGTTGTGATGTGGACAACGTTTTTTCTTCCAACAAGACTGTGCTACTTGCCACACAAGCAACGAATCCATTTTATGGGAAATGTTTCCGGGGCTTGTTATCTCTGGAAGAGATGATTACAATTGGCTACCGAGATCTTGTGAATTAACACCTGGTGACTTCTTCCTTTGGGACCACGTGAAAAATAAGGTGTACGCCGACGTCGATTCAAAACGTCAGGGATAGGATTCTTGGGGCCATAGAGGACATAGATATGGTTCTGTAAGCATAACTTGGCTGATGTTCTTTTTCATTGTTAACAGCTGACTTTCCTTTTTATTATGAGAAAAACATGCGATCATTTATTTCAAAAAATTTCATTTTTCTTTGAATACCAAAATAGCACCTCCGATTGGAAACCCTTTACAATGTCGCCCTTTTCCCAAAGCCAATTTTCTAGAATTCAACGATATTTTGTCCTTTTTTAAAATTTTTTGCTTTTGACTTTATATTCTGCACTGCTTCCAAGAGTTTCTGGTATTTCTCAATCATTCGAAGACAAGCATCAGTGATCACCGTGTTCATCTTTACAAATCGTACAGGGCTAAACCCTCATTCCTTGGCGATTATTCTCGTGAAAAAGTGATTTTAAAAGCCACCAAACGTGCCGGACAACTTCTTTATTCATTGGGTTCACTTATAGTATTCTAGGTTGCAAAATTAAATCTTGAAAGGGGTAATTCATCAAAACTCAATTTGGTGCTTATCACTGGATAAGACTTTTTCATGTGCTGAAGCCAATAGCATCGCTAAATTTGCAATTTCGGTGTGCACTGACATTGGCATTTTCTCGCATAAAAATCACTAAAATGCTTTTAAAAAGTCTAATGTTGCCACTAATAAGCCCATGATATGTGGACCATGTGAAGCTCCATGTGCAATGTAACATAAGTGGCGACGTACCACAGCCTGTCGGCATGCTTGCATCGCGGCAATGGCAAGAACGCCAGTGAGCTAAAGCCCGCAGCAGCAACCGATGCAACCGGTGCGCTGGTAGCCCATGTAAGAGCGGGTAATAATGATATTGTAGACGTTAAATTATGAACCATAACAACAATAAGCGATCGTGAAACGCACCGTATCAATGGAAAATGAAAGAGCGTGTCGCCTATGTAGACCAGAAGCATTAAGGAGACTTTTTGGGCTGCCGGTTTTGTTCAAGTCTGCCTGTGTGTTGTATTAACGAACACACGCTTCTCACCTTTATAAGGTCAGCTGCGGCAATGGCACAAATGGCAGCAATATCACCGGTGGAAGTAGTAGCCGCCAACACTGCCATCGCTTTAACCAGCATGCTGTTGCATCTGTATCGGCAACAGGAGCAACTGGGCAATAACAACATTTTGTTATGTGGCACCACAACAGCCACTTGGTGGCACTCTTGACTGTTGCTCCTGCTGTTGCTGCTGTGTCTCCGATATTGGAACACCACTACTTGGCTGGCTACTTTAGTTACTTGTTGATCTACGGAGGCTTTGCTCCGCTTCAACTCCTTCGCACTAGGGACAAGGAAATTGTTGCACGTTGAAGATTAGCTCTTTGCGTTGTTGAAAAACACACAGGCATTGTTGCACGTATCCAAAACTCGGCATATACTTTTGTGGTTAGTACAGTGGGTTGTATTTTTACAATGAATTTTTCTGTTACCTCACATACACTCAAAGAAAAAAATCTGCGGATAATAGCAAACAATGTCTGCTGACTATTAGTAGTTAATTATCCTGCTATAACAGCAGTAGTTTAGTTTTTATAGCTAAATGCATGATATTCAAACCAGCAGTCTGTGTGCTTAAAAGTCTGTTATTTGCTGAAAATGTCTGTTACACAATTTATGATGGGTTTGTTAGAAGGAGAGTTAACTAAAATTAAATAAAATAGTAGAGTGAAATAATTCATGGAGGAGGCCACCATAGCGCAAAGGTTAGCATGTCCGCCTCCGACGCCGAATGACTGGGTTCGAATCCTGGCAGTAACATCAGAAAAATTTTCAGCGGTGGTTATCCACTCCTTATGCTGGCGATAAAGAGGTGTCGCTTTGCGGCAGGCAGGTCTCTCATTAATGGGTATGATGATGGAGTAGTTGATGGCTTGCCTAATGACGGTAATTTGGATTTGCCATGTTTTATCCATTAAGAAGTGCTAAAAAGGTTTAACACATGTTAAGTCCTGTGCCTGAGTCTAAGCCTATGAAGTTTCGGCCTATTGCAATTTTTTGCTACCTGTTCAAGGTTTTTGAAAAAATCATGCATGAACAGAAATCATTGTTAGCTGATATGCAATTAAGTTTTTGTGCCGATCACAGTTGTATCTACGCTTTGATCCAGGTCTCGGAATCCATAAGGAGTAACATTGATAAGAAAAAGGTCTGCTTTCTGGGCCTTCGACACCGTTGATCACTGTAACTTGTGCTTTAAAATCCGTTGTTTTTGTTTTTGTTTTTTTTTTTATTTTTTATTTTTTTACTACATCAACAAGACTCATAATGTCATACCTTACGAATCGGTAACAATCGGTACACACGGGATCCAAGGTGTTCAGATAACAGGTTTTTAGTAAGGATGTCCCCCAAGGATCTAATGGATGCTAATGGCCATCCTCTTCTTTACCCTACAGCCGAGTACATATGTATGGATGACATTAATCAGTGTATTCGAAATCTTAATGACGATCTCTTTCGTGTATATGAATGGGCCAAGGCAAATGGTCTTTGCTTGAATCCTCAGAAATCAAAGTGTCTGATTGTGCGCAGGAATTAAAGAATGTCGTTGCGCGATATTGATGTCACTGTTAAGGATTGTAAGAGTTACCAGCGCTAAAAATTTGGGGGTAGTCTTCAACAGTTGTATGAGCTGGTCAGACAACATCAATACTATTGTTATATGGACTTATGCGAAACTACGGTTATTGTGGATTACTCACTCGCAAACTGAATGTGGCATACAATAGTATTATATGCTATGTGCATGAACAGAGTAGCGTGCAACATGTATCGCCTTTTATCAACTTCCTTTATGGATTTTTGCTTCGACACTTTCCTCAATATGAGAGCACCTCAATTTCTGCACGAGATAATCTTCAGAGAGAAACTAAAGTTTCTATAAAACAGACTAGGGTTCGCGAGATCCAATAGGGAAAGGAAAATCATACCGTTGAGACGGTGGAGTCTAGTATCCGAATGACAATTTTATATATTTGGTACAATCCGTCTTTTGAACAACTTTGTAGAGTATGGTTCAACTCAGCCCATAACCTGATATAGCTGTCATATAAACCGATCTGAGGTCTTGACTTCTTGAGCCTCTAGAGGGCGCAATTCCTATCCGATTTGGCTGAAATTTTGTACGAGTTGTTTTGCTATGACTTCTAACAACTGTGCCAAATATGGTTGAAATCGGATTAATAACTTTCAATAATTTTGGCCCGTTAAAGTTGAAACACTACTGCCTGTAGCGGCTGACCTTTCAGTAGTCCGTCATCAATACATTTTTACATTTGTGCAAATTCCCTCCACTGTGCTGGATTTGCCATGTTGTTATTAGTGTTAGTGGTTATGGTGTTCAAGTTGATTTTTCTGCTGCTGTTGCATTATGGGTTCCTACACCGCTTACTGACTATTCGCATTCAATGGGCTTTGTGTTGGCGTCATTTTAGACTTCAGACGTTTTCAAAGAACGGCGAAAATCCCTGGTGTTTTCATCACAACGCCCGCATTTTCACAGATTGCAACGAACTTTCAAACACCGAAAAGTGCAGTGGCAACACCACCTTCAACGATCATAAAGAAAACGCTGTGTGAAAAATGAAATGAACAAGAGTAAGCAGACAAAAAACATGGACGTATGAACGAACATACAATTAGGATTTGAGCTAAAGTGTCATTTAACGTGTGGTTAAAGACTCTGATTCATGTGTGATTATAACTCTAAAATAGCACATCCCCCTCACTGTGACACAGATGATTATCTGTCTAAAAGGGAGTTCAGTGATATTCATCACTGAGTTAACTATGCTCAAGCATATGGCGAAGAAGAAGAATGAAACTACATTAACTTTATACTAACTGAAATGGCTTTAACATTATTACAGCATTTTTCGATATACCCACCACCATAGGATGGGGGTATACTAATCTAGTGATTCCGTTTATAACACCTCAAAGTATTCGTCTAAGACCCCCTTAAGTATATATATTCTTGATCGTCTCGATGCTCTGAGTCGATCTAGCCATGTCCGTCCGTCCGCCTGTCGAAATCACGATAACGGTCGAGCGCGTAAAACTAGCCACTTGAAATTTTCCACAGACACTAAATACTAATGTGGGTCATTGGGGGATTGCAAATGGGCTATATCGATTCAGATTCAGATATAGCTCCCATATAAACCGATCTCCCGATTTGACTTCTTGAGCCCCTAAAAGCCGCAGCTTTAATCCGATTTGGCTGAAATTTTGCATTCGGTATTTTGTTATGACTTCCAATAATTGTGCTTAGTACGTTCAAAATCGGTCTATAACCTGATATAGCAAATATGGGGACATTTGCTTAATTGCCAATATTGTTGGTCAATTTTTTGTTTAAAAACATAAATAAAATTGCAGTAGTTATTTTGTCTGCTGATATTTAAATTCGTTCAAAAATTAGCAAATCATAGAAAATTTGTAAAAATTTAACGTTATATGCATATAACATTGAGGAATAAGATGAAATATTTCTTAAATATTTCTTAAATTTTTGAGCTATTTGAACTTTTTAGCATTTGAAAACAGCAGAAAATATTTGCTGTTTTAGCAACAAATTACTGCTTTTCCATTTTCAGCAAACTTTCTGCTGCTACAGCAAACATTTTTGCTGTTTTTACTAACAAATTTCTCGGAGTGAAGGCCCCGATACTTCTTTTAATCAAAAATCCTTTTTTACCATCCTTCATAGGATAAGAAAACTACTAATATCGTAATTAAAAAAAGAAAAAGGCTTTAAGGTCGGCCGGGTCGAACTGTGGATACCCACAACATCGGGTAAATGTGTAAACCACCTTTCATCAAAATTCGTTGAAAATGTTATACCTTATGTCCCATAGCAGCTATATCAAAATATGTTCCAAATTGGACCAAATACTAATAAGTACAGTAGATATATCTAAAACTAAACCGATCTGAACCATATACCACACAGACGTCGAAAAGCCTAACATAAGTCACTGTGTCAAATTTCAGTGAAATCGGACAAGAAATGCGCCTTTTATGGCCCCAAAACCTATAATGGCAGCTATATGCAAATCTGGACCGATCTGGGCCAAATTGACAAAGGTTGTCGAAGTTCTTAACGCAACTCACTATCCAAAATTTCAGCAAAATCGGATAATAAATGTGGCTTTTATGGGCCTAAGACCCTAAATCAGAGGATCGGTCTATATGGCAGCTATATCGAAATCTGGACCGATCTGGGCAAAATTTTAAAACGATGTCGAAGGTCTTAACGCAACTCACTGTCCCAAATTTCAGCAAAATCGGATAATAAATGTGGCTTTTATGGGCCTAAGACCCTAAATCAGAGGATCGGTCTATATGGCAGCTATATCGAAATCTGGACCGATCTGGGCAAAATTTTAAAACGATGTCGAAGGTCTTAACGCAACTCACTGTCCCAAATTTCAGCCAAATCAGATAAGAAATATGGCTTTTATGGACCTAAGATCCTAAATCGGAGGATCGGTCTATATGCCAGCATTATCCAAATCTGGACCTATCTGGGCCAAATTGACGAAGAATATCGAAATCTAAGCGGAACTTTTCCAAGACCACCCTTGGCAGTCGGCCGAAAAAAGCGACAAGTACTTTCAGCACACAAATAAAATGACTATCTGGCTGATTGACAGACAGACGGACAGTGTTTATTATAATCAGGAATAATTCCAAGTTCATCGGTATACTTGTAACAAAAGAACATTAAGCTCTTCTGCTGTTCCTTATGATTGTGATGGTGTAGGGTGTACAAATGTACACCCTACACCATTCCTACATTCACACACCGAATTTGATTATCGCGATGACTGCCCTTATTTTGTTGTCATCCAAGAGTGTGTATATTGTTCAGATATGACATAGAAGTGGAAGGCATTACAATCGTTTAAATAATTTTTGGGAAGGAACAATGCAGATGTACTACTGATCAAAAGACTTAGAACACAAACTTGTAATTCTATACATTATTTGTAAACAGCAATTATTGTTGAGTATCAACTATCCATGCAAGCTGTAGTTAAATTACGAGGACCAATTCGATTGCCTACCTCAAAATTAGCATTTTGCGGCAGAGTATGAAGATGAAAGTTGGCCCATGGTGTGTCTTATCGTTGCGCTTAGAAGTTGCGGCTGCGGCTGCTCTGACTCATTCTTAAGCTATTTAAGTGGTGCCATAGTGGTAAATAAATATTTCAAGGTTTTGTCTTCTAACCTTTCCGCTGCTCTGAATGGATGGCTGCTGCCGATGGCGAGCCTTGTTGGTGTTCTTGGCTTTTCGGGGCAATATTCCATGTTCATAGTTCAGTTCAAAGTTGTGTTTATGTTTTCAAATTGTATCTATGTATGTTGGTTGGTTGGTGAGTTCCCGAGTGGCTGATGTTGCTGTCGCCGTTATTGTCGTTGTTGTTGTTGTTGTTGTTGCTGCTGCTGTTATTGGTCTTGTTGTTTGTGGTTTAACGAACTTGTCCTTAATGTGTCACCGAACGGTAACTGATGTATTTTTAAATATTCTCCACAAAAGAGACAAAAAGTTTTCTGTTTTATAATCAATGATCATGAATTCAAAGAAAACCATACCAGCCACCAAGTCAGCCATCCAGTCAACAACGGCAGCTGCCAGCTAGGCTGCCTACGCAGTTTACGGCCAACCAACAGAGTATGAGCGCGATATGCCAACACTGCCATGCGGCGAGTTCGTCATGCGGCCAAATAGTCACAGTGGCAAGCAAGGCATCTCAATGCGGCAGCCGCTGCAAACGGCGGCAGCCATCGCACAACAATACTCGGCCGCTCTCGGTACTTCAAACTTCAAGTAGTCATAGTTTTGTTTTCGAAAACAATGTTATGTAAATATTGATTTGCATTGTTCACCGATGTTGTTGGGTTCTCGTTGAAAAAAAAAACAAAAACAACCAAAACGACAAAAAGGCCAAAACAAGACATGTCACAAATGTCTGATGTGGTTTGTTCCGCAGAAAAAAAGATTTCCATTCGACAATGATCTTCGATATTAATTATAAATGGACAATGTAGCATAATTACATTTTTTATTTCCCACCACCGTTGCATGGGGGTATTCTCATTTTGTCATTCCGTTTGCAACACATTGAAATGTCCAATTGCGATCGAATAAAGTATAGATATTCTTGATCGACATAGAGCTATTCTGCTGAAACTTTTCACCGACTCTTTTTATACCCTCCACCATAAGATGGGGGGTATACTAATTTCGTCTCATCGTCACCACCGTTGCATGGGGGTATTCTCATTTTGTCATTCCGTTTGCAACACATTGAAATGTCCAATTGCGATCGAATAAAGTATAGATATTCTTGATCGACATAGAGCTATTCTGCTGAAACTTTTCACCGACTCTTTTTATACCCTCCACCATAAGATGGGGGGTATACTAATTTCGTCATTCTGTTTGTAACTACTCGAAATATGCGTCTGAGACCCCATAAAGTATATATATTCTTGATCGTCGTGAAATTTTATGTCGATCTAGCCATGTCCGTCCGTCTGTCCGTCCGTCCGTCCGTCCGTCCGTCCGTCCGTCCGTCCGTCTGTCTGTCGAAAGCACGCTAACTTCCGAAGGCGTAAAGCTAGCCGCTTGAAATTTTTCACAAATACTTCTTATCAGTGTAGGTCGGTTGGTATTGTAAATGGGCCATATCGGTCCATGTTTTGATATAGCTGCCATATAAACCGATCTTGGGTCTTGACTTCTTGAGCCTCTAGAGTGCGCAATTCTTATCCGATTGGGATGAAATTTTGCACGACGTGTTTTGTTATGACATCCAACAACTGTGATAAGTATGGTTCAAATCGGTCCATAACCTGATATAGCTGCCATATAAACCGATCTTGGGTCTTGACTTCTTGAGCCTCTAGAGTGCGCAATTCTTATCCGATTGGAATGAAATTTTGCACGACGTGTTTTGTTACGACATCCAAAAACTGTGCCAAGTATGGTTCAAATCGGTCCATAACCTGATACAGCTGCCATATAAACCGATCTTGGGTCTTGACTTCTTGAGCCTCTAGAGTGCGCAATTCTTATCCGATTGGAATGAAATTTTGCACGACGTGTTTTGTTACGATATCCAACAACTGTGCCAAGTATGGTTCAAATCGGTCCATAACCTGATATAGCTGTCATATAAACCAATCTTGGGTCTTGACTTCTTGAGCCTCTAGAGGGCGCAATTCTTATCCAATTTGAATGAATTTTGGCACGTAGTATTTTGTTATGATATCCAACAACTGTGCCAAATATGGTTCAAATCGGTTCATAACCTGATATAGCTGCCATATAAACCGATCTGGGATCTTGACTTCTTGAGCCTGTAGAGGTCGCAATTATTATCCGATTTGCCTGAAATTTTGTACGACGGATTCTCTCATGACCATTAACATACGTGTTTATTATGGTCTGAATCGGTTTATAGCCTGATATAGCTCCCATATAAATCGATCTCTTTATTTTACTTCTTGAGCTCACAAAGGGCGCAATTCTTATTCTAATTGGCTGACATTTTACACAGGTCTCCAACATATAATTTAATTGTGGTCCAAACCGTACCATATCTTGATATCGCTCTAATAGCAGAGCAAATCTTTTCTTATATCCTTTTTATACCCACCACCGAAGGATGGGGGTATATTCATTTTGTCATTCCGTTTGCAACACATCGAAATATCCATTTCCGACCCTATAAAGTATATATATTCTTGATCAGCGTAAAAATCTAAGACGATCTAGGCATGTCCGTCCGTCTGTCCGTCTGTCTGTTGAAATCACGCTACAGTCTTTAAAAATTGAGATATTGAGCTGACATTTTGCACAGATTCTTTTTTTGTCCATAAGCAGGTTAAGTTCGAAGATGGGCTATATGGGACTATATCTTCATATAGCCCCCATATAGACCGATCCGCCGATTTAGGGTCTTAGGCCCATAAAAGCCACATTTATTATCCGATTTTGCTGAAATTTGGAAAAGTGAGTTGTGTAAGGTCCTTCGATATCCTTTGTCAATTTGGCTCAGATCGGTTCAGATTTGGATATAGCTGCCATATAGGCCGACCCTCCGATTTAGGGTCTAAGGGCCATAAAAGCCACATTTTTTATCCGATTCCGCTGAAATTCGGGACAGTGAGTTGTGTAAGGTCCTTCGATATCCTTTGTCAATTTGGCTCAGATCGGTTCAGATTTGGATATAGCTGCCATATAGACCGATCCTCCGATTTATGGTGTTAGGCCCATAAAAGCCACATTTATTACCCGATTTTGCTGAAATTTGGGACAGTGAGTTGTGTTAGGCCCTTCGACATCCTTCGTCAATTTGGCTCAGATCGGTCCAGATTTGGATATAGCTGCCATATAGACCGACCCTCCGATTTAGGGTCTAAGGGCCATAAAAGCCACATCTTTTATCCGATTCCACTGAAATTCGGGACAGTGAGTTGTGTTAGGCCCTTCGACATCCTTTGTCAATTTGGCCCAGATCGGTTCAGATTTGGATGTAGCTGCCATATAGACCGATCCTCCGATTTATGGTGTTAGGCCCATAAAAGCCACATTTATTACCCGATTTTGCTGAAATTTGGGACAGTGAGTTGCGACATCTTTCTTCAATTTGGACCAGATCGGTTCAGATTTGGATATAGCTGCTATATAGACCGATTTCTTGATTTAAGGTTTTGGGCCCATAAAATGCTCAATTATTGTCCGATGTCGCCGAAATTCGGGACATTGAGTTAAGTTAAGCCCCTTGACATATCGCACAGATCGGTTCAAATTTAGATATAGCTGCCATATAGACCGATATCTAGGTTTTAGGTTTTGGGGCCATAAAGACGCATTTATTGTCCGATGTCGCTGAAATTTGAGACAGTGAGTTTAGTTAGGCTCTTCGACGTCCTTCTTCAATTTTGCCCAGATCGGTTCAGATTTGAATATAGCTGCCATGTAGACCGATCTCTCGATTTAAAGTCTTCGCCCCATAAAAAGCGCATTTATAATCCGATTTCACTGAAATTTTACATAGTAACTTATGTTAGGCTTTTCAACATCCGTGTCGTATATTGTTCAGATCGGTTAATTTTTAGATATAGCTACTGTACTTATTAGTATTTGGTCCAAATCGGAACATGTTTTGATATAACTGATATGGGTCATAAGGTATGACATTTTCACCGAAGTTTGATGAAAGGTGGTTTACATTTATACCCGAGGTGGTGGGTATCCAAAGTTCGGCCCGGCCGAACTTAACGCCTTTTTACTTGTTTTGCCTAAGAAGAGATGCCGGGAAAAGAACTCGACATATGCGATCCATGGTGGAGGGTATATAAGATTCGGCCCGGCCGAACTTAGCACGCTTTTACTTGTTATATCCAACACCGAAGGATGGGGGTATATTCATTTTGTCATTAGTCCGTCCGTCCGTCTGTCTGTCTGTTGAAATCACGCTACAGTTTTCAAAAATAGAGATATTGGGCTGAAACTTTGCACAGATTCTTTTTTTTAACCATAAGCAGGTTAAGTTCGAAGATGGGCTATATTAGACTATATCTTGATATAGCCCCCATATAGACCGATCAGCCGATTTAGGGTCTTAGCCCCATAAAAGCGACATTTATTATCCGATTTTGCTGAAATTTGGAACAGGGAGTTGCGTAAGGCCAATCGACATCCCACTTCAATTTTATCGTTCCAGATTAAGATATAGCTGCCATATAGACCGATCTCTCGATTTAATGTCTTAGGCCCATTAAAGCCACATTTATTATCTGATTTTGCTGAAATTTGGGACAGTGATTTGTATTACGCCCTTCGACTTCCTTCGTCAATTTGGTGCAGATCGGTCTAGATTTGGATATATCTGCCATATAGACCGATCCTCCGATTTAGGCTCTTAGGCCCATAAAAGCCACATTTATTATCCGATTTTGCTGAAATTTGGGACAGTGAGATGTGTTAGATCCTTTGACATCCTTCGTCAATTTGGCCTAGATCGGTCCATATTTTGATATAGCTGTCATATAGACCGATCCTCCGATTTAGGGCCTTGGGCCCATAAAAGCCACAATTAGTATCCGATTTTGATGACGTTTGGGACAGTGAGTTGTGTCAAGCCCTTCGACTTCCTTCGTCAATTTGGTCCAGATCAGTCCAGATTCAGAATGAAAGGTGGTTTACATATATACCCGAGGTGGTGGGTATCAAAAGTTCGGCCCGGCGGAACTTAGCACCTTTTTACTTGTTCATATATCAATGAGTGCGTTCCGATTCAAGTTGAATTTATCAACGATAAGGGACATTTTTTATAGCTACCGCTTTAAAGTTTGTCCGAATTTACGCCAGGATTCGAAAGCGTTCAGCGTCATAGGCGGACATATGGTCGGAAATGAGTAAGTTGCAAACATAATGACAAAATTAATATACACTCATTCTTAATATCTTAATATCCAATGAATCAATTAGCAGCAGCAGACTAATTTCCTTTTAAAGTGGTTGAATACATTTCAATCTCATCCGTTTTTCGGATGAATTTTCTGAGTATTACAAATGTTTTTATAGATCTGAACTTTTAGTCATTTCTAGTACGTTGACATTGTACATGCTGTCAATTAAAGGTCTTACTAATTGAGAAACCATTTCATTTGAATAGATTAAGAACTGATACGCTTTGCTCTAGGTTTGTACGACTGTTTTCCTCACCAGTAAAGGACTTGTCGTGCGATGTAAATCGAATTATCGCCAGTCTCCTCCTCATGTAGCTCAACGCCCTCAACTTCACATGAGCAGTCTGTGTGTGTGTGTGTGTGTGTGTGTGTGCGGTTGTGGGTTCTAATTGTGGTCGTATTAATCACTTGATCTTGAATTGGAATTCTTTAGAATTTGTTTGCATTTTATAGTGCTGTTTGTTAATCTTTTTCCATCAGATTTTATTACTATAAAACTTTATTAACACATAAATCAAAATGCTGCTTTGGTGATTTGCATAATGGCTCTCTCGTGGATTTGCACAAAATGAAAAAAAAAATACAATAATAATGTGTCTGTGTGTGTGTGTGTTGGCGCTGTTCTTGTTGTAGCCTCGTATATATTCATTTGTGTCTTTACTAGACAACAACAAGATGTTAAATATGTTTTATTGAAATTAACTCTATGATGGCTGTTGGCTGGTTGTTGGCTGGTGGCAGAGCTGCAGTCTCTGGGATTATTTGTTTTGCTACTTTTGTCTTCGGATCAGCTTCAAATGTGCCACACGCAAATTTGTCTCGTTTCCCACGATCAACGTTTAAGACATACTAATGTTGATTTAAGATAAAATACTTGTGTAAAACTACATACCTATAACCACACACCGACTCAATCGCATTTAACACAGCCATTCAGGCAGTTAGCAGCTACCCATTCAGCCGCCTAACCAGCCGTCCATCCATCCAGCCATTTATCCATCTATCCATCCGCCCGTCCATGGGGCCGTTGTACTCTTTGGGTTCCACATTCAAATTATAATACAAACTACCAAATGGTCAATCAATATATAATGTCCAAAGTCACTGAGGCCCATGCCGCTTCTGTCCAGATTGAGAGACGATGTCGGTGGTGTATCCATTTCACAGACACTCAAGCAGCTCCAAGTATTGGTGGTGCCTAGCCAGTAGTGGCTCGGACATAATCATATGATATTATATTTTGCAAGAGTACAAAATCGTAATAAAAACATATTTTTGGCATGAAATTAGACGTAAATTACCAAATAGCGATTTCAATGTGCACTCCAACGATTTGCATTAAGTGGAAATGGTAATGGGTTCTTGAAATCGAAAGGCTTAAGACACATGCGTTTAACTATTGCATGGCGAAAAGTACATCTAAGAATGATCGCATGCACATAACGCATTAAAGGCTGGGCAGTAGCAGTCCATCTGACATTCCAATCGTTCACATCTAATTAAAGATTTTGTTCTAAATTAATACAATATTTGTAAACGAACAAGAAGTCAGCACGAAATTGTTGCTCTGTATTTTTAATTGGATTCCATTCCGTTTATAGGGTAGTGATTTTGGTTCTATAGTGTGAAATTTGTTGAAAATTTCTCTAAGTACTGGAGTGGAAAATTACTCCCAAAAAATGTGTGTTCAAATCTCATCTAGAACATAAAACAAGTAAAAAGGCATTAAGTTCGGCCGGACCGAACTTTGGATACCCACCACCTCGGGTATATATGTAAACCACCTTTCATTCCGAATCTATACCGATCTGGACCTAAATGACGAAGGAAGTCGAAGGGCTTGACAAAACTCACTGTCCCAAATTTCATCAAAATCGGATACTAAATGTGGCTTTTTTGGGACTAAGACCCTAAATCAGAGGATCGGTCTAAATGGCAGCTGTATACAAATCTGGACCGATGTGGGCCAAATTGACGAAGAAGGTCGAAGGGCCTAACACAACTCACTATCCCCAATTTCAGCAAAATCGGATAATAAATGTGGCTTTTATTGGCCTAAGAACCTAAATCGGCCAATCGGTCTATATGGGGGCTATATCAAGATATAGTCTGATATAGCCCATCTTCGAACTTAACCTGCTTATGAACAAAAAAAGGATCTGTGCAAAATTTTAGCTCAATATCTCTATTTTTAAAGACTGTACCGTGATTTCAACAGACAGATGGACAGACTGACGGACATGTCTTGATGGTCTTAGATTTTTACGCTGATCAAGAATATGTATGCTTTATAGGGTCGGAAATGGATATTTCGATGTGTTGCAAACGAAATGACAAAATGAATATACCCCCATCCTTCGGCGGTGGGTATAAAAAAATATAACGTCTTTCAAAACGGGACAACATTTCTTGTAGTTTAGGTTGAAAGGAGGGTGCGGATATTAATCCGTCTCATCATATTCCCCATATGCTGCTCCTTCTCTCTATCCAATCTCCCATCTCCTTTAGTTTCATAGCCGCAGTGGCTGCCTCAACCTTAGTCTGTATGTCTGTGGGTCTAATATATAGAATAGTCTCCAGTGCCCCAGTCGGCGTTGTGATCCTTACAATGAGACAACATGAAACATTTTTAGAAATATATGAAACCATCACTGTACCAGAGGTGCTATTCAAGTGAGCAGAGCAGGAGCAGTTTAAGTTATGAATCTGAAAGATCACTACATACTAAATTTTAGGTAACTCTATAAGGGTTCACGAAGTAGAATCGGGAGATCGGTATATATGACTGATTTATACAAAAAGCATTTCACAGACTTCTGTTGTCTTGTGTTAAGAGAACTCTAAACCATTTTGGGGTTTGCTGTACAGACCTAATACCATCCATTGCCCTAAATTTGTTCCACAGTGTAAATGAGGGTTTACTCTGTTGTTTGGCAGCTTGCCTTTCATTCATGGAAAGAAAATCATGTAATTTTAATTACTGAAGTGGCATTTACTTATGTTCTCGACGAATTTCAAACTCAGGCGTTAAGCCTTACTGGCGGCCATGCAAACGTTTGCACTATGGTGGCCTCAATTTTTAAATATCCCCTTACATTCATTATGTGGAACAAGCATTTTTGTCTATTTGTATACCCTCCACCATAGAAAGGGGGTATACTAAGTTCGTCATTCTGTTTGTAACTACTCGAAATATTCGCTTGAAATGTTGCACAAATATTTCTTATTAGTGTAGGTTGGTTGGGATTGTAAATGGGCCATGTTTTGATATAGCTGCCATATAAACCGATCTTGGGTCTTGACTTCTTGAGCCTCTAGAGCGCCCAATTCTTATCCGATTTGAATGAATTTTTGCACGAAGTATTTCGCTATGATATCCAACAACTGTGCCAAGTATGGTTCAAATCGGTCTATAACCTGATATAGCTGTCATATAAACCGATCTTGGGTCTTGACTTCTTGAGCCTTTAGAGGGCGCAATTCTCATCCGATTTGAAAGAATTTTTGCAAGAAGTATTTTGTTATGATATGCAACAACTATGCCAAGTATGGTTCAAATTGCTTCATAACCTGATATAGCTGTCATATAAACAGAACTGGGGACTTGACTTCTTGAGCTTCTAGAGGGAACAATTTGGCTGAAATTTTGCAGGACGTATTTTATTCTTACTTTCAACAACTGTGTCAAATAAGGTTCAAATCGGTTCATAACCTGATATAGCTGTCATATAAACCTATCTGGGATCATGACTTCTTGAGCCTTTAGAGGTCGCAATTATTATCCGATTTGCCTGAAATTTTCTACGATGGATCCTCTCATGACCATCAGCATGCGTGTTTATTATGGTCTGAATCGGTGTATAGCTTGATACAGCTCCCATATAAATCGATCTCTCTATTTACTTCTTCAGCCCCCAAAGGGCGCAATTCTTATTCGAATTGGCTGACATTTTACACAGGTACAATTTACAATTGTGGTTCAAACCGGATCATATCTTGATATCGCTCTAAGAGCAGAGCAAATCTTTTCTTATATCCTTTTTTGTCTTCCGGCAAAAAAGGGAAAAGAACTCGACAAATGCGCTCCATGGTGGAGGGTATATAAGATTCGGCCCGGCCGAACTTAGCACGCTTTTACTTGTTTTTATTCTTAACTCGTGTTCGCTGCTACAATATGCTCATATGCTTATGATCTGGTGCATATTATCATTTTGGCTGGGCACATGAAAATACTGTCACTTTGATTCGCTTGGCCCAACTATGCGTACCGGTGCCCATGGAGTGCAACTTAATATGCCTGATATCATAACTGTCCTGTTTCATTCTTGTACTAGCTGATCAATGTGTTTTGATCTCACTGGAAATCTTTGGAAGCACATTGGCCATAGACTCGATCTAGGCTGGCTTGTGTCATATCAGTTGCATTTATCGCCTTAATCGAGCCATGCTCAAAATTGAAATCTCATATTCAAATCCTCCATTCATATTTCGACTGAATTCACAAAATAGTGTTAATTGTACGCCTTGTTTGGGGGAAAATAAAAACATTAACGCTGTGCTGACTGTTTTGTGGCGTGTTAACACCAAAATCTGCAGACACGTCGTGCGACACGTTCTCCACCAAACAATCATCCAAATATAACAAAGTTTTATCAACTTTGTCGCGTTGCTGCTGCTGCTGTTGTTCTCCGTTGGGCGGTTAATGGGACAAAACAAGAAGTAAAAATCTTTCAGTGAAATAAAAATAAAAAGGCAGCCCAAATAACTTGAAGCCAGAAATGAAGTTATTATGACACAAAGGCACGCATCGGATTGTTAAGATTTTAGATTGACATCTAAGCGTGCACCATACGAAAGCCGCAGCAATGAACAATGTTCAACATGAAGCGGGTGGACGGACAGACAGGCCGACCGACGTCGACCATCTGATGGACAGACTATGGAACATGTGAACTAACCAGGTATGTACTACTCAAGCAAGCTCAGAAAGACACGCGTAGCCGTCCGTGTTCGAATCAGTGGATGGATGGATGGATGGATGTTTGTCTGAAGAGTTGGTTTTTTTTTCACCTTCTTCGGTTTTGCGCACACATCTCACAGACGTACTGATGGACTGACTGCCTGGCTGACTGACTTCTTCCCCATACACAGGTGAATAGTTACACAGTTGGCAGTTTGGGTTATAGTCTCCTTGACTACTTAATACTGTCCAGCGCAGACATGATCACAGCGACTCTGACACTCAGTCACTGTAGGAGACACTAACTAAGTAACCGACTGGGCACCAACCAGTATGCAACTAAATAAATAATAGAGGCAAACACATTTCTATTTAAAGACTAAGTGAACAGCTCTTTTCAAATATTTGACGTTTTCAAGCTAATAAAGTTCATTGAGACCAAAGCATACTGCCAATCGGCATATTTCGCAAGATCATATGCCACCAGCACTTTTAACAAAAACGCGCCAAAAGTATTGCCCAAAACGTGGCATTTTGCTGACGAAGGTTTCTTAAATACATCGGTACGTAGATTATTAGTTTGAGTTTTCTCGTTTTACTTTTGTCAACTTTAAACAATTTCTAATAACTTGACATCAAGTATTCCAAGTTTAAATATGGAAATTTGACGGGAAAGCTTTGAGCATATCGGTATTAAAGGAAAAATTACCAGTTATTGCTTGAGGTTCAGATTTTGTCCTAATGTTCTCCCCAGGAGAACATTATGGCCGAATATGATAGCCTCTGCGCCACGATGACCTCCTAGCTAAACATTACCCTTTAACAAGCTGGGAAGACTGTTGTGCACGACAAAGTAGGCTGGAAACCAGCAAAAAGTTAGATCACCGGGTAAGTCACTGGGTACACATGCAAATTTTGCCCATGAACATTCCACTAAGGAACAGAGGCAAACTTCTCACATATCAATGAGTGCAGTCCGATTCATGTTTAAGCTCCATGATAAGGGGCCTCCCTTTTATAGCCGAGTCCGAAAAGCGTGCCGCAGAGCGACATCTCTTTGCCGAGAAGTTTTTACATGGCAAAGTACCTCACAAATGTTGCCAGCATTAGGAGGGAAAAATCACCGCTGAAATTTTTTTCTGATAGTCTCGCCAGGATTCGAACCCAGGCGTTCAGCGTCATAGGCGGACATGCTAACTTCTGCGCTACGGTGCAAATTTTCCCTTGAACAATCCATCGAGGAATAGGGGCAAACTTCTCACATTTTACCGAGTGCTAACCGATTCAAGTTTAAGCTCAATGATAAGGGGCCTCCCTTTTATAGCCGAGTCCGAAAAACGTGCCGCAGAGCGACATCTCTTTGCCGAGAAGTTTTTACGTGGCAAAGTACCTAACGTTAGGGTATAACCACAGGTCAGAATTCGAACGCACGCTTTCCGCGGCATAGACGGACGGGGGAAGGGATGTAGTGCATATTGACATTTGTCTTAAATCCTTGGATGTCAAAGTAGGTGGGAAAAACATTAGCCGGAAGTCGATTCCACATACGAACGGTTCGGGCGAAAGAAGAAGGAAGAATTCTCTCTATAATGCATTGTGCGGTCCGCTGACCAATCAATTACAAACCGGTGTGAGTTCCTGGAATGTCCAGTATCCCTGACATACATCCTTACATCAGGAATAAGAAGACGAATATCAGACGAACACATGAAGGGGGGCAATAGAGTTGGATACCCCACTGTCCACAATCAACGCCATCACTCTCCTCTGTACACGGTCCAGTAGCTCCAGGGATGATTTTGAAGCTCCAGCCCATACATGTGAGTTGTAATCCATTTGCGGTCTCTTGAAACTGGTGTAGATATAAGAAGATCAGACGGAGTGAAGTAATTCTTACACCGTTTGAGGAAGCCTAAACATTTGAATGCTTCTTTCGACACTTCGAATACATGTTTAGCCCAACGGACATCACTTTGTATTTTCATGCGCAGAACATCAAGAGCATCTGATTGCTCAACATCTACACCGTTGATAGACAAAGATGATCGTAATGGGTCAGCGAACCGTTTGTGTAACAACAAGCAGCACTGAGTCTTCCGTGCTTTCAAATCTACTCGATTCATTCGAACCCACTCAGAAATGGCCAGCAAATCCTGGCAGAGTGTATCGTCCATAACCCGCCTCTTGTCCTCAATCTCTCATGGTCGAATGAGAACGAATGACAGAGATTATTGTCATCCGCAAATGAGAAGATCGGATTCAATGTCTGACCCAACAGATCTTTGATGAAAATAAGAAAAAGAAAAGGAGAAAGAACAGAGCCCTGGGGTACATCTGCGGTCAATTTGTGCTCATTGGATGAGAACCCATCTATAACGACTCGAATGGTGCAATCGCTGAGAAAGCTCAAAATAAATCGAGCGAAGCCATTACCGACTCCAAATGCGACAAGCTTTGATAGTAGTGCACCGTGCCAGACCCTATCAAATGCCTTGGAGATATACAGAGCCACAACCTTACTCTCACCAAACTGGTGGATTGAGCGACTCCAATGTTCCGACAGAAGTGCCATGAGGTCACCCGTAGAGCGATTTCTGCGGAACCCATACTGTTGGTCGCTAAGAAGGCCATTAGACTATAAATACCTCACAAGATGGTGATAAACCATACTCTCCATGACCTTGGAGAGAGCGGAGCATATCGCAATGAACGCAGGGTTATTTGTCTCACCCTTCTTGGGTATTGGCTGAATGTTCGCAACCTTCCAACGCGCCGGGTAGGCAAGATTGAAAAGGTTGCGTAATGGACGAGTGAGCGTCAAAGAACACTTGCGCAAGACAAGTGTTGATATGCCATCCGGGCCCGGGGATTTATTTACGTCAAGATTTTCAAGAACCCTTTTAACTCCACGAGTTTCAAAAAATATTTGGGGCATGATGCCAGATACACTTTCGATTGAGGGGGAGTGGTTGATTGCTATCCGGTAGGGAAGAATTCCCTGCAAATATATCAGCCAACAGGTTAGCCTTATCAACCGGGTCAGTGAACGTTTGATCGTCCTTAACAAGAGTTGGAATAGGTGAAGAACTACCTTTTCACGAACGACCCAAAGCTCTTACTTCCTCGTGTAGAAGCAAGAACCTTGGTACGCAGACGCTGTTTGTAAAGAAATTTTTCGCACTCATGTTGTGGTGAAGAGCGTATTTTTTCGATTTATGCGCTTCGTGATGTCGCCAATAAAGTACGCTTGGCGCACATTGAACGTTACAGTGCACCCTGTATTTTTCCACAGGGTCATCGATAATTTCACATTTGTAGGTTTGATAGAAGAGCACAGCTGTTGACGATGCTACGATCGTCGAGGCAGCGGAAAATCCACACCTTTCTCGCCAAAGCCCGCAACTAATAAATAAACAAATTGCGAAGGATAATCCTGATTCTGTTTAAAGTAGTCTTGAATCGATTTGGATGACTAAGCTAATGAACGCTAAAATTTTTACATGCCCATTCTCAATCTACTGATTACTCTGCCTGTATGCTGTTCTACCCGTAGATTGTGATTTTAGCAGTGATGCTTTTCACTGTACCGACCCTTTTGGGAATGTGCGAAGAGATAATCATTTTTTGCCTCTTCATATTTAACTCTAGGTACCAATTGACTCGTTCGGGTATTACTTTTGGCTATGTTGGCATTTCTTGAACTGATATTGGCCACCATTGAAATCGGCATTGGGAAACTATGAATTTTCTTAGCTGTGGCGAGCGTTAAAATTAACTTGGTTTTCCAACCTCAGCCATCAGCCGTGGAAAACCGCACATATTTCATTCAAATCACGTTTCGTGTAATTCTCTTTTAATATGGTATCGTTTTGAAAATATTAATATTTTCATAAATACTTTTGTGCTGTTTGTGGCGTTGCAATGATGACTGTGAAAAATCCGGTAAAACTCCTTTTCAGTTTTCAATTTCAAGTGAACGTCGTCGCTCTTTCTTCTTCCCCATCTCCATCGCCGTCTGGGTTGTCGTTGGCGGTTTTGGTCAAAATATTTAACAAAATATTTTCTTTAATGAACATATACGACGACGACGACGACGAGTGCTTAAGTGTGTGTCCGCTATGTCCATATGGAATCCATGTAGAAAGGCCCATATGTGGCAGTCTGTTATGCTTTTGGCCAAAAACAATAGCAGCCCGCACTTCACATACAAGCGAACGGGCGATCTATGGAATTTCCACGGCTAGTCGTCGATTGTCTTGGCGTTTTTGATGTTACAGGCCATTTAGGTATGGCGAATGGCGTTGACCGTTTCTGAGCGGTGGGAGACAAGTGGGAGGCAAGTGGGGAAACTCGCTGGCCGTTTTGTTCTGTGGAACCGCTGCCATATGGGCATACGAGTGAGTATGAGCGTAGTTTGCTACGGTTTCGGGTTGAAAATTTCCCTTGAGGCTAGAAATGTTGAGTAATAACTTCACTAATTGTTGCGGTCCACTCGAGAGATGTGGACACAAATATAAAAATTCAATTGATTTATTTGCGTTAACGCCACACTTTGTGGTAATTTATACACATGTACGAATATGTATACATATATACAACAATTACGAACACCTCTGAATGTGTATTGCCCCTATAGATGGCTTGAATTTTTGCAGTCATCAAAACTGCAATGCTCTATATTTGGGGCAGTTTTTATTTGCATCAATTTTAAAAAGAAAATAGAAAAAGCGATCGCATATACGGCAGCCGAATGAATACCCGTTTGCTGAATTAATTTTGAAAATTGCAAATTGATTAATAGTTAAAGACTCTCTTTCCTTGTGAGCAAATCTCATTAGAGACACAAGTGCAACACAATATGGACCCGTTTAGATGCTATGAGGAGTTGCCTGTAATCCAAAACCGTTTGCACCACATTCGTGTGGCAATGTGCGCTATAGAAGGCAATAGGGAATGAGGTGCCGAAATGTAGGAGTTTCGCAAATAGGAATAATGACGAAAGTTTCTCGATAAACCAAAAAAAAAAAAAACAAGTAAAAAGGCGAACTTTGGATACCCACCACCTCGGGTAGATATGTAAACCACCTTCATCAAAATTCGCTGAAAATTTCATGCCTTAGGTTCCAAAGCAGTAATATCAAAATACGTTCCGATTTGGACCTAATACTAATAAGTACAGTAGCTATATCTAAAAATAAACGATCTGAAACACGGACGTCGAAGAGTCTAACATAAGTCACTGTCAAATTTCAGTGAAATCGGATTATAATGAGCCTTTTATGGAGCCAAGACTTTAAATTGAGATATCGGACTACACGGCAGCTATATCCAAACCTGCACAAAAATGTCGAAGAGCCTAACACAAAGTACTCTCCCAAATTTCGGCGAAATCGGACAATAAATGCCTCTTTTATGGGCCCAAAACCTTAAACCGAGAGATCGGCCTATATGGAAGCTATATTCAAATCTGGACCGATCTGGGCAAAATTGAAGAAGGACGTCGTCGAGCCTTACTAAACTCATTGTCTTAAATTTCAGCGACATTCGGACAATAAATGCGTCTTTTATGGCATCAAAACCTAAACCTAGATATCGGTCTATATGGCAGCTATATCCAAATCTGGACCGATCTGTCCCATAATGCAGAAGTATGTCAAGGGCTTAATTTTACTCTCTAAGTCACAATTTCGGCGACATTGGACAAAAAATGTGCCTTTTATGGGCCCAAAACCTTAAATCGAGAAATCGGTCTATATGGCAGCTAAATTCAAATCTGAACCGATCTGGTCCAAATTGACGAAGGATGTCGATGGGTCTAACACAAACTACTCTCCCAAATTTCGGCGAAATCGGGCAATAAATGCCTCTTTTATGGGCCCAAAACCTTAAATCGGAGGATCGGTCTATATGGTAGCTATATCCAAATCTGGACCGATCTGGGCCAAATTGACGAAGGATGTCGATGGGTCTAACACAATTCACTGTCCCGAATTTCATTAAAATCGGATAATAAATGTGGCTTTTATGGTCCTTAGACCCTAAATCGGAGGGTCGGTCTATATGGCAGCTATATCCAAATCTGGACCGATTTAAGACAAATTGACGAAGGATGTCGAAGGGCCTAATATAAACCAATCTTGGGTCTTGACTTCTTGAGCCTCTCATCCGATTTGGCAGACAATTCTCATCCGATTTGGCAGACATTTTGTACAACGGCTTCTCACATGACCTTCAACATACGTGTGCAATATGGTGTGAATCGATATATAGCTTGATACAGCTCCATATAAACCGATCTCCGATTTTGCTTCGTGAGTCCCGAGTCGGACTATAAATTGATTTAGCTCCACCTCCTTTGTCCTTTTTCATTACTCTTTGCCTAAAAGAGATGCTGCGCAAAGAACTCGACATATCCTGATCAATGGTGGAGGGTAAATAAGAATTGGCCCGGCCGAACTTAGTGCGCTTTTACTTGTTTCTTCATTCATTCATAATTTAGCAGCAATCATTTTCAGCAAACAACAGACTTTTCAGCATTAAGCCTGCTATCTGAAATTGCAATACCTCTGCTGTAATAGCAGAACAACTGCTACAATAGCAACAAAATAAACTACCAACATTCAACAGACAGTGTTTGCTATTTTCAGCCAACTTTTTTCTATGAGTGTCACTATTTTTGCCACTTCAGGCCTGCCTTTGTTTCGCTGTACAATTGGATAATTGATGCCTTCGTTTGCTAGATTCGTAAGAATTGCTGAGTGTAGCGGCAAGATTGTTGTCATGTTTCCACTGTTCCACCATATTGTTGCCATGTCTTTTACGTATTGCAACGAGTATGGCTATATGCCTATTGTACAACTTCTGATAGAGTTATAAAGTCCGTGATATTGATTTATGACAAATAAGATAACAATTGTTCGAACCGGATTATGAAAATATGTTTTTGGATAAACGGCCAAAGTGCTGTCGGGTAACGGCGATGGTTTAAAATGGAGAATTGCAGAATTATTGGACAAGGCAGGTTGTATAGTGGATGTAATTTTGTGAATAATTTTGCTATCATCGACTTTGTGGTCGACAAATAAAATACTGTGGTCGCTTGTGTTCCACTTTAAATGCAGGATTGGAATTCCTTTGCCAACATGAATACATTGATCACATTGACTCCTACAATTGACAGAGCCGACCAAAAGTATCTACACTTTAGTTACACTAAAATATTTGATTGCTTTTTATATCATTGTTGGCCCCAACTGACATGAAGCTGTTACCAGGAAAAATGCATCAACTTTTAGATTCATTCCTTACATATGTAAAATTCAGATGTTGTGCTCAAACGATAGGAGGGCGACAGTGTTGATTGGAGATATATGGGTATCCCACTCTATTCATTCATTGTTAATTTCATTCAACTAATTTTATTTTGCGTCAATTTTACGCAGCATCCATGGTGGTGGATTTCAAAGATTCGACCTGACTGAACTAAGCACGTTTTTCGTGTTATATACTACACTTCTCTGTTTGTAAAACATTGAGATAGTCGTTCTAGTCTGTCTCCCAGCCCATATTTTTCCAAAATGTTTCGCAAAGTCTAATCTTGGCCTACAGGT